>NC_092341.1:1207500-1807500 GCF_046630445.1 Rutidosis leptorrhynchoides
ACTGAGTTTGAGATTCAACCAGCTTCGACATCATATCTTCTAAATTTGGCTTTTTATCATCGGTTTGTGGTGGTTTATTTGGAAAAATAGGTCTTTGTTGATTGTAAGTATTGTTGGATACTTGTTGATTGCTAGGACCTTATTGGTTGTTGTATAGAATATTTCGGTTATAATTCTGATTTGGATTGTAGTTTGGTCTTGGCGGTTGATAATTATTTTGATAATTATTTCCAGGCCTTTGGTTCATGTATGAAACATTCTCTCTTTATTTCATTGTTTGTTCAATACTGAGACAATCTTTTGTCAAATATGGTCCTCCACACTGCTCACAACTAATTCGTATAGCGTGAATATCTTTAGTCATCTTTTCCATTCGTCTCTCGAAAGCATCTATCTTTGCGAAAATGAAATCAAAGTCATGGCTAGAATCGGCTCTAGCCGCTTTAAATGATCTAACGATATCTTTTTCTTGATACCACTCATGTGAGTGGGAAGCAGTGTTATCAATAATTTTGTAAGCTTCAGTTATGGTTTTCTTCATAATGGAACCACCAGCTGCTATATCGATGTCTTTTCGTGTGGTAATGTCGCATCCTTGGTAGAATATTTGTACTATTTGATAAGTGTCTAAACCATGTTGCAGACATCCTCTTAACAACTTTTCAAATCTTATTCATGCCTCATATAGAGTTTTATTTGGCTTTTGCGTGAACGTAACAATTTCTCCTTGAAGTCTCACGGCTTTAGATGCCGGAAAGAATTGTTTAAGAAATTTTTCAACTAAAACATCCCATGTATCAATCGCCCCTTCAGGTAACGATTCTAACCAATCTTTGGCTTCTCCCTTTAAAGTCCGGGGAAATAACATGAGATAGATCTGTTCATCCTCTACTTCTCTGATTTTGAATAGAGTACAGATCCTATTAAAGGATCGAAGATGTTCGTTTGAATCTTCCTTCGGCGCACCACTAAATTGGCATTGATTAGTTACCATGTGTAGGATTTGTCCTTTGATTTCATAATCTGGCGCATTAATGTCTGGTTGAGTAATTGCATGACCTTGGCCAGTGCGTTTAGCTCTCATTCGGTCTTCCATACTTAGAGGTTCCAGATTTTCCATGATTGAAATTTTTGAATCTGAATCACTAGAGGATTCTGACTTAATAGTTTCTTCCTCGACAATCTCTGGATGAGTGATTTGTGGTTCAGGAGGAATGATTAGTGGTTCAGGATCTCTGAATTGTCCCTGAATATTCTCCGGATTCTCAATTGTGAGGTCGGGTTCAAAAAATGGATTATCGGAAATTTGTATTGGTGTACTTGGTCGACTATATGACGATTCTAAAGAAAAATCAACGGCGACAATATTGGATAAATGTCTTGATCGAGTTACAGGTGGTGAACGTATGAAAGGTGGTGAACGTTTTGCTCAGTGCATTCACTGAATGTCCTATTAGTTATAAAAATAAAAATTATATAAGTTATCAAATTAATAGACTTTTCTGATTTTGCCCACGTTTCGAATAGCCAATAGATGCAGCAGGTAGCCAGGACCCTTTAAATCGGAAGCCCACAACTCGCCACTAACAAATCCAACTATTACTACGAACCAGAAAATTTTGGATGTCTATCAATTTAACCGTTTAAAATAATTTTTCGTTTTGAAATTTTAGAGAAGAAATAGAAAATTCTATGTCCTAAAACTAGAGCGTTGAGAAATAAGAAAGAAAAAGAGTGCGTCGAAAAACGTCGAAAAAGGTCGAAAAATAAAAATAAGAAAGAAAAATCACGAAACTTAAAAGTCGAAAAACTAAATATTAAAAGTTGCGTCTAAAGGTATTAAAGCTGAAAGGAATTCTATATCCAAAATGGCAATAACTTAAAAAGTACTAAAATCTTAAAACGACATCGCAAAATTCTAAATCACCTAAATCTTAGTCTAAAGAAAAAGCACTTAAGGGATTTTACGGCAAAGCCTAAAAAATCTAGAGCTTATAAAATAGCTACGGCAAATACTAAATTTAAAACTAATGACGAACGATACAAATACAAATATTACGATTAAACTAATAAAAAAATACAAAATATAAAAAGATATAAAAAGTGATAAAATTACTTATTTTTATAAAAATATTATATTTATATTATTATTTTATAAAAGTATTAGTTTTATAATTAATAAAACTAAATTAAAATAAAAAACACAAATTATAAATAAAAATAGAATAAACTAATTAATATTAAAACTAAACCCTAATTAAAAATAATAATTAAATCTTAACCCTAATTAGGTTTTAACAATAATAATAATTAATAATACTCCGTAATTAATGTTGTACGATGATCAGACCAGGCGTGTCAGGTTACCTCATGCGATCGCATGAGATTTCTTTGTTAATTCCATGCGGTCGCATGGTCTGTGGATCCAGTTCAGATATTGGGCTGCTACAGTGTAAGCCCGATTACTTTTATAAATTTTTTTTTTCTATTTTATATTTTTGTAAAATATTTATATAAAACTTATAAATAAGAAAAATTTACTTATTAGTTTTTATAACTTTTCACAATAAAAAGAAATATAAACTTTTTAAATTTAACTAAACTTAAAAATATAGATATATATTTTTCTTTTTCTTGATTTTATATTTTTGATTGTATTATATAAAACGTATTTTTATAAAAATGAATTAAAGCTTAATAAAAAAAATTTAATAGTGTTTCGCTTCGGCGTTTAAGAGTTCCCCGGCAGCGGCGCCAAAAATTACTTGATGTTATGCGAAGTGTACATGAAATAGTTATATATTTACTACGAAATACTATTAAATACGATACAATTTTACAAAAGTTATTTATTTATTTATAGAATGGATATACCTAAACCTTGCTACAACACTTATAGGCAGTGTACCTAATCGTACAGTAGTGTAGTTTTTAGTAAGTCCGGTTCGTTCCACATGGATACAGTAAACAAGTTTAACGCTATAATTATTTTAACCTATAATTGTAAATATATACATATATATATATATATATATATATATATATATATATATATATATATATATATATATATATATATATATATATATATATATATAAGTAGTATTATTATTATAAAGAGGGGGGTTTTAACGTTTAATGACCGGTTTGTCGATTTTTAAAACTTAAGTCGCAATTAAAACCTAATATAAAATAATAAAAATAAATATAACTTAATTTAAAGCGTAAAGTAAATGATGATAAATAAAAGTGCGATAAATAAAAATGCGATAAATAAAACGACAGTAAATAAAATTGCGATAATTAAAAAATACGATAATTAAAAGTGCAATAAGATATAAAATAAAGAAATTATGCTTATTTAAACTTCCGTAATCATGATGTTCGACGTGTTGATTTTAATTTATTACCATGGGTTAATTGTCCTTTGTCCTGGATTATTCAATATGTCCATACGGTTTTTGTCCATAACAGTCCATCAGTCATAAATATAAAGTGCGAGTGTCCTCGTCAAATTATCCTTATATCCGAAGTCAAATATTCCAACTAATTGGGGACTTAAACTGTAATAAGGTTTTAATACATTGTTAATGATTATACCACGCTATCGACTGTGTGCAATCCAAGGTTTTAGTACTTTATTATCAATTACACCAAGTGTCCTTGAATGTAATCCACCCCTGTTTTAATGAGTCCATTGACTATTAATCCATTCCCGTATCCGGTCAAATGAACGATTATTAGTACTTATAAATATCCCGCCTATCGTGTCCGATCGAGTATATGTAGTTATTTATAGATACGTCCAATTGTAAACCTTTATATTAAATTAACGAACTATCATTCAGTTAAACAAATATAAAGCCCATTAATAGTCCATAGTCCAATTTCTACAAGTGTCTGTCTTTTGTCTAAGCCCTAATTATGGTACAAAGCCCAATTACCCCGTCTTTAATATTTAGTCCAACATCATGATTACTTCGATTTAAATAAGCATAATAATAACTTAGCTACGAGACATTATTTTAAAAAGGTTGAACATAACTTACAATGAGTATTAATAGCGTAGCGTTACACGGACAGAATTTCGACTTACAAACTTAAAACATTCGCTAACATAACCTTATTATTATTAATCTTAAATTAAAATTAAAATTAAAATTATAAATATATATATTTGTGAGAGAGAGATTAGAAAAAGATGTGTATGTTCTCGGCCAGAAATCGTGTAATTTATAGAATGTGAGCTGCTACAGTACCCCATGTGATCGCATGGCTTTTGTGCTTCCAGGCCATGCGATCGCATGGCCAGCTGGATCAGACCACATGCTTTTGTTTTCTTGTTTACCGACGGTTTTTAATATATATATATATATATATATATATATATATATATATATATATATATATATATATATATATATATATATATATATATATATATATATATATATATATATAATTTTAAGAATTATTTATATATTATATTATATTCATGTGCATAGTTAACTTGTCATTTTAGCTCCGTTGCATCGTGCGTTGATAGTTGGTTCATATCCCGGTTCCGGATTTTCGAACGTCCTTTCGTACTATTTAATATCTTGTACTTTGTGTTTTGCGGCTCGTACTCTTGTAACTTTTAGACGTTTCTCATCAATAAATTGAACCTCGTGGATTGTACTTTGTACTTTTTAGCATTTTGGTCATTTGCATCTTCAAATCGTCGAATCTGTCTTTTGTCTTCACCTTTTATTATTTAAACGAATATCACTTGTAAATAGAACAATTACAACCAAAAGCTTGTCTTTCTTGAAGGATAATACTATGAAATATATGTTCGTTTTTAGCATTATCACCACCGAGAAGATCATTCAAATCCGAGATAGGCTCCGGACGGCCCGTAGTCGTCAAAAGAGCTATACCGACAAAAGACGCAACGACCTTGAATTTCAAGTCGGTGACCGCGTAATGTTAAAAGTCGCACCTTGGAAAGGTGTAATCCATTTTGGGAAATGTGGGAAGCTAAATCCGCGGTATATTGGTCCTTTCGAAATCTTAGAGCGTGTTGGAACCGTTGCTTATCGTTTAGATCTTCCGCCTTAATTGAGCTCCGTTCATCCTACTTTCCATGTGTCAAACTTGAAAAAGTACCTTGCCGAACCCGATGTCGTCATCCCCCTCGAGGAACTTACTATTGATGATAAACTTCATTTCGTAGAAGAACCGGTTGAAATTGTAGACACCTCCATCAAAACGCTAAAACAAAGCCGAATCCCGATTGTTAAGGTCCATTGGAAAGCCAAAAGAGGACCCGAGTTTACTTGGGAAAGGCAAGATCAAATGCAAAGGAAATACCCTCATTTATTCGTGGACTCGAAAACGCAAGATTCCGAGGAAGAAACAACGACTACTACACCTACTTAAATTTCGGGACGAAATTTCTTTTAAGGAGTAGGTAATGTAACATCCCGCCTTTTTCTATTTACTTTCCGTTTAACTATTTTAAAGTCCGTTATATAATTATAACATCTTCTGTTAATACGTGTTTTAAAATATTTCGTTTAGGTAAATCACGCACCCAATTTAAACTCGAAGGACTAAAGTCGCCAAAGGGTCAAACTAGTGACTAGGTCAACTAGTCAACCCTTCTCCTCCATCCACTCATTCATCCTCCCTTTTTTACTTTTGATACTTTCAAATTCTCTCAACTCTCAAGCAAACAATCACCATCTATTTCAAATCGAACAAGCATCAATCCAAACAAATTACATATTTGGAATCCTTGCATATTCCTCTTCGATTCCATACCGATTTCATTACATTTGGGTAACTTTCTAAAATCGCTAGATTCTTTGTTCTTGATGTTTTTAACTTATAAAAGTGTTAATTAGTGTCTATGGCTCAAGTCTAACATGAATATGTGTTTGGTTTGCTCAATTTGTTGTTTTGGGTAACTAGCATGAACTTATCAAATGGGTGTGTTTAATCTTGGGTTTTGGATGATTAAATGTTGTTAGATGTTGAAAGTGCATGTATTAAATGTGTTCCTAACATCACTAGCTTCAAATTGATATGTAGGTTGACATGGATTAGCTTCATAAGTAAAATTGTTAAATTTGTGAATTTGGGTTACGGTTTGATAGGAGTAAAATGAACCTTTGATGCATTGAATGCTTTGCAATGTTGTTGTAAGTGTTTAGTTGCATTGTATGCGTAATTATCTACGAAACAGCGTATCATATGTGTGCATTTATTTCCCGAATCATAATTATGCATTTATGAAATTGAAGCATTAATGATGAGCATTAATTGATCATTTAATTTGGAATTTCGATTATTGCAAATGATATTTTTTATTGATGAAATGTGTTTAGTTGTGTTTCTTGTCAAATTACCTTTCCAACGATATAAGATACGTGTCGTAAGTGTTTACGGTTTGTGAATTGTGCTAAATTGAAGATTGAATTTAGACTTGAACAATTGAAACTGACTAGGCACCAGACCACGTTAAGTGTCGCGGCGCGGCCCTCCTTGGTCGCGGCACGGCATTTGCCGTGTTTGGCTTCTGACCAACATTGTCAAATTTCAAAAAATGTTTGTTATGCTACGCACATCCGATTCACATGTAACTTGTTCTAACATGCTTATATATGAATAAAAAACCTCAAAAAAATAGTTCGGGACCCGACCCGAACGTGTTGACTTTTTCGTTGACTTTGACTTGACCAAAGTTGACTTTTGTCCAAACTTAATCAAATACTTATGCAATCATTCTAACATGCTTTTATATTTGTACCTTGCATGAAACATGACAATTTGATTCACATGCTATTATAATCGAGTCGTAACGAGCCATTGGACTAATTGCACACTTTGACCAATCGTGTTTACAGTTATTGATACGACCTACTTGTTTAGGTCAAGACTAGCATTCGTCCTTGCACACATTTACTTGTGAAGTACTTTTATACGCTTGCACTCAAGGTGAGATCATAGTCACACCTTTTCAACAACTTTTACTTTAAACTATGAGATGAGAAACATATACGTATCATACTTTTATGCTTTGAACACAAGTACGAAAACAAACATTCCACGTGCGAGTTTGAACAAAAAGCCTCAATTCAATTATCATTAGTTACACTTGCAGGGTGTAAACGAGAACTTATATTAAGTGATCACATGGGCTTGATGAGCCTCATTCGGACGGTTCGCTACCGTTAGCGGATGAAATATATTTTCGAGTATAGTGTATGTTCTAACACTACGTAACAGGGTACAAAACAGTTAAGTCTTGATAATTGGGTGCTCGCGAACATACTTTTGGAATACAAATGATTTGGATAATCAACTATATTAAATCTTGTGGTTCAAAAAAAATATCGTTACTTACACACCTATGATTTCACCAACGTTTTTCGTTGACAGTTTTCTATATGTTTTCTCAGGTCCTTGAACGCTAGATGTAACAACCCAAACTAATAACCAACCAAATACGCGAAACAAATTTTTTTTTTTTTACAGTGGAGTGCGCCACGCGCACCACCTCAGGGTGCGCGGCGCGCACGGTCAGTTTTCAGTTCTTGCCGGTTTGGAAATTTTTCAAATAAAGATCTCCCACTTCCCGAGATATTTAGACGAAACGCTTTTCACAACATGTTATAATAGTTAAAACTCACACGATTCAATAATAAAACGAGTTTTACAAAACGGGGCCCACATCGGCCGTTTTACGAGTTTCATACAAAACACGAGTTTCGACCACATTAGTTTAAATTCCAAACGACACTAAGAGCATGGTGTCTGGGTTAAACTACCCAAATCTCGGTCAAACTCGTAAAGCTATCACATCCAAAAGCGTCCCCTATCAAACATGCGGGAATCTCTAATCCAACCGTACGCCCTTACCCTTGTCAACGCCCGAGCCTATAAAAAGATAAACAACGAGAGGGTAAGCTAAAGCTTAGTGAATGCAATAATTATATATATATATATATATATATATATATATATATATATATATATATATATATATATATATATATATATATATATATATATATATATATATATATATATATATATATATATATATATATATATATATAAATTACTTACTTGCACACACTTACAACAAATCCGTATACCTACTAGCAACATAATTAGCATACCATTATAATGTATAACGCTAAGTCCTCGATAACACAAGCTAGTATCACAATATCATATAACGCAACAATATAATATGCTACAACACAATACATAAGCATTGATGTTCACAACATCCATTAGTATTCGAATCCCAAGGCTAGCTCAACGAATGGTACCGTCAACATCGAACTTAATTCCCATTCGTCCCAATAAATGTGGTATCGTCAACATCGAACTTAAACCCACATATGAGGTATCGTCAACATCGAACTTAAAACCCTTATCGAATTTCACTACAATAGCGGTATGGCTTCGTCAACATCGAACTTTAAATCCATACATGAGGTATCGTCAACATCGAACTTAAACCCTCATCAAACGTACCAACAATATACTCTAGGATATGGTATCGTCAACATCGAACTTTAACCCATACCCCACAAGCAAATAAATCATATACACACATATATAATTATTCCACTCACCTCAACGATTTGGTGATGATTTTATACTTCCGAATGCTTCAAAGTCGAGTACCTAATACAATAAGTACTCAATCAACAAACAAACTTGTTGGGCTAAACACCAATAATTCACTCAAGTGCATTTAATGACTTAAATGCATTAAATGCCCCATTTTCACCAAAACCGCCCCTTAAGGGTTAAGACCATCGTCAGTCACTTAAAAGCTAGTGATTAAGGTCTATCAACACTAACTATAACACAGTTAGGGTAATTCATACCCATAATCCCCAACTAGGTCAATCATTAACGCCTTTGACTCATTTAAAATCAACACACCCATTTCGGGTCATCCACTAACCTAACTAACACCCATTTACCAATTAGCTAGGTGTGCTAGTAATTAACTAACCAATTAGGACTCATAAACCTCAATTAACACTTTGAAACCCTAGGTTAGTTACCATTGAGTCTTCATGACTCCATCTTACTCAAGAACACCCAAAATCAATAAATACGGGTTTTATGTTCTTCGTTTACCCAAACCCTAACCCTACACAAAATCAATGTAAGGAAAACAAGATTAGAGCTTACCACTACAACCACAACATAGCTAGCGAGTAGATGAACGACTTTAATACCCGCACTTTGGCCCGAGAACAACTTCTTCCTCTTGGATTTAAGCTTTCTCACTCAAGAAATCACACTCTCTCTCCAAAATTAAAGTGAAGAAGATAAGGTTGTTGAAAATGGAGTGAATGATACCCCAAGATCTGACCTACTGGCCTCCAACTCGTCCACAAGTGAAATTACCAAAATGCCCATCAAAATATCTGAATAAAACAAACAGAACCCGGCTACAGTGAGGAGTGCGCCAGGCGCACCCCTAAGTGTGCGCTGAGCGCACCCTGCTCAGTTCGCCCTCTGACCTCTGTTTTAATATACAAGGTCACCCACACTTCATGTGCCCTATTTACTCTGCTGTACATTGAAGATTAGGGTCTTACAACTCTCCCCCACTTGAATCGAAGCGCGTCCTCGTGATCCAAGCCGCATGATAAGAGGGAAGATAAACCAACACGAATTCTTCGGGCTCCCAAGTAAACTCGGAACCTTTACTACGATGCCATTGAACTTTAAAAGTCCTAACCTCTTTATGTCTCAACCTTTTGACCTTCTCATCGAGTATGGCAATCGGCTCCTCAATATATTCTAACTTATTGTTTAGCTCAATTTCGTCTAACGGTACCCAAGATGAATCATCCGCAAGACACTTACGGAGATGGGAAATATGAAATGTATTATGGATCCCCGCAAGCTCTTCGGGTAATTCCAAACGATACGCAACTTCACCAACACGAGCTAAAACCTTAAATGGCCCAATAAATCGAGGAGCTAACTTTCCCCGTTTTTGAAACCGAATAACACATTTCCATGGCAAAACCTTAAGCATCACCATGTCACCTTCTTGAAATTCGATCATTCATCTACGCTTGTTGGCATACGACTTTTGCCTATCTTGAGCCTTTTTCAAATGATCCCGAATCATATCAATCTTGCTATTCGTTTCTAAGACCAACTCGGTACTCCCGATTTCTTTTTGACCAATCTCACCCCAACAAATCGGAGTTCGACACCTTCGCCCATAAAGCATCTCATAAGGTGGCATCCCGATACTAGTATGATAACTATTATTGTACGAGAATTCCACCAAAGGTAAGTGCTCATCCCAACTACCATCAAAATCAATAATACACGCCCGTAACATATCCTCCAAAGTTTGATTCGTACGTTCGGTTTGACCGTCCGTTTGAGGATGATACGCCGTGCTCAATTTCAATTGTGTACCCATATCTTCGTGAAACTTTTCCCAAACCCGAGATGTGAAACGGGTATCTCGATCCGAAATAATAGATATAGGAACCCCATGTCGAGCGACTACCTCTTTGATAAACAATTTAGCCAAAGTCTCCGATGATATCGCTTCCCGAATGGGAAGAAATAAGGCACTTTTCGTCAATCGATCAACTATCACCCAAATCGAATCAAATTGGGTTCTCGCCGTCTTTGGTAATTTTGTAATGAAATCCATGGTAATGTGCTCCCATTTCCATTTCGGAATTTCCAACGGTTGTAACTTACCATACGGCTTTTGGTGTTCGGCTTTAACTTGCAAACACATGACACATTGCTCAACATACTTTACAACATCACGTTTCATGCCCGGCCACCAATAATCTTTCCTTAAGTCAAGATACATTTTCGTCGCGCCTGGATGAATGGAATACCTTGACTTATGTGCTTCATCAAGTAGCACTTGTCGATAATCACCCATCTTAGGCACTCACACTCTTCCTTGAAAAGACAACAAACCACGCGAACCCATAGTAATGAATTCCGATTGCCCCACAATTCGTTCCGCATGCTTGTTGTGAACGTAAGCTTCAATTTGAATCACACCAAGTTTTTCAAGAAAATCGTTAGTAATAATCATACGTAACAATCCTAATCGTAACGCCGGGTGGTGACTCTTTCAACTTAACGCATCCGCGACCATATTCGCCTTGCCCGGATGATAAAGTATTTCACAATCATAATCTTTTACCACATCCATCCACCTACGTTGACGATAATTCAAATCTCTTTGATCGAAAAGATGTTTCAAACTCTTGTGATCCGAATAAATCGTACACTTGACACCATACAAGTAATGGCGCCAAATTTTCAACGCATGCACAACCGCCGCCAACTAAAGATCATGAGTCGGATATCTCGTTTCGTGTTCCTTTAATTGTCGAGAGGCATAAGCGATAACTTTACCTCTTTGCATTAGAACACACCCGAGCCCATTTAAAGAAGCATCACAATAAACCGTCATGTCTTCCACACCTTCCGGCAACACTAACACCGGAGCTTGACATAACTTCTCTTTTAACAATTAAAAAGCAATTTCTTGCTCGTTCTCCCAATTAAATCTTGCGTTCTTTCTTGTCAATTTCGTCAATGGAGAAGCGATCTTAGAAAAGTCTTGGATAAACCGACGTTAATAACCGGCCAATCCGAGAAAACTTCGGATTTCCGTAGGCGTAGTCGGTTGCCCCCAACTCTTTACCGTCTCTATCTTCCCCGGATCTACTTGAATACCGTCCTTGTTCACGATGTGGCCAAGGAATTGAACTTCCCTTAGCCAAAATTCACATTTGGAGAATTTAGCATATAACTTCTCCTTCCGTAACGTCTTTAACACACTCTGCAAATGATGTTCATGTTCCTTCATACTCATCGAATAGACAAGTATGTCGTCAATGAACACAATTACCGACTTATCCAACATAGGTTGGCACACTCGGTTCATAAGATCCATGAATGTCGCCGGTGCATTCGTAAGACCAAAAGGCATAACTACGAATTTAAAATGCCCATAACGCATTCGGAAAGCCGTTTTCTCGATATCTTCCTCCCGGACCCGCATTTGGTGATAGCCGGACCGTAGGTCGATTTTGGAGAAATACGTTGCACCTTGGAGTTGGTCAAACAAATCGTCGATCCTAGGCAAAGGATAACGATTCTTGATCGTCACTTTGTTCAACTCCCGATAATCGATGCACATCCGCATGCTACCATCTTTTTTCTTTACGAATAAAACCGGAGCGCCCCATGGCGAAGCACTCGGTCGAATAAAACCCTTCTCAAGCAACACTTGGGTTTGATTTAACAACTCTTGCATTTCCGTCGGTGCTAAACGATAAGGAGTTTTAGCAACGGGAGTAGCTCCCGGAACCAACTCAATGCGAAATTCAACTTGTCTTTCCGCCGGAACACCCGGTAACTCATCTGGAAAAACGTCTTCAAACTCATTTACCATCGGAATTTCACGAATGGAGGGTGGCTCATCTCGAGTATCGACAACATGGGCTAGAAAAGCCATACCACCACTAACAAGGAAATGACGTGCCCGTGCAAAAGTGCATATCAGCACAAGTCTTCTTCGTTTATCACCGTGAATAATTAACTCTCGCCCACTTGGGGTTTTTACCCGAATAAACTTATCATGGCATGCAATATCGGCTCTATTATGATCGAGCCAATCCATACCAACGACGATATCAAAATCACCCAAAGTCATCGGAATGAGATCGATTTTAAAATTTTCGGCACCAAACACAACATTACAATTTTTACACACATCAACCACTAGCGCCATCTTGCCATCCGCTATTTCAACTTCTACCGGACGACTTAACTTAACTAGCGGTTTATTTAACTTAGGCACGAATCTTGGAGAAACAAACGATAAATTGGCACCACTATCAAATAGGATTCGTGCCGGATTAGAGTTAACCATGAAAGTACCTGAAACGACTTCGTTGGATTACTTGGCCTCCTCATTCGTCATCAAATAGTTACAACCCCTAGCCGTGCCCGCCGCTTTCTCCAACCGTTTAACATGATCGGTGTTCAAGTCGGGGCACTCCGACCTTCGGTGTCCTTCTTTGTTGCAATTAAAACAAGTGAGCTTGTTTGTTGAAGGAGGCTTTATACAATCCTGAGCCAAATGACCTCGTACCCCACAATTGTAGCAAGTAGGGATAAAGTTCCCGAAACCTCCCTTCTTCACACTATTTACACTTTCGGAACCCTTCTTGTTCTTGTTCTTCTTGTTGGAAAAGTTAGAATGACTAGAACCTTCAAACTTTCTTTTAGAAAAAGTGAAATCGCTTTTTCTTGGAACCTCCGGTTCAAAACCCCGAGCCAATTCAAATAACTCTTCAAAAGACTTAGCCGCTCCTCGACTAATCTTACCCTTATACTCATCATTCATGGTACGGTAGAAATCTTTCATTAGCTTGTGATCGTCACCAACATATTCCGGACAAAAACGAGTCTTTGCCAAGAAGGTAGACTTGAGAGTGACCAAGTCCATTGAACCTTGTTGCAAATTGTGCAACTCGTCCCGGATTCTATCAAGATCGGAAGAAGTTCGGTATTCTTGGAAAAATTCCTTCTTAAACTCCTCCTATGTCAAGCTCATGCATTGCCCTTCACCATATAATTTGATTTTATCATCCCACCACAACTTGCCTTCTTCGCGCAACATGCTAGACCCATACCTCGTCTTCTTCTCGGGAGGACATTCCGCGGTACGGAAAGCTCCCTCGATATCGGAAATCTAACAAGTGCTTTTCAATGGATCCCTCACCCCATTAAACATCGGAGGTTGAGTATCCTTGAAATTTTTGTAGTGGAAGTCCCGCCTTCCACCCCCACCATTACCTTCACCTCCTTCGCCTCGAGGATAAATGTTTCTAGCTTCCAAAGCCTCCTCTGTTGCGGCTTTCATTCGTTCATTTATCATTTCGGTCACTTGTCCATCAACGGACTCTTGGAAAACCTTTTGAACATCGTCAAGAAAGTCCTTTTTTAGCCTTTTAAAGATGGCCTCGACCTTGACCGTGAGTTCGACGTCCTCACTCGTACTTCAGTCATTGGTGTCGTGTCCATTTCTCATCTTCATTCTATAAAACTGTAGTGACCCGAACTTTTCCATGTTTATATATATTAATTGAGATTGATATTTACATGATTAAATGTTTCCAACATGTTAAGCAATCAAACTTGTTAAGACTTGATTAATTGAAATAGGTTTCATATAGACAATTGACCACCCAAGTTGACCGGTGATTCACGAACGTTAAAACTTGTAAAAACTATATGATGACATATATATGGTTATATATATAGTTAACATGATATTATGATATGTAAACATATCATTAAGTATATTAACAATGAACTAAATATGTAAAAACAAGACTACTAACTTAATGATTTTGAAACGAGACATATATGTAACGATTATCGTTGTAACGACATTTAACTGTATATACATCATACTAAGATATATTATATATCATAATATCATGATAATATAATAATTTAACATCTCATTTGTTATAATAAACAATGGGTTAACAACATTCAACAAGATCGTTAACCTAAAGGTTTCAAAACAACATTTACATGTAACGACTAACGATGACTTAACGACTCAGTTAAAATGTATATACATGTAGTGTTTTAATATGTATTCATACACTTTTGAAAGACTTCAAGACACTTATCAAAATACTTCTACTTAACAAAAATGCTTACAATTACATCCTCGTTCAGTTTCATCAACAATTCTACTCGTATGCACCCGTATTCGTACTCGTACAATACACAGCTTTTAGATGTATGTACTATTGGTATATACACTCCAATGATCAGCTCTTAGCATCCCATGTGAGTCACCTAACACATGTGGGAACCATAATTTGGCAACTAGCATGAAATATCTCATAAAATTACAAAAATATGAGTAATCATTCATGACTTATTTACATGAAAACAAAATTACATATCCTTTATATCTAATCCATACACCAACGACCAAAAACACCTACAAACACTTTCATTCTTCAATTTTCTTCATCTAATTGATCTCTCTCAAGTTCTATCTTCAAGTTCTAAGTGTTCTTCATAAATTCCAAAAGTTCTAGTTTCATAAAATCAAGAATACTTTCAAGATTGCTAGCTCACTTCCAATCTTGTAAGGTGATCATCCAACCTCAAGAAATCTTTGTTTCTTACAGTAGGTTATCATTCTAATACAAGGTAATAATCATATTCAAACTTTGGTTCAATTTCTATAACTATAACAATCTTATTTCAAGTGATGATCTTACTTGAACTTGTTTTCGTGTCATGATTTTGCTTCAAGAACTTTGAGCCATCCAAGGATCCATTGAAGCTAGATCCATTTTTCTCTTTTCCAGTAGGTTCATCCAAGGAACTTAAGGTAGTAATGATGTTCATAACATCATTCGATTTATACATATAAAGCTATCTTATTCGAAGGTTTAAACTTGTAATCACTAGAACATAGTTTAGTTAATTCTAAACTTGTTCGCAAACAAAAGTTAATCCTTCTAACTTGACTTTTAAAATCAACTAAACACATGTTCTATATCTATATGATATGCCAACTTAATGATTTAAAACCTGGAAACACGAAAAACACCGTAAAACCGGATTTACGCCGTCGTAGTAACACCGCGGGCTGTTTTGGGTTAGTTAATTAAAAACTATGATAAACTTTGATTTAAAAGTTGTTATTCTGAGAAAATGATTTTTATTATGAACATGAAACTATATCCAAAAATTATGGTTAAACTCAAAGTGGAAGTATGTTTTCTAAAATGGTCATCTAGACGTCGTTCTTTCGACTGAAATGACTACCTTTACAAAAACGACTTGTAACTTATTTTTCCGACTATAAACCTATACTTTTTCTGTTTAGATTCATAAAATAGAGTTCAATATGAAATCATAGCAATTTGATTCACTCAAAACGGATTTAAAATGAAGAAGTTATGGGTAAAACAAGATTGGATAATTTTTCTCATTTTAGCTACGTGAAAATTGGTAACAAATCTATTCCAACCATAACTTAATCAACTTGTATTGTATATTATGTAATCTTGAAATACCATAGACACGTATATAATGTTTCGACCTATCATGTCGACACATCTATATATATTTTGAAACAACCATAGACACTCTATATGTGAATGTTGGAGTTAGCTATACAGGGTTGAGGTTGATTCCAAAATATATATAGTTTGAGTTGTGATCAATACTGAGATACGTATACACTGGGTCGTGGATTGATTCAAGATAATATTTATCGATTTATTTCTGTACATCTAACTGTGGACAACTAGTTGTAGGTTACTAACGAGGACAGCTGACTTAATAAACTTAAAACATCAAAATATATTAAAAGTGTTGTAAATATATTTTGAACATACTTTGATATATATGTATATATTGTTATAGGTTCGTGAATCAACCAGTGGCCAAGTCTTACTTCCCGACGAAGTAAAAATCTGTGAAAGTGAGTTATAGTCCCACTTTTAAAATCTAATATTTTTGGGATGAGAATACATGCAGGTTTTATAAATGACTTACAAAATAGACACAAGTACGTGAAACTACATTCTATGGTTGAATTATCGAAATCGAATATGCCCCTTTTTATTAAGTCTGGTAATCTAAGAATTAGGGAACAGACACCCTAATTGACGCGAATCCTAAAGATAGATCTATCGGGCCCAACAAGCCCCATCCAAAGTACCGGATGCTTTAGTACTTCGAAATTTATATCATATCCGAAGGGTGTCCCGGAATGATGGGGATATTCTTATATATGCATTTTGTTAATGTCGGTTACCAGGTGTTCACCATATGAATGATTTTTATCTCTATGTATGGGATGTGTATTGAAATATGAAATCTTGTGGTCTATTATTATGATTTGATATATATAGGTTAAACCTATAACTCACCAACATTTTTGTTGACGTTTTAAGCATGTTTATTCTCAGGTGATTATTAAGAGCTTCCGCTGTCGCATACTTAAATAAGGACGAGATTTGGAGTCCATGCTTGTATGATATTGTGTAAAAACTGCATTCAAGAAACTTATTTTGTTGTAACATATTTGTATTGTAAACCATTATGTAATGGTCGTGTGTAAACAGGATATTTTAGATTATCATTATTTGATAATCTACATAAAGCTTTTTAAACCTTTATTGATGAAATAAAGGTTATGGTTTGTTTTAAAATGAATGCAGTCTTTGAAAAACGTCTCATATAGAGGTCAAAACCTCGCAACGAAATCAATTAATATGGAACGTTTTTAATCAATAAGAACGGGACATTTCAAAAACGAAGTAAATTAAGCACAAAATGAAAGGACTTAACACATATGTATATACATCTACACCACACTACCCCATCTTGCTCAACAATCGTCGTACATCGCTTGTTTGACACGATTTAAACCCGTAACAATGGTAGCTAATCATTGTTACGCGAGCACGTCGCATTAACTTGCTAGTACAACGCCTATCTCGCTTGATGATCGCTAAAACAGCACAAAACAATTAGTGCAAGGTTAATTCACATAAACCTAAGCACTAATCAACTCCCGGTCCGACCTGACTTAGTCTAGGCACCTATCTCAAGTCGCCTAAATCCCTTAGACCATGCTCTGATACCACTTGTAACAACCCAAACCAATAACCAACCAAATACGGGAAAAAAAAAAATTACAGTGGAGTGCGCCACGCGCACCACCTCAGGGTGCGCGGCGCGCACATGTCAGTTTTCAGTTCTGTCCGGTTTGGCAATTTTTCAAATAAAGATCTCCCACTTCCCGACATATTTAGTCGAAACGCTTTTCACAACATGTCATAATAGTTAAAACTCACACGATTCAATAATAAAATGAGTTTTACAAAACGGGACCCACATCAGCCGTTTTACGAGTTTCATACAAAACACGAGTTTCGACCACATTAGTTTAAATTCCAAACGACACTAAGAGCATGGTGTTTGGGGTTAAACTACCCAAATCTCGGTCAAACTCCAAAAACTATCACATCCAAAAGCGTCCCTATCAAACAAGCAGGAATCTCTAATCCAACCGTACGCCCTTACCCTTGTCAATGCCCGAGCCTATAAAAAGATAAACAACGAGAGGGTAAGCTAAAACTTAGTGAATGCAATAATTATACATATATATATATATATATATATATATATATATATATATATATATATATATATATATATATATATATATATATATATATATATATATATAACTTACTTTCTTGCACACACTTACAACAAATCCGTATACCTACTAGCAACATAATTAGCATACCATTATAATGTATAACGCTAAGTCCTCGATAACACAAGCTAGTATAACAATATCATATAACGCAACAATACAATATGCTACAACACAATACATAAGCATTGATGTTCACAACATCCATTAGTATTCGAATCCCAAGGCTAGCTCAACAAATGGTATCGTCAACATCGAACTTAATTCCCATTCATCCCAATAAATGTGTAATCGTCAACATCGAACTTAAACCCACATATAAGGTATCGTCAACATCGAACTTAAAACCCTCATCGAATTTCACTACAATAGCGGTATGGCTTCGTCAACATCGAACTTTAAATCCATACATGAGGTATCGTCAACATCGAACTTAAACCCTCATCAAACGTACCAACAATATACTCTAGGATATGGTATCGTCAACATCGAACTTTAACCCATACCCCACAAGCAAATAAATCATATACATATATATATATATATATAATTATTCCACTCACCTCAACGATTTGGTGATGATTTTATACTTTCGAATGCTTCAAAGCCGAGTACCTAATACAATAAGTACCCAGTCAACAAACAAACTTGTTGGGCTAAACACCAACAATTCACTCAAGTGCATTTAATGACTTAAATGCATTAAATGCCCCATTTTCACCAAAACCGCCACTTAAGGGTTAAGACAATTGTCAATCACTTAAAAGCTAGTGATTAAGGTCTATCAACACTAACTATAACACAATTAGGGTAATTCATACCCATAATCCCCAACTAGGTCAATCATTAACCCCTTTGACTCATTTAAAATCAACACACCCATTTCGGGTCATCCACTAACCCAACTAACACCCATTTACCAATTAGCTAGGTGTGCTAGTAATTAACTAACCAATTAGGACTCATAAACCTCAATTAACACTTTAAAACCCTAGGTTAGTTACCATTGAGTCTTCATGACTCCATCTTACCCAAGAACACCCAAAATCTACAAATACGGGTTTTATGTTCTTCGTTTACCCAAACCCTAACCCTACACAAAATCAAAGTAAGGAAAACAAGATTAGAGCTTACCACTATAACCACAACATAGCTATCGAGTAGATGAACGACTTTAATACCCGCACTTTAGCCGAGAACAACTTCTTCCTCTTGGATTTAAGCTTTCTCACTCAAGAAATCACACTCTCTTCAAAATTAAAGTGAAGAAGATAAGGTTGTTGAAAATGGAGTGAATGATATGTAATGACCCGGAATTTTCTGACCAAATTATACTTTTGAGATTAATATTTACATAAATTAAACCATACCAACATGATAAGCAATCCAAATTGTTGAGACTTGTGTTTTTGAAAAGAGTTTTACACAACGTTTGACCGTCCAATATGACCGATGATATCACGAACTATATAACATACGATAATTATACGTTTGTGTATATATATGTATTTATATATATTTAACATGATTTAAGGATAGTTTAACATCTCATTGTGTACTAATGACAATGAGTTATAAGTATATTTTGAAACTACTAACTTAAGTTTTCAAAACGATAACTATACGTAACATTCTTTGATATATATACTTATAATCTATAACGCTTATACATGTATCGTATATATAATGTATTTAATCACTTTTTAAGGACTTAAATACATAAAACAATATAAGTATATTCATAAAAGATAGCTATATTTGAATTCTCTTTCCGTTTCCTCAAGATTTCTATACGTATATCTAGGGTATATGTACCCGTATCATACCCATCTTCTATACGTATTTGCTATTGGTATATACACATCAAATCAACATCCTAATCAACATTATTACTGCCCTAGATATGAGGTAACTAGGATTTGTCAAGTAGTATGAATTATTACTAAGAAAACAAAATTAGGAATCCTTTTCTTTCTTTATAAACTAAAAACGTTTTTATAAATGAACACCATTTCTTCACTCCATTTTCTCATATCTACACCCTCATTTATCTCTCAAAATACTCCTAACTTCATACTTGATCATCTCCAAGCATTTTCCCCATCATTTAGCTTCAATTACAAGCTTTAAACACCATAAGAATACTCTTTCAAGAACATATCAAAATAACCACCCATTTGAAGAAGTTTACTTCCAACCTTTTGATCTAACTCCACCACTCTTTGATTCTAAGATTATTTCTTATCTTTTGCAGTAACTTTATCCAAGTAACTTGAGGTAGTAACCTTGTTCATAATCTTATTCAATTCATATTCATATAGCTATCTTATTTTGTGGTATAAAATTTTAATAACAAGAACATGGTTTGAATGATTTCAAACTTGTTCGCAAACTAAATAGATCCTTCTAACTTGACTTTTAAAATACTTCAAGACCTGTAATATATCATAATGATATGCTAACCTAACAAAATATAACTTGGTTTTACAAAGAACATCTTAAAAACTGAATCTACGTCATCAGAGTGCAACCGGGGGCTGTTTTGGGTTGGATAATTAAAAACCATATTGAACTTTGAATTGGAAGTTTATGTTCTAGAAAAATGATATTTCTTATGAGTATGTTAACACATAAAAATTTCATTGTTTAACTCAAAGTGTAAGTATTTTTAGAAAAATGATCATTAAATGTTGTTTTTATGATGGAAAATGATCACTTTCATAAGTTTCACCAAAGTTTGACCTATAACCTATGATTTCGAATACAAACTAAGGTATTTTCAGTTCATATTCTTAAAATTTGACTCGATCCAAGGAAGTGGCAAGTTGAACCAACAAAAACGGAGTTGTAATGAAGAAACTACGACTAAAACAAGATTGGGTATCCGAAGCTAGTTTAGCTACGAAAATATTTGGAGAAAAAGTAAATTAATCATATCTTTTCTAATTAATATGATATTTTATATATAATTACTTATGATTTGATTTTATATATTTTAGGACCACCCGTAAACAACACGAGAAGATTAATCATAAGACCTCATGATTGTACGCAACACGTCATTTGACAACACGGTACTTTATGTACGCAACACGTCATTTGACAACATGGTACCATGGGTCGAGATTAATTCTGATCAATACGAATACGATGGGGTCTTTATTTATTTTATTTAAGCAACTAATTGTAGACCACTAACATCGGACTGCTAACTACGGACTAAGAAAATATTAAAAGTATTAAAAGTATATATATATATATATATATATATATATATATATATATATATATATATATATATATATATATATATATATATATATATATATATATATATATATATAACGATTACTTAAAAAGAAAATATGTTGATATATTATATATATGGTTAGGTTCGTGATATCTATCGGAGACCAAGTTGAATTAAATACCTTCAAGGCAAAAGTGAGTTTCATTTGCTCCCTTTTTAATTGCTTTTGCAATATATATTTTTGGGCTGAGAATACATGCGCTGCTTTTATAAATGTTTACAAAATAGACACAAGTACTTAAAAATATATTCTACGTTGAGTTGTACCACTGGCATATTTCCCTGTAGCTTGGTAACTACTATTTACATGGGTATTGTAAACGCGAATCCTGTTGATAGATCTATCGGGCCTGACAACCCCAACCGGACTGGACGACCAGTATTCAACGGTTGCACAGTACTTCGTTTTGGTGACTACACTTGGTACGGTGTAGTGAGATTTTATAATAAAGGGAATATGCGACGTTGATTAAATGTTAAGTATGGTTACCAAGTGCTCAACCACTTAGAATGCTTTACATACACTTGCGAGTGTATTATGTTTCTGATTATGAAATCTTGTGGTCTATTAACATATTGAAATGATTGTTATGATAAACCTATGAACTCACCAACCTTTTGGTTGATACTTTAAAGCATGTTTATTCTCAGGTACGAATTAAGTCTTTCGTTGTGCATTTGCTCAATATAAGGACATTACTTGGAGCCAATCATCGCAATGGGACCAAATGTTGATGACTTCGTCCAGGTGGATTAGGACGGGTCCTTTCAGTTGGTATCAGAGCGGTGGTCGTAGCAAACCAGGTCTTACATTAGTGTGTCTAACTAGTGGTTGTTAGGATGCATTAATGAATCTGGACTTCGACCGTGTCTACATGTCAAAAGTTTTGCTTATCATTTCTAGTCGAAAATCATCTGCTTATCATCCTTAGGAAATTACCTGCTTATCATTCATAAGTCTAGACACGTTTTACTGCATTTACTGCATTGATAGTGTATAGATGAATTCTTATCTTAGCATATCTGTTATTGCGAACTTTGACTGATATCTTTTCAAAGATTCTCCGTAATTTACGGGATTTTGGTATTATATATACATATGTAAATTATGTATTGAAGAGTACCAAATCTAACTCCTATAATCTATTCCATACCAAAAATTCATTTTCCCCATTATACAAAATGGATTCCGCAACTAGTTCGAATTCTTCAGATTCCGACAGTTATGCCGATATAAATTTTCATTCGGGCTCCGAAAGCAGCGTCACCGGAATGGATCAACCAATTTCCCATCATCTATTCTGGATGAATTGGGGATGGGTTCGTAATATACTAAATCACTGGAGACAAGAAGAAGGTGATCCATTCCATCCACCAAATTGCCCTCTTGGCGATGAACCTGAAGCACTTACCGGCGAACCTATTCGAAACACCATTTTCTCTCTCATTTCTAGAGTATCTCGTCACGATTATATACTATCCCATATTACAAATCTTGTTCATTCGCTCGCTCCAACCGCCAATCATCCCGGTGTACTAGCAGAAGTTAACGAACTTCGCGCTCGCGTGACGGCTTTGGAGAACATGGTGCGAAGGTTGCAAACACCGGCAGCAGCACCAGCAGCATAATCAGCACCACCATCAATAACATCAACAATACCATCATCACCACTAACAAACAACATCCGCATCACACGTCTCGACATCATAATCTGTCCCACAAACATCAACATCATACGCACCATTGATACTAAGGAGTACCAACAATAATGAACGATGAAGTATTGATCCATAACTTCATTGATATTCTGAGAAGAATATGTGGTTTCAAAAAGTTTTAGAGATTTCTTATTCTAGCTCAAACCGAAAAGCAAATGAGATTAATATCATATTAACTCATTAAATTCATGATTTCATCTGAAGAAAATATATATATATATATATATGTTTTCATAAAGATTGTAATTAAAAGTTCTTTTGTACAAAATATTAATGGTGAAATTTTTTTTAACGGGTAAGTAATACCCGAGGAATAATTTGATTTCATCTTAATAAGTTACATTGTACATTCGTCGAAGCTGATTCAACAGTCATTTACTATCCTACTTACAACCACCGATATACGTATCCGTTCACCGCAGAATAACCATTTTCATTCAATTTCATATTTGGATTTTGACTTTCCAGAATCCAACAAGTGGCATATGAAGAAAACATATGACAAAATAAAATCTGTTAGAAACAAACAAATTAACTATGAAAAATTTTGTTAAGAATCCACGCTAACTGTTCCAGCTAACTGTTCCTAGCTAACTGATTACATTTTATTTATCGTAGTTTATTTATCGCAATTTAATTATCGCACTTTTATTTATCGTCATTTAATTTCTGTAACTATTTTACACACTTTAAATATCGGGACACGTATACAATGTTTTGACATATCATATCGACGCATCTATATATATTATTTGGAATCACCATAGACACTCTATATGCAGTAATGATCGAGTTCTCTATACAGGGTTGAGGTTGATTCTACAATAATATATATAGTTTGAGTTGTGATCGAGTCTGAGACGTATACGGGTCACGACACGTATTATATAATTCGTATATTATATATTAAACTATATATGAATTATTGGACTGTTACTGTGGACTATCGACTGTGGACTAATGACATTGAACAATTAAAATGAATTAAAATATTGATTATAACATAGGAAACTAAACATTTCTTCAAGATTGCCACTTGATTTCATCTTAAACCTCATTGTATCTCGACGATTACAATCAGCGTTCAAATCTATCATGATTCTTAAAAACAACTCAACCGAGAGGATAAACCAACCGCACTTCATCTACGGAAGAAAAGATTGATACATATAGTTATGCACCTGAAAAACCCTCAGAAACTGAGTACACGTTTGACACGTATCTGTTCTAGTTCCTTTGACATTGTTATTACCGAAGATCGTTTTGCAATCCCTTTCCAAAGTAGCTAATTTTATCACAGCTCCAGCAAGTCAACTCCGACTTTTCATCCGAAACAACTTTATTATAACCGCGATATATATGCGTACTCTTTATTATTACTGGGGAACCTTTTATATTCCACAATATTACCATCAGCGATTAATCATTCTAAAAACACAATTCTCCTGAAACTACCTCGGTTTGATAACCGATGACCCAGATCAGTTAACTTTGAAAATGCTGATGAAGCAGCATGTTGTAAATGATCTTAATGGCCAAAAGTTTGATGATAAAGAAAGGAGTGTTAGGAACGCTCGATAGAAAATTTAGTACCGAAAAGCGGATTATGCGAAACTATGAAGAAAGCCGTGGACAAATCACAAAGAATAAGTTTGCCTTCAAAGAATCCAAATGATTCTGTGCCTGCTGAAATCGTTAGCAAACATCTTATTTCTCATTCTAAACCTTCACAGACAAATCTTCTTCATCATCCATTGATATTAGAAATTCTAAGATATTCTCGTATGTTCTATTATAAATATCCTCCATATTTCTGGCGATATTTTCACAACTATTCTTATCTGAGATCATTTATCTCTCCGTAATATCTGCAACATAAAAGAAACTGTGTTAGTTTCTAAATTCTGAAACCTTCGAGTTTAAAATATGAATGTTTTGAAGTAGTGTTGGGAACTGAAGCATGGATTAGTATAATATAATGACACTTGATCAACGTCATTATATTACAGTAAGTCATGCTGAGTTTCTAATAAAGCATGATGATTCACAGTACCGTCATCATGTGCCATTTACACGACTCTTACATTCTATCTAATCTCTAAACATATCAAGAGAATATTTTTCTGGATGACTCGGTCATCTCCAGGGTATTCTGGTAATTTAACAAATCAAAATCGTTCTATTACCATTTTCTTCTTAGAGCATTGGCTACGTTCATTCTGAATTTCATATCTACGAATTTCAGACCATTACTCGCTTGACTCGAAGTCGGGAAGAGAAAACGAAAGCATGAAGCTCCGAAAAATAAGGAAGAATATAAACTCCGATAATAACCCCGAAATTACAAACCGTGTATATCGATGCAGATAGCAATATAGAGACACGGGAGAATTAGAAACACTATAAACACAAGAGTATAGTAGAAGTAAATAGATTCTTCTGGTGGTAGATGAAAAAGAAGAATGCCAGATATAAAAGTTAGGAGTATATCAAGAATCAGGACTGGATGGAGCATATTGATGAATGCTTTAAAGTAAGAATCAAGGGAGAAAGAATAGAAGGTGTGAGTCGTGGAAAATAAGGAAACGAATGGGTGAATTTATAGTGAAATATCCGACAGAGCAATCGAAACAGATTATTGCATATAATAAAAGAAGATCCTGATTTCCTTAATCACCAAAGAACCAAATCTTATTACGTAAGATTCTCTTTAAATCCCTTAAATCCCGGAAATCAATCATAACTACGTCATCGGTTAAGACGAATATATTTTACTCATCTCACTCTTTTACGATAGTCTCATTTATATTCTTCGCATAATCGAATCGTTTTATCTACATTACTCAATGATGATAAAACTCCATTATCATCTTATATTTGTCATGAAAACCTTCTTATTGTTATCCATAACAACCTCTATCAAATTTCGGGGACGAAATTTCTTTAACGGGTAGGTACTGTAATGACCCGGAATTTTCCGACCAAATTATACTTATGAGATTAATATTTACATAAATTAAACCATACCAACATGATAAACAATCCAAATTGTTGAGACTTGTGTTTTTGAAAAGAGTTTTACACAACGTTTGACCGCCCAATATGACCGATGATATCACGAACTATATAACATACGATAATTATACGTTTGTGTATATATATGTATTTATATATATTTAACATGATTTAAGGATGGTTTAACATCTCATTGTGTACTAATGACAATGAGTTATAAGTATATTTTGAAACTACTAACTTAAGTTTTCAAAACGATAACTATACGTAACATTCTTTGATATATATACTTATAATCTATAACGCTTATACATGTATCGTATATATAATGTATTTAATCACTTTTTAAGGACTTAAATACATAAAACAATATAAGTATATTCACAAAAGATAGCTATATTTGAATTCTCGTTCCGTTTCCTCAAGATTTCTATACGTATATCTAGGGTATATGTACCCGTATCATACCCATCTTCTATACGTATTTGCTATTGGTATATACACATCAAATCAACATCCTAATCAACATTATTACTGCCCTAGATATGAGGTAACTAGGATTTGTCAAGTAGTATGAATTATTACTAAGAAAACAAAATTAGGAATCCTTTTCTTTCTTTATAAACTAAAAACGTTTTTATAAATGAACACCATTTCTTCACTCCATTTTCTCATATCTACACCCTCATTTATCTCTCAAAATACTCCTAACTTCATACTTGATCATCTCCAAGCATTTTCCCCATCATTTAGCTTCAATTACAAGCTTTAAACACCATAAGAATACTCTTTCAAGAACATATCAAAATAACCACCCATTTGAAGAAGTTTACTTCCAACCTTTTGATCTAACTCCACCACTCTTTGATTCTAAGATTATTTCTTATCTTTTGCAGTAACTTTGTCCAAGTAACTTGAGGTAGTAACCTTTTTCATAATCTTATCCAATTCATATTCATATAGCTATCTTATTTTGTGGTATAAAATTTTAACAACAAGAACAGGGTTTGAATGATTTCAAACTTGTTCGCAAACTAAATAGATCCTTCTAACTTGACTTTTAAAATACTTCAAGACCTGTAATATATCATAATGATATGCTAACCTAACAAAATATAACTTGGTTTTACAAAGAACATCTTAAAAACTGAATCTACGTCGTCAGAGTGCAACCGGGGGCTGTTTTGGGTTGGATAATTAAAAACCATCTTGAACTTTAAATTGGAAGTTCATGTTCTGGAAAAATAATATTTCTTATGAATATGTTAACACATAAAAATTTCATGGTTTAACTCAAAGTGTAAGTATTTTTAGAAAAATGATCATTAAATGTTGTTTTTATGATGGAAAATGATCACTTTCATAAGTTTCACAAAAGTTTGACCTATAACCTATGATTTCGAATACAAACTAAGGTATTTTCAGTTCATATTCTTAAAATTTGACTCGATCCAAGGAAGTGGCAAGTTGAACCAACAAAAACGGAGTTGTAATGAAGAAACTACGACTAAAACAAGATTGGGTATCCGAAGCTAGTTTAGCTACGAAAATATTTGGAGAAAAAGTAAATTAATCATATCTTTTCTAATTAATATGATATTTTATATATAATTACTTATGATTTGATTTTATATATTTCAGGACCACCCGTAAACAACACGAGAAGATTAATCATAAGACCTCATGATTGTACGCAACACGTCATTTGACAACACGGTACTTTATGTACGCAACACGTCATTTGACAACATGGTACCATGGGTCGAGATTAATTCTGATCAATACGAATACGATGGGGTCTTTATTTATTTTATTTAAGCAACTAATTGTGGACCACTAACATCGGACTGCTAACTACGGACTAAGAAAATATTAAAAGTATTAAAAGTATATATATATATATATATATATATATATATATATATATATATATATATATATATATATATATATATATATATATATATATATATATGTAACGATTACTTAAAAAGAAAATATGTTGATATATTATATATATGGTTAGGTTCGTGATATCTATCGGAGACCAAGTTGAATTAAATACCTTCAAGGCAAAAGTGAGTTTCATTTGCTCCCTTTTTAATTGCTTTTGCAATATATATTTTTGGGCTGAGAATACATGCGCTGCTTTTATAAATGTTTACAAAATAGACACAAGTACTTAAAAATATATTCTACGTTGAGTTGTACCACTGGCATATTTCCCTGTAGCTTGGTAACTACTATTTACATGGGCATTGTAAACGCGAATCCTGTTGATAGATCTATCGGGCCTGACAACCCCAACCGGACTGGACGACCAGTATTCAACGGTTGCACAGTACTTCGTTTTGGTGACTACACTTGGTACGGTGTAGTGAGATTTCATAATAAAGGGAATATGCGACGTTGATTAAATGTTAAGTATGGTTACCAAGTGCTCAACCACTTAGAATGCTTTACATACACTTGCGAGTGTATTATGTTTATGATTATGAAATCTTGTGGTCTATTAACATATTGAAATGATTGTTATGATAAACCTATGAACTCACCAACCTTTTGGTTGACACTTTAAAGCATGTTTATTCTCAGGTACGAATTAAGTCTTCCGTTGTGCATTTTCTCAATATAAGGACATTACTTGGAGCCAATCATCACAATGGGACCAAATATTGATGACTTCGTCCAGGTAGATTAGGACGGGTCCTTTCATGATACCCCAAGATCTGACCTACTTGCCTCCAACTCGTCCACAAGTGAAATTACCAAAATGCCCATCAAAATATCTGAATAAAACAAACAGAACCCGGCTACAGTGAGGAGTGCGCCAGGCGCACCCCTAAGTGTGCGCTGAGCGCACCTTGCTCAGTTCGCCCTCTAACCTCTGTTTTAATATACAAGGTCACCCACACTTCATGTGCCCTATTTACTCTGCTGTACAATGAAGATTAGGGTCTTACACTAGGTGATACATGCTTCTGCACATTATTTTTGATACTTGCTTGGATGTTGTGTATATATGCATACATGGAGCATCTTTTGGATTACTTTCAAAATTGTGTCGCATAGGTTTCATTTGTACATTAAACATTGTAATGTAACTAGTCGTGGAACTACCTTTGTAAACTTGAAACACTTTTACATTTGAAATGAATGCGACATATTTTGGTCAAACGTCATTTTAAAGACTTATGACCACATAACGGGACCTAAGTAGACGGCGCCATCAATGACGATTTTGTCGGGTCGCTGCATCTGTCTCCTTCACCTGCTCGAAAAATTCTGTCAACATACAATGTATATGGATTAAGATTTCAACAACACTGTATAACACTTTAATGATTGAATTATTTATTATATTTATGAACTAGTTGGCTCTTATATGCATATAGAGAGTGTGACTCCAATTGTTTTAACATACATCAAAAACCACGAGCCTCAAACAATGGTCATCACCAGTTCTTATTTTTTGCTCGATCTAAACTCCAACACCTTCATTGTCTTACTCATAACCTTAATCTATCTATCTTTATCTTCTCTCACAAAAACACAACAAACCATCTATCTATATTTTGTTTCGTTCTCAAACTGCAAACGAGGAACCCCTTCACACCATCTTCAACCATTATCCAACATCTTTCTGTTGTTCAAACGCTCATCAATATTAACTGTTCTTATCTTTTGTCTTGCCAAACGCCAAAGCAAACCCACTTTTATGTTTTCTCCGTTGATGTATATGCTACTACCACCAACTCACTTAAACGCGATCAATCAAACTCACTTCACCACCACCGTGAACCTCACACCTTCAATCGATCACCACTCAAGAACACAAAAAGGTGAACCTGCTACTGTTTTAGAAGTATTTATTGTCTGCTCATTTATCATCATCGAACACCACTTTGTTCAAATTTGCTATTATTCGGTTTAGTTGTCACTGCCTACATCAACCACCATTGCTTAAGACTTCTGCCATAAAACCAAGGACTCAAAACATTTATGTAAACCGCTATATCACTGTTTGTTGCCTGCTAATTATCTTTTGTTGACCAGACGAAAACTATCCAATCACCATCACCACTATTGCATCACCAGCCGATCACCACCTCTACACCACCCTTGATAAACACCCTATTCGATCACCATAATCAACAACCCGTTTCACCACCTTTATGATCGAAACCCTTTTATATTTATTTTTTCTTTTCCAATCAGCGCTGCTGCATATTTTTGTTTTAAACGAGCCAAACAATCTAATTCTTTCTCATTCTGTTCGGATTCCAGCCTTCTTAAATCACCATGATCAAGATCTGTCGATGCTCTTGAAGCTGCGTTTTCTTTTCTTTCTTCGTTTCTAAAACAACAAGAGTTGTGATGAGGATCATGTTGATGAAAGGATAAGAAGATGTGTAGTATGTGTACACAGTTTAGAATTGTTATCATGGATATATAGGATTTTTCTTTACAGCGCATTATTAAGATAGTAAAATATGATTGGACTTAGTGGCCGACAATTGAATCAATGGACAACCCATTTGATTATTTAATTCACATGCTACCATATTCTATTCTTTTATTATTAACCGAACCCCACATATGCAACTTGTGAATACAATAGCTATTCCCTAAATATATCGAACCACTTGCTTCTTTCAATTTGGGGCCGAGAGAATCCAGGAGGTTGTTGGGCTGTTGGTTAAAAATATAGAACTGCAAGGGCTGTTTTGTTAGTCGCTGAAGTGGACTATGGTCCAATATCAAATAGATTAATTCATGGCCATCTGTATTATTAATGCTTGTGTTCTATCAGTCGAGTAAATTATAATCATGATGATCATGATGAGATGAAGTTAATAATGATTAAAAAGATATATGATAACGATGATGATGATAGTAATGCTTCGAATATGGTTTGATAAGGATGATCGTGATTAAGAAAAGTGAAGAATGATGATATGAAATGATACATGGTGATACGAAATAAAGATAATGATGAGGTAGTGTTATGATGATCTTGATGATGATTGTGATGATAGAAATGGTGATATGATAGCAAGAATGACTATAGTGATAAAGGATTTGATGATGATAATGAAGTTGTTGATAATGGTATAGATGATTGTGAATAAGATCGATGATAATGATGATGAACGGTTTATAGAATGAAGAAGATAGATATAGAAAACGGGTTAAATAAATTCGGTTATGAAGTGATCAGAAAAACAGGAATAGCTGAATGATTTAAGGGTATTTCGGGTTAGCGGGAGGTCGCGGGTTCAAACCCGGGACTTGGGCATTTTTTTTAAGTGCTATTTCTTTGAGGTAGTTTACTTATTACTCAATATTATTATTATTATTATTATTATTATTATTATTATTATTATTATTATTATTATTATTATTATTATTATTATTATTATTATTATTATTATTATATTATTATTATTATTATTATTATTATTATTAGTTATTTATTATTATTAATATTATCATTATTATTATTACAACACATGTTACTTACATAAAATGTATCTAACACATATATAATACATATGTTAATATTACAAACTATTTTTTTTTCAAAATAAAATATTATTATTTATTATTAATTAAATTACATATAAGATATAAATATATTTTAATACAACCTTATATATAAATTTTAATATATCATATATGTTTTAATTAAAATACTTTAATAAGAATCCGATATATATAAATATTAACTATGTAATTAAAATATATAAAATAGATATAATTAATATATTTATTTAGGGTAACATATAAATCATTAATAAAACTAGTATATTAATAATATCAACTTGTTTAAATCTTATTATATGTTTTAATATATATATAAATGATATAGGTTCGTGAATCCAAGGACAACTCTGCATTGTTCAGTTCCGTCATATGCATATTTTTACTACAAAATATCGTATAGTGAGTTCATTTGATTCCCTTTTACTCTTTATATTTTTGGGACTGAGAATACATGCGCTGTTTTTATAACTGTTTTCTTAAATGCTTTTGAGATATATTTTTGAACTGAGAATACATGAACTGTTTTTATAAATGATTGACGAAGTAGACACAAGTATTCAAAACTACATTCTATGATAGAATTATTTGGATTCAGAGGTTCAATTTCTATAAAGATTGGATTATCTACCATCGGTGAGATGATTTTGTCATTGCACGCATGCATTAGCTCCCGAAATGGTTCGATTTTGTAGTTAGTAACAGAGAGATGATTTTGCATTGCACGCACGCATTAGCTCCCGTTTTAGCTACCATCGGCGAGATGATTTTGCATTGCACGCACGCATTAGCTCCCGATGTATTGTGTTGTATTGTATTCGATTTTGTAGTTAGTAACGGAGAGATGATTTTGCATTGCACGCACGCATTAGCTCCCGTTTTAGCTACCCTCGGAGAGATGATTTTGCATTGCAAGCACGCATTAGCTCCCGTTGTAAAATTATATAGTATTAACTACCACGGTGAGATGATTTTGCATTGCACGCACGCATTAGCTACCGTTGGTGAGCTGTTTGAAAGGTTCTGGTGTTCTTCATATGAATGATTTTACAGCAGGAATAGACCTGCACAGGTATTAAAGAAATCTTGTGGAAATCTTGTTTGAAAGGTTACGGTGTTCTTCATATGAGTATCTTGTGGTCTATTATATAATTGGAAATGATTGATTATGATAAACTAATGAACTCACCAACATTTTGGTTGACACTTTAAAGCATGTTTATTCTCAGGTATTAAAGAAATCTTCCGCTGTGCATTAGCTCATTTTAAAGATATTACTTGGAGTCATTTATGGCATATTTCGAAAGACGTTGCATTCGAGTCGTTGAGTTCATCAAGATTATTATTTAGTCAATTATAGTTGGATGTATTATGAAATGGTATGCATGCCGTCAACGTAAAGAAAGTTTGTCTTTGAAAAACGAATGCAATGTATGTAGAATGTATCATATAGAGGTCAAATACCTCGCGATGTAACCATATGTTATTGTATTCGTCCTTATGGATTAGAACGGGTCGCTTCAGTATTCATATTTAATGTAGCGTTGTGTATTTACAGAGGGGAAAACGGACCGTGTGTTAAGCACCGTTGTAAGTTTCTTCGTCTTCAGTGTTTTTTAAAAAGTATCCGTTTCGAACGTAGTTAGTTTCTTTTTGTTGATAAAATTATTTCGAGTCTAACAGTGCTGTCAGAAAAATTTAACTCGCGTCGAGGAGGAAGATACGGGTTGTCGTTGTGTTTAACGTTTTTTAAAAAGTGCCCGTTTCGAACGTGGTTAGTTTCGTTTTGTTCATAAAATTATTTCGAGTCTGACGCTGCCATCGAAAAAATTTAACACGTGCCGAGCGGGAAGATACGAGTTGTCGTTGTGTTTAGCGTTTTTTCGAGAAGTGTCCGTTTCGCGTATAGTTAGTCCCGTTGGGTTCGAAAGATTTTTCCGAGTTGAACGGTGGTCTCTGAAAATTTTAAATCGCACCCAGCGAAAAGATAGGGCCCGTTATAAATTTGGGTGGAATTAGTTTCTTATATTTTAATTAAATTATATATTTACACTTTTTACTTCTAAAAAGTGTAAAGTTGAAGGGCTGTTGTTGGAATTGAGGCGAAGTTGAGGGGCCGGTTGTAATGTGAACTTAAAGTCAAAACTACACTCAAATATAACTAAAACTACAACATTTCTAATCACTTTTAGTATATAAGGTTAAACTTTTAGTATATAAGGTTAATAATTAATTAATAATTAATACTCAATAATCGTTATCTTTATATATATATATATATATATATATATATATATATATATATATATATATATATATATATATATATATATATATATATATATATATATATATATATATATATATATATATATATATATATATATATATATATATATATATATATATATTACCATCAATTCCTTTTAATATATCAATTTAATATATTTTAATTTTCAAACTTTTTTTTTTTTGAAAGGCAAGGTATAAAATGATATTCTAGGGTATATACCTGATTTTTGGAGTGATTCCGGAAATGTTTTACCAACCCGTGTTTAAGGATTTCGGGATGGTTTAAGGATCAGGTCCATGGTTTAATATTATCATTATTATTATTACAACACATGTTACTTACATAAAATGTATCTAACACATATATAATACATATGTTAATATTACAAACTATTTTTTTTTCAAAATAAAATATTATTATTTATTATTAATTAAATTACATATAAGATATAAATATATTTTAATACAACCTTATATATAAATTTTAATATATCATATATGTTTTAATTAAAATACTTTAATAAGAATCCGATATATATAAATATTAACTATGTAATTAAAATATATAAAATATATATAATTAATATATTTATTTAGGGTAACATATAAATCATTAATAAAACTAGTATATTAATAATATCAACTTGTTTAAATCTTATTATATGTTTTAATATATATATAAATGATATAGGTTCGTGAATCCAAGGACAACTCTGCATTGTTCAGTTCCGTCATATGCATATTTTTACTACAAAATATCGTATAGTGAGTTCATTTGATTCCCTTTTACTCTTTATATTTTTGGGACTGAGAATACATGCGCTGTTTTTATAACTGTTTTCTTAAATGCTTTTGAGATATATTTTTGAACTGAGAATACATGAACTGTTTTTATAAATGATTGACGAAGTAGACACAAGTATTCAAAACTACATTCTATGATAGAATTATTTGGATTCAGAGGTTCAATTTCTATAAAGATTGTATTATCTACCATCGGTGAGATGATTTTGTCATTGCACGCACGCATTAGCTCCCGAAATGGTTCGATTTTATAGTTAGTAACAGAGAGATGATTTTGCATTGCACGCACGCATTAGCTCCCGTTTTAGCTACCATCGGCGAGATGATTTTGCATTGCACGCACGCATTAGCTCCCGATGTATTGTGTTGTATTGTATTCGATTTTGTAGTTAGTAACGGAGAGATGATTTTGCATTGCACGCACGCATTAGCTCCCGTTTTAGCTACCCTCGGAGAGATGATTTTGCATTGCAAGCACGCATTAGCTCCCGTTGTAAAATTATATAGTATTAACTACCACGGTGAGATGATTTTGCATTGCACGCACGCATTAGCTACCGTTGGTGAGCTGTTTGAAAGGTTCTGGTGTTCTTCATATGAATGATTTTACAGCAGGAATAGACCTGCACAGGTATTAAAGAAATCTTGTGGAAATCTTGTTTGAAAGGTTACGGTGTTCTTCATATGAGTATCTTGTGGTCTATTATATAATTGGAAATGATTGATTATGATAAACTAATGAACTCACCAACATTTTAGTTGACACTTTAAAGCATGTTTATTCTCAGGTATTAAAGAAATCTTTCGCTGTGCATTAGCTCATTTTAAAGATATTACTTGGAGTCATTTATGGCATATTTCGAAAGACGTTGTATTCGAGTCGTTGAGTTCATCAAGATTATTATTTAGTCAATTATAGTTGGATGTATTATGAAATGGTATGCATGCCGTCAACGTAAAGAAAGCTTGTCTTTGAAAAACTAATGCAATGTTTGTAGAATGTATCATATAGAGGTCAAATACCTCGCGATTTAACCATATGTTATTGTATTCATCCTTATGGATTAGAACGGGTCGCTTCAGTATTCATATTTAATGTAGCGTTGTGTATTTACAGAGGGGAAAACGGACCGTGTGTTAAGCACCGTTGTAAGTGTCTTCATCTTCAGTGTTTTTTAAAAAGTATCCGTTTCGAACGTAGTTAGTTTCTTTTTGTTGATAAAATTATTTCGAGTCTAACAGTGCTGTCAGAAAAATTTAACTCGCGTCGAGGAGGAAGATACGGGTTGTCGTTGTGTTTAACGTTTTTTAAAAAGTGCCCGTTTCGAACGTGGTTAGTTTCGTTTTGTTCATAAAATTATTTCGAGTCTGACGCTGCCATCGAAAAAATTTAACACGTGCCGAGTGGGAAGATACGGGTTGTCGTTGTGTTTAGCGTTTTTTCGAGAAGTGTCCGTTTCGCGTATAGTTAGTCCCGTTGGGTTCGAAAGATTTTTCCGAGTTGAACGGTGGTCTCTGAAAATTTTAACTCGCACCCAGCGAAAAGATAGGGCCCGTTATAAATTTGGGTGGAATTAGTTTCTTATATTTTAATTAAATTATATATTTACACTTTTTACTTCTAAAAAGTGTAAAGTTGAAGGGCTGTTGTTGGAATTGAGGCGAAGTTGAGGGGCCGGTTGTAATGTGAACTTAAAGTCAAAACTACACTCAAATATAACTAAAACTACAACATTTCTAATCACTTTTAGTATATAAGGTTAAACTTTTAGTATATAAGGTTAATAATTAATTAATAATTAATACTCAATAATCGTTATCTTTATATATATATATATATATATATATATATATATATATATATATATATATATATATATATATATATATATATATATATATATATATATATATATATATATATATATATATATATATATATATATATATATATATATTACCATCAATTCCTTTTAATATATCAATTTAATATATTTTAATTTTCAAACTTTTTTTTTTTTTTTGAAAGGCAAGGTATAAAATGATATTCTAGGGTATATACCTGATTTTTGGAGTGATTCCGGAAACATTTTACCAACCCGTATTTCAGGATTTCGGGATGGTTTAAGGATCAGGTCCATGTAATGCGATTCGACTTTTTGCCCGAAAGCGTGTGTGAGCGTGGAAAATAATTAGGTGGGTGGTTATTTTCTCGTTAATTATTTCAAATACTTGTTTTTCAAAACAAAAAAGACAAAAAAAAAAAAAAAAAAAAAAAAAAAAAAAAAAAACACAGATGTACATCAGTTAAATTTATTTTTTTAATTTACCAAATAAACTTTTATTTTACTTTAATGTAAACTGTAAAAAGAAAATATAATGAAAATCATACTCCGTATGCAGTAACGATATGTGATGACATTATGGTTATTGTTATAATTCAGTACGCTTATAACTACCTTTAGTGGTTTGATTCTTGATGTTATAATTCAGTAGGCTAATAACTACCTTTAGTGGTTTGATTCTTGATTAAGAATGCTAATAATGAAGTGTAAGAACAAAGATGATAATGGAGAGAAATAAAGAAACACTTTGTAAGTGTGAGAAAATGGTGCAAGTTTAATGCTTGCATTCATGGCTATTTATAGCAAAAATATCACAAGTTTAGGTAATACAATAATATTACTTTTGTGTATCAATAATTGACTATCCATTTATATATATATATTTATATATTATAACACTCCCCCTTGGATAGCAATTTTGTTTGTTGAAGATCAACTGTAAGTTACTGCCTCGTTAAAAACCATGCTAAAGAAAACCCAGTGGGAAAAAAACTTTAGCTAAGGGAAAAAGAGTGCAGCATGGAGTTGACTCCCCCTCAAGTAGACATCACTTCAGTTGTTACATCTTTTGAACATGTCTCATGCCAATGTTATGAACATGTGTTCTGAAAATAGCAGTTGGAAGTGCTTTCGTGAAAAGATCAGCAGAGTTTTTGCTGGATTGAACATATCTCATTTCAATCTCGTTGTCCTTAATGAGATTTTGAGTGTATGAGAAGAATCTAGGAGTTATGTGTTTGGTTCGGTCACTTTTGATATACCCTTCTTTCATCTGTGCTATGCAAGCTGCATTATCTTCATAGATAATTGTTGGACTTTTATCGCGTTCTAGTCTACAAGAATCAGTAATGATTTGTGTCATTGATCTCAACCAAAAACATTCCCGAGTAGCTTCATGTAATGCAATCACTTCGGCATGATTTGATGATGTAGCAACAAGTGTTTATTTTTAAGAACGCCATGATATTGCAGTACCTCCATTTAGGAATACATATCTAGTTTGAGATTTAGCTTTATGTGGATCAGATAAATAACCTGCATCAGCATAACCAACCAAATCTTGTTTTGATTCGTTAGAATAAAATAATCCTAAATCAGTAGTTCCTCGAAGGTATCAAAATATGTGTTTGATCTCATTCCAGTGTCTTTTGGTAGGAGCAGAGCTGAACCTTGCCAACAAATTAACTGCAAAAGAAATGTCAGGTCTTGTACAATTTGTAAGATACATAAGAGCTCCAATTGCACTAAGATATGGTACTTCTGGTCCAAGAATATCTTCATGATCTTCACATGGATGAAATGGATCAGTTTCAACATTGAGTGATCTAACAACCATAGGAGTACTTAATGGTTTTGCCTTGTCCATATTGAAATGTTTCAGAATCTTTTCAGTATATGTTGTTTGATGTACAAGTAAACCATTAGGCATATGCTCAATTTGTAAACCAAGGCAATACTTGGTTTTTCCGAGATCTTTCATTTCAAATTCTTTCTTTAGAAGTTGAATGGCTTCATGGATCTCTTTATTTGTACCTATGATGTTAAGATCATCAACATAAACAGCTATGATCACATATCCGGATGTTGTTTTCTTAATGAAAACACAAGGACAAGTAAGGTTATTTGTATACCCTTTGCTTATCAAGTAATCACTTAATCGGTTATACCACATACGTCCCGATTGTTTTAACCCATATAAAGATCTTTGTAATTTAATCGAATGCATTTCTTTGGGTTTTGCATTTGATGCTTCTGGTACCTTAAATCCTTCTGGTATCTTCATATATATATCACTATCAAGTGATCCATATAGATAAGCAGTCACAACATCCATGAGATGCATTTCTAAATTTTTAGAAACTGCCAAGTTGATTAAGTATCTAAAAGTAATTGCATCCATAACAGGGGAATAAGTTTCTTCATAATCAATTCCCGGTCTTTGAGAAAAACCTTGAGCTACAAGTCTAGCTTTATACCTTGTAACTTCATTTTTCTCATTTCTTTTTCGGACAAAAATCCATCTGTATCCTAGGTTTCACATCTTTAGGAGTGAGAATGATGGATCCGAAAACTTTTCTTTTATCGAGTGATTCTAATTCAGCTTGTATTGCTTCTTACCATTGAGCCCAATCATGTCTATTTTGACATTCAACCATAGATGTTGGTTCTGGATCATCATCATTATTCATGATGTCATATGCAACATTAAATGAAAATTTCTCATCAAGATTTTTCATTTCATTTCGGTTCCATAATATTTTTGAATGTGCATAATTGATTGCAATTTCTGTATTGACATCATCAATTTCCTCTGCAGTAGGAGTACTGATTTGTGGTTCTTCTTGAACACTTTCTTTTACCTTATTATCAGCTAATTTTCTTTTTCGAGGATTTTTATCTTTGGAACCAACTGGTCTCCCACGTTTCAGACGTGGCATAGATTCTTGAGTGACTACATTATCAGTTTTCCGATTTGGAATCTCAACTCGAGCTGGAGTATTAACTGCTGGTATATATGATTTAGTCACCCTTTTTGTATCTGTGAATGCATCAGGCATTTGATTTGCAAGTTCTTGTATATGCATTATCTTTTGAACTTCTGTCTCGCATTCTTTTGTGCGAGGATCAAGATACTTTAATTGAGGTTCACACCATGAAACATCATTTTCTTTATTTTTTATTTCTCCCCCTAATCTAGGAAACAATGTTTCATTAAAATGACAATCAGCAAAACGTGCTGTAAAAACATCACCTGTCATAGGTTCAATATACCTTATGATTGAAGATGTTTCATATCCAACATATATTCCCAACCTCCTTTGAGGACCCATTTTTGTACGTTGTGGTGGCGCAATTGGAACATATACTGCACAACCAAATGTTCTAAGGTGGGAAATATTTGGCTCTTGACCAAAAGCAAGTTGTAGGGGGGAATATTTATGACTTGCACTTGGTCTGATGCGAATCAATGCAGCAGCATGTAAAATTGCATGACCCCATATAGATACAGGGAGTTTTGTTCTCATTATCAATGGTCTAGCGATTAACTGTAAACGTTTAATCAATGACTCGGCTAAACCATTTTGTGTATGCACATGAGCAACAGAATGTTCAACAACAATTCCTATAGACATGCAATAGTCATTAAATGCTTGAGATGTAAATTCACCAGCATTATCAAGTATCACCCTTTTAATGGTGTAATCAGGAAAATGAGCTCTCAATTTAATAATTTGGGCAAGAAATTTTGCAAATGCCACATTACGGCTTAATAACAGACAAACATGAGACCATCTGCTAGATGCGTCTATTAGAACCATGAAATATCTAAATGGTCCACATGGTGGATGAATTGGTCCACATATATCACCTTGAATTCTTTCAAGAAACATTGGTGATTCTTTCTCAACCTTAAGTGGTGCGGGTCTAGTTATCAATTTTCCAAGAGAGCAAGATGTATATGGAACCATTGTATCATGATGGATTTTTCTATCCTTTAGTGGATGTCCATGAGTACATTCAATAATCCTTTTCATTATTGTTGATCCTGGATGGCCTAATCTGTTATGCCATAAACTGAATACACCAGGATCAATATATTTTTCGTTAACTACCATATGTATTTCTGGTACATTTATATGTGTATAATGTAATCCAGAACTAAGTCTTGGCAGTTTTTCAACCACATGACTCTTGTCAGTGATACTTAAATATTTCTCATTTTCTGTTGTCACTGACTGATAATCATACCCGTTAAGGTATATGTCGAAGAAACTCAATAAATTTCTGCTTGACTTGGGAGAAAATAAGGCATCATTTATTAAAAATTTTGTACCATTTGGTAGTATGAAATTTGCCTTTCCTATCCCTTTTATCAAGTTAGCAGGTCCTGATATTGTATGTATAGTTCCTTCCGTTGGTTTTAGATCAATAAAATATTTCTCGAATTTAAGTATAGTGTGTGTAGTTCCACTGTCTGCTATACAGAGATCTCCACCACTTGATTGATGTTGTATTCCAGTAAAATTCATATTGAACTTCATATATAAGAAATAAATAGTGAGTACATTAATATTACACAATATTTTACACGCAAATAGATAGTACTGAAACATTTAGCAAACATAATGACAAAGACAGACGATATTAAATCGTTTATTTTTCGAAAGACACACAACTTAAACATTCAAGAAATCTTCATATAAATCAGATGGTTTCTCAGTGACTGTTGGATCGACGTTATCCACAAAGTTTACTTCCTTTTCTTTATCTTTCAGCGAATCCTGATACATATTAACAAGATGTTTAGATGTTCGGCAAGTATTAGCCCAGTGGCCCATTCTACCACATATGTAGCAAGATTCTTCAGAATTTTTAGAAGAATTTTCTTCAACATCTTGTTTAGTGGGCTTGTTTTGTGGTTGATATTTATATTTTCGTGGATTATTATTTCTTTGACCACCACGGCCACGACCACGACCACGTCCTCGCCCATTACCATTACCATAAGGATGGTTTCTACCATAGTTATGGCTTTTGGCATGATGATGGTGATGGTTATTATAACCACGACCTTGCCCGCGTCCTTGTCCCTGTTTATAATTATTTGCAGTATTTGCTTCAGGGATTGCAAGTGTACCAGTAGGACGGGATTGCTGATTTTTCATTAATTGCTCATCATTTTGCTCTGCAACTAAGAGATATGAATTAAGTTCAGGATATGTTTTGAACTTTAGCATTCTCAAATTTCTTTGCACTGTGATGTTTGCAGCATTCATTGTGGAGAAAGTTTTCTCCATCATGTCTGCATCACTTATTTCATGTCTACAGAATTTAAGTTGTGAACATGTATTATACAGAGCTGAGCTATATTCATTTACTTTCTTAAAGTCTTGGAACCTTAATGTTCTCCATTGTTCCATAGCAGCTGGAAGTAAAATTTCTCTTTGATTATTGAATCTGCTTTTGAGACCTTCCCATAAAACATGGGGATCTTCTACAGTCACATAATTATTTTGTAAGCATTCATCAATATGTTGATGAATAAAGCAACATGTCATTGCTTGTTCTTTTTCAGAACAAGTGTTGTTTTCATTTATGGCTTTAAGAATGCCCATTGATTTAAGATGCATTTTTACTTTTATAACCCATGGCATGTAGTTGTTCTAAAGGAGTAAATTTAAGCTTTTTCAGATTCGACATTTTCTATTAAAACAAACAACATGATAAATTATAGTCACTTTATATTCATAAGTATATAAACATTAAACATAAATTTAATATAACATAAATGATAAGTAGGTGACAGTGTCGACCATATGTAAGCAATCATTAATAAATGTTATATAACATAAATATAAATATTAGTAAACATAAATGATAATTAGGCGACAGTGTCGGTCATATAAATGTTAGATAATAGAAATATAAATGTTAGTAACATAAATGATAATTAAGCGACAGTGTCGGCCATATAAATGTTAGATAATTGAAATATAAATGTTAGTAACATAAATGATAATTAGAAGACAGTGTCGACCATATATTATTCAGGTGGTATAACCGACCATATATCTTTTAGGTGGCAGAGCTAACCATAATTAGTATTAAGATTATCGTGCTGATAACGTGTTATAATTCAGTAGGCTTATAACTACCTTTAGTGGTTTGATTCTTGATGTTATAATTCAGTAGGCTTATAACTACCTTTAGTGGTTTGATTCTTGATTAAGAATGCTAATAATGAAGTGTAAGAACAAAGATGATAATGGAGAGAAAGAAAGAAACACTTTGTAAGTGTGAGAAAATGGTGCAAGTTTATGCTTGCATTCATGGCTATTTATAGCAAAAATATCACAAGTTTAGGTAATACAATAATATTACTTTTGTGTATCAATAATTGACTATCCATTTATATATATATTTATATATTATAACAGTTATTAGATTTAAATTTATTAATTGGGCAGGGCTAGGGAGGGTATGAAGGGATTAAGCCTTGTGTAATAAGTTTTCTTGATATAATTTAAAAAGGATATTTTTTTTTTTTAAAGCAAGCAATTTTATTAATAATCAAATGAAAGACTACACGAAGAGTACATAATTACAAAACAATAAGAAATCTCGATAAAGGTTGCAAAGAGAGCAACCGTAAAGCTAAAACTAACACGAGAGATAGACGCTCGGACTACTTAGCAAAGTAAGCCAATCGAACTTTTTTCCTTTAGCTCTAAGGGAAATCCATTCAAAAGACTCGAAACATTAAAGTGCTTATAGTATTTGGAGATCTCGAAACATTAAAATAATAATAATAATAATAATATAATATAATAATAAATATACAATAATAATATAATATTAATAATAAATATACAATAATAATTAATAAAATAAGTCTAATAATAATAATAATAATAATAATAATAATAATAATAATATATAATATTAATAAATATATAATAATAATTAATAAAATAAATAATATACTCCTTCCGTCTCAATTTAGTAGTCGCTAGAGAAAAAACACGCATTAAATACCACTAACTTCATTTTTCCACTAATAAAATATCTTCTCCTCACAATAACCTAGTCCTAATTGATTGAAATAAAAAGTAGAGTATTAAATTGGGACATCTAGAAATATGACATATTAAATTGGGAAGGTGATCCTCACACAGTCACACATCACTTTTTGATCCATATACACCTAATTACCTATTTTATCCCTAATTATATTATATTTATAATAATAATATACGTTCAACTCGCTAGAGACATAATTGTGATTTTATGAGCCAAAAGTATACATGGATCAAAAAATAATATATCTCGTTAAATTGAGACTCTGTACCCAAAAATATATATATATATATATATATATATATATATATATATATATATATATATATATATATATATAATAGTAGTAATAACTAATAACTATAACTATAACTAATAAGAAAACGAAAAAAATACGGAGTGAATAAAATTGGAAGCGCTAAAATGGCGGTTGTCCTCTCCTTTCAAACAATATGAGATGAGATATGAGATTGAGATCGGGATCGAGAACAGTGTCATCAATCATCATCACTTCACTTGTAGTTAATCAATCAGCTTTAATTTATCATTCATATATTGTCCTTATCCTACTACTGATAATAATTGTTTAATTAATTGAACCAACAAAGTATATTAGTATATACTATCAATGACTCGAAGCAGAAGCGACCACTCTTACCATGTGGAAGACATAGAAAGTGGCGTCGTGATCACAGAAGATGATGATGATGTAGATGGCTTTGATGATCCTTTTGACATCACAACTACTAAGAATGCCTCTACTCAAAGCCTTAGACGCTGGAGGGTATCTTTTATTTTGAATTTTGTTTTCTTATCAAAATCGGAAACTACCCTTGATAAGCGGCTAAACGGGTGGGTTATCCGTGACCGCTGTGAGATGTTTGAACCTGAGACCTCTAATGATAGAAATTAGAAGCTTATTTTCTATTTACTATTATGTAAAATGTAAAATGTAAAATTGTTGACCGAATTAATGATGGAGCATGTCGTCCTTTACAGCAAGCTGCCCTTGTGCTTAATGCTTCCCGCCGCTTCAGATACACTTTAGACTTGAGAAAGAATGCAGAGCAAGAAAAACGGAGAAGGATCATCAGGTCGCAATCTCAAGTCATAAGGGTAACTTTGCTTATACATATCTGTATATATCTCTGTTTGTGTGTGTGTGTTTGTATATTTGTGCTCATTTGATTTGACCTGACTATATATGTATCAAATCAATTTTTTGTTACTATATGTTTGTGTTCTAGGCTGCATTGCTATTCAAATTGGCTGGGGAACGACCACTTGGTAAGTCCCCTTCTGGCGTTATGATATATTCTAATTCAATAGTATTCCTTTAAATTAACAAGTTACTCTAATTAATTTGTATGTAACACAAGGCATGCAAGTGTTTACATAAATACATAAAAAAAAAAATTCTATGATTTGTTGATAGGGACCACAATTGCTCCTCCGACTCCAAGTGGTGGTTATGGTATTGCTGCTGAACAACTTGTTTCAATGACAAGGGATCATAATATAACTGCTCTTCATCAATATGGCGGGGCAAGTTACTTTTGTCCCTACTATAACTACAACACTATATGTATGTTCCTCCGGCTATTTCATTTTTGGGTTTGGTTGTATAACCAGCCCTATATATCTTGTTATATTTCAGGTGAAAGGATTATCTGAGATGTTGAACACTGACCTAGACAAGGGAATACCAGCTGGGGATGATACCGAGTTAACAAACCGGAGGAATACCTTTGGATCGAATACCTATCCTGTCAAACAAGGACGAAGCTTCTTGGTACCTATATATACATCTCTACTGCAACCTAGCTAGTTAGCTATTTACTACTGTATTATTTGCTCATATAGCTTCATTTAGTTGAAATAATATATGGTTAATTTACTCGCAGAGGTTCCTTTGGGAAGCTTGGCAAGATTTGACCCTTATTATATTAATTATAGCTGCTGCAGTATCACTTGTGTTAGGGATAATGACTGAGGTAAGTTAATTAGTTTTAACAGTTAGCTTCTAATGGCTTCACTTATTTACGTTGTTGTGTAGGGGAATTTATTATGTATTGATTAATAATATTCTGTTTGAATTGTTGTGCTTTTCTGTGTAGGGTTTAGAAGAAGGATGGTTAGACGGAGGAAGCATTACATTTGCTGTTCTTCTAGTTATATTTGTGACTGGTAATTAAGGCATCTGACGTTTTCTCCCACATTTTAGACTGTACTTGTAGATAGACTGACTCACTCTCTTAAGATATATATTGTCTCCGCAAATACAAATGGTTCTGTGTGAACTTCGACAGCAACCAGTGATTATAAACAATCCCTACAGTTTCAGAATCTAAATGCAGAAAAGCGAAATATACAGTTAGAGGTTTGTGTGCTAATAATGAATCAACATTTAAGTTGTTCTACTTCTAGTTGTGTTTTTTTTCTACTTTACTGTCTTGTATACAAATTCAATCAGGTAACAAGAGATGGTAGAAGAGAGAAGGTTTCAATATATGATGTTGTTGTAGGTGATGTAATACCTCTTAATATAGGGGATCAGGTAGCTTTTCATTAAACTTATATTTTCGTACTTTGAGTTGTTTTTATTTATTTGCTACTAGTTACTGTCTTTAATTGCTCGATTTTATTGGTATGCCTTATATAGGTTCCTGCTGATGGTCTCCTTATAAAGGGTCACTCTCTGGCCATTGATGAGTCTAGCATGACTGGGGAAAGCAAAATTGTAAGCTGGATACACCCGGCCACTTGATAAGCAATTTTACATTAGATTAAATTGTTTTGTTAAAATTAAATATGAATTCACTTCTTAGGTGCGCAAAGATCAAAAAACACCCTTTCTGATGTCCGGCTGTAAGGTAGCAGATGGTGCTGGAACTATGCTGGTACTAATAAACATGATATATTACTTTCTTGATGATATATGTTATACTTTCAAATATCTTTTATGTTATGTAGATTATTATTATTATGACAAATGGTGGGATCCGTTCACTACGTTTCCTGCCAACTTCACCCTATTCTTTTTTAGTTTTAATTTCCAGCACGGGTCTTTAATCTATATATCATGATACTTTAGTTTTTTTTTTTTTTTTTAACTCTGGTTACAATATATCGGTTACATTTTCTGAACGAAGCTCAATAAGATCAAATAAGGTTGCATTGATGATTAATGATTCTTCTTCTTAAAAGTAGCTTGAACATGCATGTAGTAGGAGAATTGAATCTGAACTAAGTACTCAACTAATTGTTGTATTTGAACAGTATGTTTCTGAAATTATCTTTTAGAGAACTATAACCTTTACACATTACTTATATATATCATCTTTAATTCTTTCGATTGTTAGGTGACTAGTGTGGGAATAAATACCGAATGGGGATTGTTGATGGCAAGCATATCTGAAGATACTGGTGAAGAAACCCCCTTGCAGGTTTATGGTCTCACTTCATCACGTACATCATTATTATTCATACTATAATTATATATATTGTCACTCATTTCAGATATGATATGGTGGATATATAGGTACGCTTGAATGGTATTGCAACATTTATAGGTGTAGTTGGGCTCTCAGTTGCATTACTTGTGCTGGTTGTCCTTCTGATTAGGTAATTTATGTTTTGCAACACCAGTTATTGTGATTTTCAAAATTAATAGACTTATAACTTACATATATTTCTATTTGATGTGGAGTGATATAGGTTTTTCACCGGTAACTCAAAAAACCCTGATGGAACTATCCAATATGTCCGTGGAACGACAAGTGCGAGTGAAGCAATTAATGATGTCATTAAGATTTTCACTGCTGCTGTAATTATCTTATCTCAATTGCCTCCATTATTGGTTTTGTTTTCCTAAACTAATGACTCAACTTTTTAGGTCACAATTGTAGTTGTTGCAGTTCCTGAAGGGCTTCCATTGGCTGTAACACTGACGTGAGTATAACATAACGTTTAAAATATTTTAGAAACCGGCCTATGTTTGAATTTAAAGTTTTCAAACTTGTACAGATTAGCATACTCGATGAAGAAGATGATGGCAGACAAAGCTCTGGTACATATTTTTCTTGTTGTCCCAAGTTTTAACTTGATAATTCTTTAAACAATTACTCCGTATAATGTTGTCAACTGTAGGTTCGTAGACTTTCAGCTTGTGAAACCATGGGGTCGGCAACTACTATCTGCAGTGATAAAACAGGAACTTTAACTCTGAATCAGGTTGGTTTTATGTTATTTAGGTAGTTTCCACGTATACTTTTTTCTTTTTTGTATGAGTAACGTTAGAATTAGACGTGACTTGTGACAGATGACTGTTGTTGAGGCCTATATTGGGCAAAAGAAAGTTGACCCCTGTGAAGATGGGTTGCAATATCATACAACAGTTGCCTCTTTGTTAAATGAAGGAATTGCAAACAACACAGCAGGAAGTGTTTTTTCTTCCAAGGTACTCTTTCTATCTCTAATGGAGGGGTTAATTGTATTTGAGGATTTCTGTTACTATTGACACTCTAGTTACACAAATTATTATGTACCTTTGAAGGAAGGGTCTTTAATCTCAACATATTCAAAAGTTTAGGATGATCTTTTGGTGGAAATTAAGGATGTAAATGTTATTTTCTTTTGGACTCTCGGGCTTAAATTAGTTAGCAGATATATTTATTTATAAAGATGTATGTATGTATGTGCTATTTTTCATTCTTTAATTACAGTTACCATCATGTATATGTGGATAGGATGGTGCATGCATAGAGCTTTCTGGATCTCCAACCGAAAAAGCCATTCTTCAATGGGGTCTCAAGGTCCATCATTTAATTAAAATTTCACCTTTTTCCTTCAGTTTTATTTGTGTTTTTCTTATGTTGATCAAAATTACCGACAATATAAAGCAGATTGGGATGAACTTTGATGTTGTGAGATCACAGTCAACCCTGCTACACGTCTCTCCTTTTAACTCTTCAAAGAAGCGAGGTGGCGTTGCGTTACGAGGGGTAATAACCTAGTTACATACATAGGTTTTTTTGTTACTCATCGGCAGGCACTTCATTCAAATTCACACAGCTAACTTAAGGGGTTGGTGTATCTTGCTTCGTAAACTAGGCGGTGGTTATCAAAGTATGGCTTATTACAATTTCCTAGAGCAACCATGATGATTACTCTGGGTTTATAACAGTATTATTTGACGTTGCAATCAAAAATTTATATGTTTACATCTGGTTTTGTTTAAAATGGCTCGCTTTTAATTATACCATGCAAACAGGTCAGGTTGGGTCGGTTTGGGTAACTGGTCAAAACGGTTTTGGGTCGAAATGGTTCATGGGTCAAACCGGTAAAAATTTTAAACGGGTCCAAGTCGGTTTGGGTAACAGGTCGAAACGGGTAATGAGTCGAATACGTCCAAACAGGCCATATACTTTTACATTCGATTTTTTACATTTATTATATTGTTTTAGTTGTTATTAATTATTATTAATATTTATTATATATATAAGAAATATTAATATACATAATAATTGATATAGCCATTAATGCTTTCATAAATGATTGACAGATGAAACTTGTTATGCTCGACTCATTTGACCCATTAGACCCTTGCCTATTTATTGAACTTTAGAATTTGATACCCAATTGACCGGTTCTTTTATATTTTGTATAAGACCTAATAGGTTGGAGAAAAACTCATTGGACCTTTTTTTTAACTTTTGGTTTACATTGTGAGGCCTAATTTTTTTCAAGACCCAATTGACCCCAAAGCTTGACCCATTTGACCCAAAATTGAGAGTATGCGTCTCAATTGCCTGGTATACTTTTAAATAAGTAAAAATATATATAACTTGTAACTTGTAGTCATTAATGGCAGGGTGATTCTCAAGTTCGAATACATTGGAAGGGAGCAGCTGAAATAATGTTAGCTTCTTGTAAAGAATATATTGATGTCGATGGTTCCTTACTGCCCATTCACAAGGATATGGTCAGTAAGTAGTTTGACTATTTGCACAATGGAATATCTACTTGCACATATTTACCGTTTAAACCATCATCATCAATATTAATTCTCATGTTAACATCTTGGGGGTGACCAACTAGAAATGGTCTGAATTGATCACGAGGATACCCTAGTTAGGTCGCATAAATCTGGGGTAAAAAATCACCTTAATTCCTCGACAGAGAAAAATCTAATATGTTTATTCGCTTGCAAATATACTCTTAGCCATTTCTCACTATAACAAGGTCGACACCTTGAATGTGAACTCAGATAACAATCTTGTTGGAAATAGGAGGTTATGTGTATATTATTTGTGGAAGAGATGATTGATGATTTAGATGTTTGATTGATCTTGAAAGCTTTGTTTATTACTTAATTGCTTATTGAATTTGCTTGATTACAAATGAGGGGTGAAGCCCTCTATTTATACTACACAATGGACTCCTCTAGAACACTTCACCATCCACTAATATCTAGATATTTCCTAAGTATTCTCATGATAATTCTAGACTTAGATATTTTATAAGATTTTTCTACACACTTTGACTACTACATATTCCATGAGGTTTCTAGATAATGAGCTACAATCTTGATCCATATACTTATATACTTGCAAGCCCAAATCCAAAACGCATAGCCCAAAAACAAGTTTAGTTTCCAACAGCCCCCCTTAAACTTGATTTTGTCACTCCGAGCATATTCCGTAATCTCTGAAATGTCTCGTGTTTTAGGGGCTTTGTGAAAATATCAGCAACTTGGTCAAATGACTTCGCGTACTTTATCTACACCTCTTTATTTGTGACGTACTCCCTGATGAAATGGTATTTCGTATCGATGTGCTTGCTTCGATCATGGAAGACTGGATTCTTTGCTAGAGCAATCGCAGACTTGTTATCCACATATATCTCCGTAGCTTCCTTTTGGAAAAACTTAAGCTCATTTAGTAACTTCCTGAGCCATATTGCATGACAGGTGCACGATGTTGCTGCTACAAACTCTGCTTCACACGTTGACAGAGTCACAATGGGTTGCTTCTTCGAGCTCCATATGAACGCCGTATCTCCCATATAGAACACGAAACCACTCGTACTCTTACGATCATCTATGTCTCCAGCCCAATCACTATCACTGTATCCAACTAGCTTGAAGTGATCAGAAGGCGGATAAAACAGGCCATAGTCAATCGTACCTTTGATGTAGCGAAGTATCCTCTTGGCCGCCTTCAAGTGATTTATTGTAAGTGCTTCCATGTATTGACTTACTAGTCCAACTCCGTAGAGAATATCTGGCCTCGTGCAGGTTAGGTACCTCAGACTTCCAACCAAACTCTTGTATTGTGTTGGGTCCACCAAGTATCCTTCATCATCTTTTGACAATTTGAGATTGCAATCCACCGGTGTGTTCATTGACTTGCAGTCATTCATCTTAAACTTCTTGAGCACCTCATTCGCATAACCTTCTTGGGATATGAATATTCCTTCTTTCTTTTGTTTTACCTCGATCCCAAGATAGTAAGCCATAAGACCAATGTCGGTCATCTCGAACTCCCGAACCATTGCTTTCTTGAACTCCTCAAACATTTTGGGATTACTACCGGTGAATATCAAGTCATCCACGTATAGGCACACAATCATAACATCTCCATCATTGCTAACTTTGGTGTAGAGGGCATGCTCATGGGGGCATTTCGTAAAGTCATTCTGCTGGAAATACTTGTCTATCCTGCTATTCCATGCCCGAGGTGCTTGCTTCAACCCGTATAAGGTCTTTTTCAATTTTAGCACCTTATTCTCTTGGCCTTTCACGATGTATCCCAAAGGTTGTTCTATATAGACTTCTTCTTCTAAGTGGCCATTAAGGAACGCGGATTTGACATCCATTTGATAAATCTTCCAATTATGTTGAGCCGCAAGTGAGATTATCAATCTTATAGTTTCTAGACGAGCGACGGGAGCAAATACCTCGTCATAGTCTATGCCGGCTCGTTGACTATATCCCTTCGCCACCAACCTTGCCTTATATCTTTCAACTTCACCTTTGGAATTCTTCTTGGCCTTGTACACCCATTTTACACCAATAGCCTTATGTCCCTTTGGTAGTGTGGCAAGATCCCACGTATTATTCTTCTCGATTGCTTGAATCTCTTCGTCCATAGCACATTTCCACTTTTGGCTTTTTGTTGCGTCTTCATAACTTATTGGCTCACAATCGGCAAGAAGGCAGAACAATGATAGATCCTCCATAGGCTGGGTTACCTCGTACAAGTCCCTAATGCTCCTTGTGTGATGTTGTAGCCTACTTGATTCTCCTCCTGATGTTGGTGTCACTTCATTAGGTGTAGTGGTTGGAGTACGTGGAGAGTGCGGAGATGGTGTACTAGAAGGTTCTTGAACTTCTAGATATTCTTCGTTCCTTGCAGTACTCTCGAATGGATAAGGGAGAAAGTCGTAGTTCTCCTCTTTAGGAACATTCCAATCCCATGTTTCTTCTTCATCGAACACCACATCTCGACTTGAGATTACTTTACCGGTCTTGGGATTGTATAACTTGTAACCCTTCGAACTTGAGTCATAGCCCACGAATATGAGTTTCTCGCTTTTATCATCGAGCTTCGTCCTCTTCTGATCTGGTACATGAGCATATGCCACACTTCCGAACACTCGAAGGTGTGAGATGCCGGGCTTCCTTCCACTCCAAGCTTCAATGGGCGTTTTGTTCTTGACGCTTCTAGTGGGCGAGCGATTTGCTAGATAGATCGCACAGTCCACTGCCTCAGCCCAAAACTCCTTAGGCATCCTTTTGCTCTTTAACATACTCCGAGCCATATCAAGAATGGTCCTATTTTTTCTTTCCGCAACACCATTTTGCTGAGGTGAATACAGAAGGGTTAGAGGACGTCGTAACCCATTGTTGTCGCAAAATTCCTTAAATTCCTTGGATGTGAACTCTCCTCCACGATCGGATCTCAACGCCTTTATGGTGAGACCACTTTGATTCTCCACAAATGCTTTAAACTTCTTGAACATTCCAAAAGCTTTCGACTTCTCTTTTAGAAAATAGACCCATGTCTTTCGACTAAAATCATCAATGAATAGAAGAAAATATCTATTTTTACCAAACGACGGTGGGCTGATGGGTCCACACACATCCGTGTGAATAAGTTCTAGAGGTTTCTTCGCTCTACTAGAAGCTTCTGTTGGAAAACTGTTTCGGAAGTGCTTTCCTAGAAGACATCCTTCACATATTTGATCCGGATGATTAATTGGAGGCAAACCCTTCACCATTCCTTTACTTGATAATAATTTTAAGCCACCAAAATTTAAGTGCCCGTATCTCATGTGCCAAAGCCAAGAATTATCTTTGAAACATGCTTTTAAACATCTTGGAATGTCATGTTGAATATTTAGCATGAACATCCTATTCGTTGACATTGGCACCGTAGCAATCAAACCTCCCTTTTGGTCTCTTAAAGAAAGGGTACGATTTATCATGTGAATATCTTAGCCTTTCTCCAAGAGTTGTCCAATACTCAGTATATTCGTCTTCATATTGGGCACATAATACAAGTTAGAGATAAATTGATGCCTTCCATTTTTCAAGCGGATGAGAATCTTACCTTTGCCTTTAACCGGGACTTTAGAGGAATCTCCGAAGGTGATATTTCCACTAATTACCTCGTCTAACTCCACAAACATGTTTTTGTCACCGCACATATGGTTGCTTGCACCCGTGTTGAGATACCATAAATTTGATTCTCTGTTATCTTCACCTTTGCATGCTAGTAACAAAGTGTTTTCCACGGCTTCAGTATCTTCTTGTGCAAAATTTGCTCTTTCTTGCACGTAATTGTTTGACTTCTCGCATTCCGAAGCATAGTGGCCAAATTTATGACAATTATAGCATTTGGTTTGAGAATTGTCATACATTGGCCTTCTACTTGTGTAGCCTCTCCCGCGACCTCTTGTCGGGTGAAAATCTTGACTTCTTTCTTCATTTTTGTAAGAACTATAACCTCCACGTTTGATATATCCTTGCCCTCGTCCTCGGCCACGTACTTGACCACGACCTCGTTGACTCGTTTGATGAGTCTTTTCACTGTTCTCTTCCTTGAAAGAGAGTTTTGCTTGTAAAGCTTGATCCAAAGGCTCTTTACTTTTCTTATTAAACCTCTCTTCATGGGCTTGTAGTGAACCAATGAGTTCATCGATAGTCATTGATTCTAGATCTTTAGATTCTTCGATGGCTACGACTATATAGTCGAATTTTGAATCTAAAGATCTAAGAATCTTCTCAATGACTCTTACATCACTTAGAGTTTCACCATTCCTCTTTAATTGATTGACAACCGCCAAGACTCTTGTAAAATAATCAGAAATTGATTCTGAGTCTTTCTTATTTAAGGATTCGAACTCACCTCGTAGTGTTTGTAGTCGAACCTTTTTCACCTTATCAACTCCCTTATAAGAATTCTCCAAGATCTCCCATGCTTTCTTGGTGGTGGTTGCACTTGCAATTTTCTCAAAAGCTCCATCATCTACACTTTGTTGGATGATGGAAAGAGCCTTTTGATCGTTCGTCTTCATTAATTTTTTCTCCTTGCTGAGAGGACCTTTTTCTGCAGGTTCCTCATAGCCTTCCTCCACAATCTCCCATAAGTCTTGTCCACCTAGGAAGGTCTTCATTTGGATGCTCCATCGATCATAATTATCCTTTGTGAGGCGAGGAAACGTGATGACATTGTTGGCCATCATCTTGTCGAACCAAGCTCTTGATACCAATTTGTTGGAAATAGGAGGTTATGTGTATATTATTTGTGGAAGAGAGGATTGATGATTTAGATGTTTGATTGATCTTGAAAGCTTTGTTTATTACTTAATTGCTTATTGAATTTGCTTGATTACAAATGAGGGGTGAAGCCCTCTATTTATACTACACAATGGACTATTCTAAAACACTTCACCATCCACTAATATCTAGATATTTCTGAAGTATTCTCATGATAATTCTAGACTTAGATATTTTATAAGATTTTTCTACACACTTTGACTACTACATATTCCATGAGGTTTCTAGATAATGGGCTACAATCTTGATCCATATACTTGTATACTTGCAAGCCCAAATCCAAAACGCATAGCCAAAAACAAGTTTAGTTTCCAACAAATCTTTATATACCAACAATTCATTTGATGATTATCGAATACACATGTGTACGTAAATTAGGCTTCTGTATGTGAGTATGTATATATATACCTATATAGTTATAGAATTACTTTGGTACTTTGTTACTAAATTGTTAAGAAGGCAGTCATTATTCAAAGTTGACATAGTATATTGCTGAAGAATTCTGAATAATATTCACATATGTCATATACAGGAATATTTTATGAAAGCTATAGAGGAGATGGCTGCAAGGAGCTTGCGGTGTGTTGCTATTGCGTACAGAAACTACGAATTACATAATGTTCCTGTTGATGAAATGCACCAGACAGAATGGTATATACCTGAAGATGATCTTGTTATGCTTGCCATTGTGGGTATAAAGGTACCCATGTCTACTGCTTTAACATTATAACTTTTTAATTGGTGATTATATATTACATTTTTCGTATACCAATCAGTGAAGCTAAAGAGATGTGCCGAGTATAAGAATAGGTGTATATATATACGAATAGCTACAATTCTTATTTACAATAAATTAAAAATCCGTCACAAACTCTTGTTATTTATCAATGGTTTTGTAAGGAATCAAAATTCGTCATTAGTAATCTGTTGGATACATATACTTATAAGTCTATGGCTAATTGGCTATATATATATATATATATATATATATATATATATATATATATATATATATATATATATATATATATATATATATATATATATATATATATATATATATATATAGGGGCAGGATCAATGGGGAAGTAACCAATCGGGGGGAAGCGGGGGGAAGAAAAAAAAAAAAAATTTTTGTTTTTTTTGAAATTTTTTTTTCCGGCATCAAGATCACACGAAAATATGAACATTTAGAAGAGACACTTCGTGATGAATGTTATTATTTAGGCGGGAAAACGATCGACAAAAATAACATTCAAGATAATATTGTTCGTGAAAAATATGAACGTTTTTTTTTCATGTTTTGTGAAGTAAAATTTAGCCCGATTTAGAGTTTAGGGTTTAGGGTTTAGGGTTTGGTGTTTTGGGTTTATGAAACTCTAAACCGTTCGTGTTAAAAACTCAATCTAAATCCTAAATCTAAACCCTAAATCTAAACCCTAAACCCTAAATTTCTAAACCCTAATATCTAAACCCTATAAAACCTAATATCTAAACCCTAATATCTAAACCCCAATAGCTAAAACCTCAAAATACGCTCGAAAAACACGATAATTGTTATATATTACTTCTTTGAGCGTTTTCCCGCCAAAATAAAAACATTTATCACAAAGTGTCTCTACTAAATGTTCATATTTTCATCTCATCTATAATGTTCGTGAACAAAGTTTTTTCAAAAAACGAAAAAAAAAATAAGTTTTTGCTTCCTCCGCTTCCCCCGAATGGTTACTTCCCTCTTGATCCTACTATACATTGCCTTGGTGCAGGATCCTTGTCGGCCAGGTGTGAAAAATGCTGTAAGAGTATGTACCGATGCCGGTGTGAAGGTTGTGACTATTCCTCTTTTTCTACCATGTGTGTGTGTGTTATAATCTTTAGTGGTTAACTTGTTTTGTCAAACTTGCTATTTACTACTATAATAGACAATTTGCTCTTGGTTTAGCATATGCTGCTTAATTTTTTCTTTGAACAATTATAATATTAATGTAGATATGATGACATGTATTCATTTACTTTATGAGACAATAATAACATAGTAAAATGACAAATGATGGATGTTGTGCAAATGATAATTAGGTACGGATGGTTACTGGGGATAATATAGAAACAGCAAAAGCAATTGCCATGGAGTGCGGTATACTTGATTTAGGTGAAGATGCTACAGAGCCGAATGTTATCGAGGGAAAGACATTCCGTGAGTATTCTGAGAAAGAAAGAGAACATGCTTCCAAACTGATATCGGTGCGTTTGGTTCAATATATATATGTTGATACAAATTATGAGGTTGAGTAGTTAGTGAAGCATGAGAGGTGAATTATGGATTTATAATATGTGTATGTATGTATAGGTGATGGGAAGGTCTTCCCCGAGTGATAAGCTATTGCTTGTGCAAACGCTTCGTAAGCTTGGGGAAGTTGTTGCAGTTACCGGAGATGGAACAAATGATGCTCCTGCACTTCATGAGGTTTCTTTCTTTCAATTCATCTACCTTCTATTTCTGCTTCTACTGTTACAGTTTTTTTCTTTGTTAAACTACTTAACTCGCAGACTTGGATGTGCAAAAAAACTAAGAGGATTTATCATGCCCTTATTATATGGAAACACAACACAATGGAATCTTTGAGAGATCAACGTTTATTATTAAAAAAAAAAAAAAAAAAAAAAAAAAAAAAAAAAAAAAAAAAAGGATAATAAAATTAAAATAAAAGAACTGAACCCTTGTAAGAGGTCCAGGGTTCGAACCTAGCTTCTGAATGACCAAATTAAACATGGACTGAAATAGGCTCCATTGAGGTCAGCCCAAAGGGAAGGTTTTACCGACCCGATCCGGGACTAAGATCCGGCCCGCCTGCCCCTCGGGATGGTTTAAGGGTTCGGATCCCTGTGATTGTGGTTCGGGTTTCCTGCCCGAACGTGTGTGTGTACGCAAATGATGACTAGGCTTCGGTCCGGACTGATGCAATCTTGCCTTTAAAAAAAAAAAAAAAATCTGAGAATAGAATAGAATAAATAAGGAACAAAGAAAGGTAAAATTTCACATGTCTAGTTAAGTACTGCCCTTATGCTGTCTTGGTTTATCTTTGAGGGGTCCCACTATCTATTGTCAGAATCTCCTACCATGCTCCCTTCTTTGCTTGGTTTGACTTTTTTTTTTTTTTTTTTTTTTTTTTTTTTTTTTTTTTTATGTATGTGTTTGCATATATAGTATGGAATTTTCATAGTTTTTTCTTCCAGTGTACATGTTTGTATTCTTACCTTCATTTTTAATTTAGGCTGATATTGGTCTTGCCATGGGCATTCAAGGAACTGAAGTTGCAAAAGAAAGCTCGGACGTCATCATTTTGGATGATAATTTTGCTTCAGTTGTAAAGGTTTGAATAAAATATTACTTACCCTTAGTCAGTAAATCAAGATTCCTTGGTGCAAACTCATCTTATATGGGAGCCCAGTTACTATCAATCAAGATTCCTTGGTGCAAACTCATCTTCAGCACGTCATTTATTTAGACGGGCTATTTTTTTTTTTATTTTTTTTTTGTTTGTTTGAAAAGAGACGGGCGGTTACATTGGTTTGGATACATTTGAATTAGTTCCATTTTGGAACCTATTTTAATAGTCATCGGCAAATCATGATAGGTTGTTCGTTGGGGTCGTTCTGTTTATGCAAATATTCAGAAGTTTATCCAGTTCCAGCTTACAGTTAATGTTGCAGCACTCGTGATAAATGTTGTAGCAGCAATATCCTCTGGAGATGTACCTCTCAAAACTGTGCAGGTTTCATATTCCTCTATGTGTGTGTGTGTGTGTGTGTGTGTGTGTGTGTGTGTGTAATGACATGAGACATGACCTTAGTGTTGAAACAATTATGGGTGCAGCTTCTTTGGGTTAATCTGATAATGGACACCCTTGGAGCATTGGCATTAGCAACTGAACCTCCAACAGATCATCTGATGCACAGATCTCCTGTTAGCCGAAGGTTAAGACTCATCTGCTATTCTGCTAATGCATATATATGTTTCATAAACTCATATTTTATTATATGATAGCTGTCATAATTATATTTAAATGCATTCAATTCTGTGATGTTGAGCAATCCTTCATATTGATCAATGTTCAGGGAACCTCTTGTGACTAATATCATGTGGAGGAACTTGCTGATACAGGTACATATATAATGCGAGGATCGTGGCCAAACAGAAATAACAATCTGATAGAAAATAACACCACAATGAACAAAAGCCAGCGGCTTATTATTTCACGTAACAATATTTATCAAAACATCAAACTAAAGTTCCAGGCTAGTAAACAATATTTAAATATTGAAAACAACTAAAGAGATAAAGATAAAACTTGAATAAGCATAAATAACTCTTAATGTTGGTTTATTTTGGCTAGTAGAAGATATGTTTATCCCACATTGGTGGGAGGAAGAACTTGGAAGGAGGTGACTTGGTTATAAAAGGAGTGTTAAGCCTCACTTCCAAATTGCACCAATCAATACACTTTATTTGATTATTTCTTTCTTTCTTACCCTTGTTTGAGAGTTGTATTAGTTAAATATTTGAAGAGTGTAGTTGGCTTAAGAGAGTCGTCTATATCATTGTAACAATTTGTGATATAGTGTATTTTCTCTCTTTGGGGGCCGGTGGTTTTTCTCCTGTTTTGGAGTTTCCACGTTAAATCTTGTGTTGTGTATTGTTCTTATTTCTTTACTATTATTGTTGGGCTGGGTGGTGGGAATTAGTGAGACCGTAATTTCCCAACAACTGGTATCAGAGTGTCAGGTTTGACGGGGGTCTCGGTTATAGGAGTCGGAGTATGCTCTGTGGTTGCCACGGGAGTGGATCGTCCACATCAGAAACGAGTTCTATTGATCGTATAGGGTATCTGGTTAGACAATATTTTTTCTGATTCGTAGTAATAGTTGGATTTGTTAGTGGCGAGTTGTGGATTTCCGATTTAAAGGGTCCTGGCTACCTGCTACATCTTTTGGCTATTCGAAACGTGAGCAAAATCAGAGAAAGTGTTGTTTATAGGATACGTATATGATGTCGAAGTTCAGTCCAATGAGGTTTGATGTAGAGAAATTTGATGGGATGATCAATTTTGGCTTATGGCAGGTTCAAGTCAAGGATGTGTTGATTCAGTCCGGTTTACACAAGGCTTTGAAGGGTAAACCCACCCTTGTTCCTGGCAGTGATTCTAGCAGTAAGTTCGATGAAGAAGAATGGGATGATATGGATTTGAGGGCAGCAAGTAAGATTCGTTTGTGTCTTGCAAAGAACGTGCTTGCAAATGTGCACGGGTTATCAACGGCAAAGGAGCTTTGGGTTAAACTAGAGCAGTTGTACCAGGGCAAGGGCATCTCAAATCGGTTGTGTCTTAAAGAACAATTTCATACTCTGCGTATGGATGGGGGTTCAAAGATTTCAGATCATCTAAGTATTCTTAACGGTATTGTTTCAGAACTAGAGGCTATTGGAGTTAAAACGGATGATGAAGATAAAGCTTTGAGGTTGATATTATCTTTATCATCGTCTTATGAACACATGAAACCTATTTTGATGTATGGGAAGAAAACTCTGAAGTTTGAAGACGTTACTAGCAAGCTCCTATCCGAGGAGAAAAGACTGGAAGGTAACGGGGTCTCGTCATCAGGAGATACGATAGTGTTGTGTTCGGATAAGCAGAAGAGAAACTCTAGAAAGAATCTGACATGCTGGAAGTGCGGGAAGACTGGACATGTAAGGGTTAATTGTCCCGGTAGAGCTAGTCCGGCAAATGGCTCCAAAGACGCTAACATTGTCTCCGTTGTTACGGAGAGTGACGAATTCCTCTGAAGTCACGTCATCCTCATGATGTGTCCGCGCCACCGTGGAAAGGGATGTTTGTTAGCGGTTCCACAATTACACATGGGCATTGGTTTGGCGTTGATGCAGGCTGTGTGGTGGAAACTGATGTTGTAGCTGATGGGACTTTAGGGAAAGCCAAACAAGGAAGTTGCACCATAAAGTTTCAGCTGGTTGTTCAACAACATGTGCCGAGGTGAAATGCTTGGAATGTGATATTCTAAGTGCTATACTCTTAATGGTGGAGTATGATAATTCTTGTTAAGAGTTATGATTGTCTGTGATGACAATGATTGTCGGTTTAGACAATGTTCGATGAAGATGCAAGTTTTGTCTCTTGGGAGATAATGGCAACGGCATGAAGATGAGGATCTTGAAGTTGTCGTCGAGGAAGCGTCTACATCGGTTATCCTTGCAATGTGGAAGCATGGTTATCTTCTTCTATCCAAAAGGTGGAGATTTGTTGGTTTATTTTAGCTAGTAGAAGATATGTTTATCCCACATTGGTGGGAGAAAGAACTTGGAAGGAGGTGACTTGGTTATAAAAGGAGTGTTAAGCCTCACTTCCAAATTGCACCAATCAATACACTTTAAGTATTTGATTATTTCTTTCTTTCTTACCCTTGTTTGAGAGTTGTATTAGTTAAATATTTGAATAGTGTAGTTGGCTTAAGAGAGTCGTCTATATCATTGTAACAATTTGTGATATAGTGTATTTTCTCTCTTTGGGGCCGGTGTTTTTTCTCCTGTTTTGGAGTTTCCACGTTAAATCTTGTGTTGTGTATTGTTCTTATTTCTTTACTATTATTGTTGGGCTGGGTGGTGGGAATTAGTGAGACCGTAATTTCCCAACACTTAACTCATTCAAACTCCAAAAGCATCGGAGCTACCCTTGACCTCTTTTAATTTTGTTCTTTCCAACTTTAATTCTCCCGAAATAGACTTCCAAATTAGTGGGCTGAATATGAACTTGGCCCAACTCAGTATTAGACACATACCCAACAGCATTATGGCCCAAATATGCACCATTCTTCCCTTCTTCAGAAAGACTCGTCCTCGAGTCTACAACATCAAAGACGGAAATTAACGCATTTTGGCGACTCTCTTTAGCTACCATGAAAGAATAATCTTGAAATTTGGTTTTCACATCAACATCAACATCTTCACAAGTGAAAGTTATAACATCTTCATTATACATGTAGGTGCCTTTATTAGTAACAACCTCAAAAATACTTTCATCCTCGGCTTCAATAAAAAAAAAAGATTTCTCCCCATCAGTATCATAAATGGGTTCGGTATCATAGATGGATTCTCCATCCTCGCCATCTGTATCATAGATAATTTCTGAATCGATTCTTTCTGAATCGTACTGCGCAGGGAATCGTTTGTTGGTTCAGTTCCAACTCGGCGATTCGCTTATATAATCGTTCAATTTCTGCATCTCGAGGATCTTCGTTGCCTCTTTCGGCGTGTCTACGATTATCCCCATCGCTGCCTCGATCAGCGATTCTGCAATAGTCTCCTCGATAACCTTCACGAAACATTGTTTGGCCAAAACCTGAGCTCTGGATACCAAATAATGCGAGGATCGTGGCCAAACAGAAATAACAATCTGATAGAAAATAACACCACAATGAACAAAAGCCAGCGGCTTATTATTTCACGTAACAATATTTATCAAAACATCAAACTAAAGTTCCAGGCTAGTAAACAATATTTAAATATTGAAAACAACTAAAGAGATAAAGATAAAACTAGTTTGAATAAGCATAAATAACTCTTAACTCATTCAAACTCCAAAAGCATCGGAGCTACCCTTGACCTCTTTTAATTTTGTTCTTTCCAACTTTAATTCTCCCGAAATAGACTTCCAAATTAGTGGGCTGAATATGAACTTGGCCCAACTCAGTATTAGACACATACCCAACAGCATTATGGCCCAAATATGCATCAATATATATGCATGTATATATTAATGATTAATGATGTCATGATCATCTTTTTTTTTTTCTTATATTACAATAGTAAGTAACAACGAAAATGGTTCATGCAGGCCGTATATCAAGTTGCAGTTCTCCTAGTCTTAAACTTCCGTGGAACAAACATTCTGAAATTAAAGAACGATGAAAGGGAAAATGCTATGAAGAATACTTTGATCTTCAATGCGTTTGTCCTGTGTCAAGTATGTAATTTATTACCATATATCATAAGGATAAGAATAATGATGACAAACAAATATTATTTATTATTTCATATTTGTTTGCTTGTTACAATTTGATTTCTTCTTCAGATATTTAACGAGTTCAATGCACGAAAACCAGAAGAGATCAATGTCTTTTCAGGGGTAACTAAAAACCATATATTTATGGGGATAATAGGAACAACATTTCTGCTTCAGGTAATGTTTGTTTTGTATTGTATTAGAAAAAGTAGAGTTTTAATTAATCAGGGAACCATAAAAAGATGGTCAGATTGATTTGGTTTACAGGTTCTTAATTTTAGTTGGTTTGGTGTGTTTGGTTATTTTACTTTGGGAGCAAAACCAAAAACCGAATTGAAAACTGAATTCATGTGGCAAAAACAGACACAACCAAAAATCGAATTCAATTCGCTTTCAGTTATAACAAAGAAAAACAATACAATTAAAATTTCATCAAAAACACCCTTGAGCATACAAAAGCTACAAGATATGAACCATTATATGATACAAACTACATAAATATAAATATAACGACTAATAAGTGTTAGGGAGTACTTTCTAATCAAAGGGTCACGTAATAACCCGATTAGACCAATTACATTTAAGTAAACTATTTGTCCTCTCCGAATAACACCGGACAAGAAAATGACCCCTCCATTTACCCATTTATTAATTGATCCGTGTTTGGAAGAGATGGTTAATCAATTAATTAGGGTGTTGTGAAAATTGCAGGTGATGATAATTCAGTTTCTTGGCAAGTTCACATCAACAGTTAGACTTGGTTTGAATTTATGGGCAGTCTCTATCCTTATTGCCATTTTCAGGTTCCTTTATCATCTTGTTATTTTAGTATTACAGTATTAATTTATAATTAATACGTAGTAATTAATTAATAAATAATAATTAATGGATGGATTCATAATTACTAAATAATCATAATACTAACAAATAATGACAGTTGTCCTCTTGCCGTTTTGGGAAAGCTGATTCCAGTTCCACAGACTCCCTTAGCCAGAATGCTGAGCAAACCGTATCAGCGTTGTATTGCTGCTCGTAATCGATGATAATGAACCAATATCATTGTTTTTTTTTTTTTTTAAAATTTCAGTCGTTAGCTGTTACGTGAACCAGTCATTTGTTTTTTAGAGTAAAGAAAATATTACTGTACGTGAAATTATGATCCGGCCCCACCCCTTCATTAGCAAACACAAGTTGCAAAACAGATAGCTACACTATAGTATATTCTATCAGCCAGCCATTAGCAATTAAACACAAACTGCTAAAACGAAATAAACAGAATCTAGGAACATACATACATACATACATGCAAGTAGGCGTGTGATACAAAATCTACATGCGTATGCTTTTGCTTTTGATCTGAGCAGCGTTTGAATCTTGAAGACGTTTTACTACCTCCCTCATCGAGGGTCTTTTAGTTGGTTCCCATTCCGTACATCTCAAAGCCACCAATAACACATTTGTAACTTGTTCCCTTATAATGCTGCCAATGCTAGCGTCATCATCATCATCATCATCAAATTCATGTAATAGCCCTTCATCTACAATCATCTCAATTTGATGTGATTCACTCCATGTCGACCTAACCCATGACACAATGTCCACATTTTCCATGAACAAAGGATCTATAACCTTTTGTCTAGTTATCAACTCCAGCAACACAACTCCATAACTATACACATCTGACTCCATGCTTTTTGAGCTTGTGAATGCATTCTCTGCAATGCAATGCAATATAAACACAAAAACAAACATCATTTTCAACTCTGTAACTACTATACATGGACTATATGAAGAAAAAGAAAAAAAAACCATATATATGATATATGATATATATAGTACATACCTGGAGCAATGTATCCTATTGTGCCCATAAGTGTGCTGGTTGGTAATGCAGCAGTAGACTGATCGAGGAGCTTTGCGATCCCAAAGTCGGAAATATGAGGCTCCATGTCACTATCCAAAAGAATATTCATAGGTTTTATATCTCTGTGCACAATAGCAGGATCACAGTCAAAATGAAGATAAGCCAAACCCTGTGCTGCTCCTAATGCTATCTTGTACCGAATATTCCAATTTAAGATTAATGGCGGACTTCTTTCGTACAGAATATCATACAAGCTACCATTTTCCATATACTTGTACAAAATTAAACCATAATCCTTGTTTATCAACACATCTTCTATCGTCAAAAGATTCCTATGCCTCACCTTCCCAACTGTCTCAACTTCCCTTTTCCTCTTCACCTTTGATTCCTCCAAATACAAGTTTTTTCACCGCGTAAACCCTACCATGACCCAACAAAGCCTTGTACACCGTGCCGTGGGCCCCTCTCCCGATAATATACTTTTCATTTAAATTCTCTGTAGCTTCTAATACTTTTATGAGCAATGATGAACCACACACTTCAGCAAGCATGTCCATTTCCTGTTTTTGTTTCCTGCGACAGAGAGCTACAATATAAAGTACTAGGAAGACAGCCGCCACAAACAGACACGCTCCGATAACAATCATTACATATTGCTGTTTGTTTAGTCGTTTCTGATTTGTTGACCGGGGGACAACACAAGGCTTGATAATGCTGTTTTTGATACAAGAAAGACCACAATCAGCACAAAGGCCTGGATTACCGAAAAAGGATGAGTTGGATATGTTGGGAGAAGTCAACAATGGTTCAGGTATTGGGCCTGTGAAATGATTATAAGAGACATTTAAGGTGACAAGTCCATGGGTGTCACCGAGTGATGCTAAATTCCCAGTCAGATTGTTGCACGAGATATCTAAATGTTCGAGCATTACCATCTTCTCAAAATGAAAAGGAATGTTACCGATGAGCCTGTTTTTAGAGAGATTCAACGTATTCAAACTTTCGAGCTCTACTATTGACAAGGGAATATTTCCACCCAATAAATTCCCACCAAGTTGTAGATTTATTAGATCTTTGAGTTGATTTACATAAAGTGGAACTTCACCAGAAAACTGATTATCACTTAGACTTGAAGTTTCCAACCGAGTCAATCTCCAAAATGTGGGTGGAATCGATCCACTAAGAGAATTATGACTTGCATCAAGTTCCAACAACCTGTTACAGTTGCATAGCTGAGGTGGCAAAGCACCTTCCAATTCATTGTAAGAAATATTCAAAGATTCAAGCTTCACAAGATTTCCCAACTCCGGTGGTACGTTACCGGAAAGTTTATTCACGGAAATATCAATTTCTGTGATATTGGTAAGCTTTGAAATGCTACCTGGAATTTCTCCGGTGAAACCGTTGTTCCTAAGGTTCATGTAAATCATGTTTTGGTTCTCCACAAACTCTGGAACAACACCTGTGAGGTTATTATGTTGTAAAATCAACCTCGAAAGACTAGAACAACGTCCAACACCATTCGGGATACCACCTTCAAGATTATTAAAACCCAAAAGTAGCCTTTGCAGTTGCTTTCTGAAACAAAGGTGGGGAGGAATTTTCCCAGTGAAAGAATTATTGGTGAAATCGATTACCGTCAAACTACTATTCATTCCTAAACCCTGAGGTATAACTCCATTGAAGAGATTGTTATACAATGTGATCTCTATCAATTGCTTCATTTCAGATATCTCACTAGGCAACTCCCCAAAAAAATTATTGTTATAAATGTGAAGCTTCTTTAAGCCATTAAGCCTCCAAATTCCAATAGGGATCTCTCCTGTTAAACGATTGTCAAATACTTGAAATATTAGCAATTCACTTAATTTCCCAAGGTCGTTTGGCAAACTTCCCTCGAGTAGGTTAGTTTGAAGTTCTAGACTAATCAAGGATTTGCAATTGCCGAGCTCGGGTGGTATTGTTCCCGAGAAACGATTAATCGAGAGGTGAAGGGTGGTCAACGAAGTGAGTTTTCCAATAGAAGAAGGAATGGGCCCACTTAAGCCACAATTGACAGCAGCAAATTGGTTTAAGTTGCTACAAGTTCCAATTGAATCAGGAAGGACACCGTGGAAGTGGTTGAAAGAGATATCCAAATAAACCAACTCCTTACAATTATCAAATTGAATGATACCGCCCTCTAAACTGTTGTTATTTACATCAAACGTAGTCAATTGAGTAAGATCGTTTAGACTATCAGGCAATGTACCAGTCAACCGATTGTTACCAAGCATGAGTGTCTGCAGACTAGTGCAGTTACCCCAGGACGATGGAATAGAGCCCGATAGTTGATTGTCATTTAACTCCAGATCAACTAGCTCAATCATGTTTCCTATGGTAGATGGAATCGGGCCAATAAGTTGATTAAAGCTGAGATAAAGAGTATCCAACTGGGAACTGTGAAAAGAGGATTCGGGTATAGAACCGTAAAGGTTATTCTTATACAAGCTTAAAAGTCTTAGGTTTTGTAAACTAAAAAGGCTTTGTGGTATTGTCCCTATGAGGTAGTTAGAAGAAAAATCAAGTTCCTCAAGATGAGTACAATTCCCAATTTGCCAGGGGATGGTACCAGTGAGGTTATTGCTACTAAGATTTATTTGTTTCAGATGGGTCAAGTTTCCTATAGTTTGGGGTATGGTTCCAGATAGATTATTAAAACTGAAATCAATATATCTAAGATGTTTCAAGTTACCAATCTCTGAACCTATAACACCAGATATAAGAAAAGTGGACAAGTTGAGAGCAACCACATGATTAATAAGTGGTGATTTACAATGAACACCAACCCATGAACAAGGTGTGGTTGTTGTTGTTGAATTGAAGATCCATGTAGAAGAAAGGGATGGAGGTATTGATGTCCAGTGGGTCATGAGTGATAATAAGGTTAACCCATCATCAGAGGAAGCAGACACAAAGAAGCAAGATGGATAAGCTACAACTAGTAGTACTAGTCCTAATAAGAAATACAAAACCCAACAAGGTCTTATTCCCATTCTCATTCCCATTATGAATTACTAATATGAATTAAAGATTATTATCTATAACTATCTTGAGTTGTAGTTTAAGGCTGGTAGCAAGAGAAGGGTGGTATTGAACATTTGTTACAAAGCTAAAATGGGATAAAAAAGATTGGAACTTGACTCAAGAAGGAACTATTGAACTCACTTGTTCAGTTTGATAACAATCATCATCATCAGCAGCAGCAGCAGCAGCAGCAGCAAACTATCTATACTATGTAGAGAAAGAATAGTAAACAATTGATGTTTAAACCGTATAATAGAAAAATATAAATAAACCTTTATATTAAAAACAACGCAAACAAGAGAGATGGAGATAAAGGGACAAGAAGGAATGGTACAATGTTTTTTAAGAATTCAATTCAACGCGGTTTCGTCGGTCAGTGTTCACAGCTCTGCGGGTGGCTAACCGGTGAGTGAGCAGTAAGCATCAACTAATAATGGGATTTTGCCACATTTCATCCTTGGCATAGAGATATGTGCAATATTCTCTTCATGACCCCACTGTAGTTAAACTTGCAAATGGTGGAATGATTTGTACTCAACTTCTTTTTCTTCCTACACAACCAAACTATAAAATTTTAGACCATTATATCTTTTCTTAATAAAGTAGAAAAGGTTAAAATAGTCTATAAATTTAGTTTAGATGTGTATGAAAAAAAAATAGTTGTGTAAAAATTATTGCTCTTACCATTGTATACTTGCCTCAATGTTATCTTCGTACCTTGTGTGTGGGATTTGAGGTTTAGGTCATTGCTTCGAGTCTCGCTCTGCTCATCATATTAATCAATTTGTCTGAAAGATGGAGCTCCAAATTGACCTCAAGGGGATTTTCTCCCGGATCCATTCAGGATTCAAACCCGGTCCGCTTGCCCCTCGGGATAGTTTAAGGATCGGGCTCCAGCAATGTGATTCGGGTTTCCTCCCGAAGGCGCGTGTGTGCGTCGCAAATGAGAGTATTCGATGCCAACTACATGCCTTTCAAAGAAAAAAAATTATTGCTCTTTCAAATACGTAGTATTAGTGTTGATATATCCACTTACAATTTTGATAGATCCATTTTTATAATGCATAATCGTTTATAGAGTACAATTGTTAGATACATGATAATGAGTGAATTTATAAAAAGGGTAAGTGATATATATCACTACCTATTATCTATATCTATTAGATTATTCCTAACTATAACGTCTTTTTCAATTAACACATTGTTACATGGCTTCACATCATCGTTTTCTTTTCATCATCTTTTTATCACTAACTATCACATATCACTCTCGCCCATCACACTCTTTCTCAAACACTATAAATTACGAAGTAATTAATTGAACCATGATACAAATCTAAAAGCGAAGTGTACCAGTGATATTTCCTAATTCCTTCGTGATACATTATGTTTGAATTAGACTAAGTGTATGACTAGCTAAAAGTGACGACACATTAGCATGATACTCTCAATGGTGCCAAATTTAGTGAGTGAAATTCAGAGTGTATCAACGAAACCATTGAAAGAGTATTTTTCACATTATAATTTATAATATATCTCCTTCATGATTTAAAAATTCACTATTCATTTTGAAATTGTAAGAAATTAATTGTCAAAACTCAAAAGTATCAAACATGAAAAGTAAATTTAATCAATTTTACCATATTATCTATAGCTCATATATAAATTGCAGATAATGATGTTAATTAAATGATTAAAGATTAAACAATTATTGTGTATTGCGTTATTCCTTATTATCACTACCATCACCCTATCACTAGCGCAATATGATGGAGAAGAAAATTGTTGGCGTGGTTGATCTCATCATGAAAAGATATTTGTGTGTGAAGGAGACGTGTACCATTCAAAACCCATTTTTCCTTTTTTACCGTTAGAAAAAAGAAAAAATATCACAAAAATCCCTCAGCACACTCTATCAGACCATTTTTAACAATTATGGACAAAAGTGGCGTGTTAAGGGGTAGGGGTGGGGTGTTTGGCGGACGTGCTGCTAAATTGGTAAATAATTGGTGACGTGTTGATTGGTGTGTTGTGGGTACGGGTGGGTTTTAATTTCTTTTTCATTTTTCTTATTATATAAGTGATGTTAGTTTTTATTTTGTAGTTATTATATTATTTTGTATTTATAAAAACAAATTATATTAATAAAACACACTTAAGTTAAAAATAATAATACGGTTACATTATTCAAAAAGTCCTAAAAATAGAAAATTACAATAATTAAAAGTTCTAAACTTACTTTATCTTTAAAAAAGTTCTAGAAAATGAAAAATACAATAATATAAATATAAAAATACTCGCCGTCCTCATCCAACAACTGAATTAAGTCGTTGTACTCTTCGAACAAGTTCTTCTTCATCTTAATGCAATGTTTCATTTCCTTCGGGTTCGCTCTGTTTGAGATGTCCAAGGACGACAAAAATTTTGTAGCTTCGAGTGCGGCTTTCATATGTTCCGCCTTGGTGATTGTGGCCATTTGTTGAAGTTTTTTTTTTTTTTACAACTTCGGTCTTGTACGTGTGAACTTCTTGAACTAACTCCTCAAATTTTGGAGTTTATTTTAGAAAATGACCATTTGTTATTAATGTTATCAAAAACGACCATTCATTCGGGTAAACTTTTTGAATTAACCTGGAGTTTACAGTTCATCGGCGCCGATTAAAATGTTATTAAAAATGACCATTCATTTGAGTTTGTCATTGTTGAGTGTTGTTTTAGAAAATATTGAAGAATAAAAAAGTGAGTGAAAATATAGATGAGATTGTGTAGAAAATGTGTTGAATGGATTGTATTTTTATAGGTAAAATTGTATATGTTTATTTTTAAAATTATTGTATTTATTGTATACACATATTATCCACTATAATTTTTTAATCTATATTTATTTGGGTCAAACATCTTTGTTCAGCAACCAACCAAAACCGAACACGTAGCCCAAACTCCTCAACACGCAACTCAACTTTCTCGTGCAACCAACGAGCCCGCTCAGCAATTGCCCACCAGCACGCTTGCTAGGGGCTTGCTTGAGCGTGTTGGCTTGAAAATGGGTCCGAACACATCTTGTAATTCATGGTAGCATCCCATCATCCTCATTATTATACATAAAACTCCATGAAACCCCGCATCACACAATGACCATTAAAAAAAAAAAAGTCAGACTACTACAGTACTACGTAATAATTACATTTCCTTAAGTTGTTTATAACTAAATTGAGACAGGGACTATTACATACTCCGCAACACATGTTATGGCACATCCAAACACGTACAATAATATCCAAACACGTACAATAAATGAATGATCACTGTTTGACTTTTGAGCATGAAACTATGAATGGTCCGGTCGTGTTCAAATGGGAATTCATTTTGAGTATGAAACCATGAATTGTCTTTGTTGAGACTTGTGTTGCAACTTGAAATGGGAAACCTACTTTGCTGCTTTCCACTAATTACCTTTTTGCTAGACATTTCTGTCAACAAAAATAGAAGGCGATGATCGTGATTAATTAACTAAGTGTACATTAACAACTCATTTGTTCTACAGTTCTACTAGTAATAATAATAATAATGAAACTGCTTTAAAAATGGGAGCAATTATTACGATATAAAAATGATGGGTAAGCTACCACACCACTAGAAACTACCGACAATTTCACTTCACAACTTAATCATTTTAAGACGAATGCTACACATCATTATTCATTAATGTGAGGCGATTTGGTTACTACTTCAAGATAATTTTCTTAAAAAGAGGGAAAAATAAAGAGAGAATGATAATTCTGTAGACCGTAGCTAACCGAGACTTTTCTATTCGATAATTATCTTAAGGCTGCATTCTCAAGATTTTTTTAGAGAAGAAAGAAAAGGAGACAAAAGGATAAGTTATTAATTAACCATTCTTGAGTTTTTTTTAATAGAAGAAAGGAGAGGGGAAGAAAGGGTTAGGGATGATAGCATATATGGTTTTTGTTGTGATTACAATCAGCCCATTTTTGGGGTGATTGTAAAGGAAAAGGCATCTTCTTGTATCAAAAAGTAGATATCCATAATTTTATTTTATATTTTAATTTAATATTTACTCCGTATTACTCTTCTTATTTATACATCAAATAGTACTCTCCTTTTTCAAATTGCAGGTTACGATACAACCTTATTTCCATTCTTCAATCAATGATCAACACATAGTATATCACTATATCAGTTGATTCAAAAGAAAATGAATAAAATTAATCACAGCTTAGTAAATCTTAAATATCAGATCACTTTAGTATACAGTGGAATGAAATATATTTGTATTATGTTTTGATTCGATTTAAAACACTTTTTGATTCTGTGTTTTTAAAGCAAGAAATACAATTATACGGAGCATCAATTATCGAAATTACAATGTCGTGAACTTGCTGTAAGGAGCAGAAGTCACAATACAGCAGCAACGATTATATACACCCACGATTAATTCTAATTCTTTGTTTGTTAATTGTTTTCTTTTCCTTTCTTTCGGTTCCCTTTTAACTCGAGAATATGTGTAAAATAATTTAGACTACATTCTTTTCCTTCCTTTTATTCTCTTTCAATTTCCATTCCATCCTTTTCCACCCAAAAAAATCTCGAGAATACAGCCTAATGGACAGCAATTGGTTTTATCATTATTAACACGTTTTTAGTGAAAAATGCCTAGTTTCACTTTCATGAATACGGAGCAGTAAATTTGATCAAGCCGTGAAAACGATTTTTAGAATATTCTTGAGTAACAAAATTAAGAAACACCAAGGGCATGATAAAAGCCATTAAAAAAAAAAAAAAAAAAAACATAAATCAACAACTAATAAGACTTGACAAAAGCTTGAGCTCAATTCCAAACTCATACAAAAGTCATCTAAAAATGCATTCTTCCTTTAGAATGTTCTTTTCTACAGATGAATGCAAGGCATCCCTTAACAAAGGCTCTGTTCTGGATGGTTTTCTCGTAACTTTTGGGACCAAAACTATTGCCAAGCCAAAAACATCAACAAGCCAGAAGAGGATGTTGTACAAAAACACAACAGTGTTGCACTTTTATGATCATGCATTCTGCATCAGTGTCATATTTAATCAATAATTACAAAGTACAAGGGTCAGATTTTCATACCATCTGAAACATCAGCTTTCTCCTGACAGTTCTCCAGTATCATTACAAGCTACGCTATCCCACAGGTTCAAACTTAAATTTCTTTACTAAACATCATCGCTTAATCTGTTGAGCAATCTTTCCATGATCGGGTAGGTAGACCTTGGAGTGACATCTTTCATTTTCTTCACTACATCAGACAGGTTTTATCTTTAGCTCGTTTTACTAAAACACTGCTTTACAGATACAATAGTTAGCACCAATGGCTAAACAAACAAACAAACTCATACCTTCTAGTCAAATTGATTTCTTCTTTCTTTTTTACAATCTAAATGTATCTTCAAATTAGTTTTGGCCTTTGAATGAGAATATAAACAGCAACCTACATTCCACCAGCAAACACAAGTAGCGATTACTAAATGCTAGATGGTCCTACTACAAAAATAACGATTACAAATAAATGCCAAAACTAGATAGTGATAACTAATTATACTGGCAAGTCTCAAGTACCACTCAAGTGATTTGAGTTGCAACATAAAGAAATCACAGTATGAATAAATAATTCATAAAAAAAAGAACAATAACAATAGAAATAAACAAAGGCTTTATGACCACTTACGGAACCTAGGGCCCCCTCATTGCTATTTACAGGGACCTTGCACCAATTCAAGCGAATTCAAATGTCCTACATCCATTAACCAGAAGGAAGCCCAAACTCAAAGCCAGTGTCTAAGCCTTAGCAGACTGAAAGCCAGATAAGCGGAATGGGAGTAAAGCCCGACAAACCAATCTCAATAGACAATAGTAAGCATTGGGCGGGCAATAGGGAGGACGGTCTCTGGATCGATTTCTGTTGGCCAAGGAATAGTGTATTCTCAGAGCACGTTGTGTGAAGAACTATTCTATGCCGTGACCAAGGATGCACAACAAACATAGTAAAACACTTCTCAGATCTAGCCAACTTCAACCTGCAGACCTAACATCTAAAGCAGATGTTTGACCTAGGACGTTTAAATAGACATTGTTACCTGAAACTGAAAGCAGTTAAGTCTTTGATCCTGTCCAAAGGAGACTGAAATTTTACCCCCAACAACTTTAGCAGAATCATTTAGAAGAAACTCCAAGGTACATGCTTTAATCCCTGAATGTTAGATGGTTATTGTCAGCTTGACAATTAGCTTTGCAAGAGACCATATTATGGCCTTGGTAATAGTAAGTATATTATTTAAAGTCTGATTCTTGTAGCATTTTATGTACTGTAAACTCATGGCATGAGATGCATATTTTGCAGTGAGATGAAATGATTCCCTCCCTTGTACATCATATAATCCTATTCCATTTTTTTCAATTTATTCTTTTTTGGCACACAAACTACAACCACGTAATGACATGTATACCTCATTAATGGAGGTGAACTTGAGTAATGAAATCTGATGGAATAGATTATAAGCATAATTATGAAAACAATATAGTATAAGCACAAAACTGAATAAAACTACAAGCTGATGCAGCAATATTATCATATCCATCCTGAATAGTTCAACATAACATTATGAGATGATGCTTAAAATGCATGATGTCTTGAATACACTATTATATGTCTAGATGATGATATGCACAAGAACCCTCCACAATGAGATGCAAGTGATGCAAATGCATTGATCAAGACTTGACATAATGGATGCATGCCCAGCAGCAAGCAAAATGCACCCTATGAATATTCTTTTATGTGAGATCATAGAGAACAGAATACATCCCCTTCCAGTTACTGGTAGTTAATAGCTGCCGGTGATCCATTTGAGCCAGAGTATCCACCATCCTTCCTTTTCCCAAACGGGTTCTTCGAATATGTTTTCTCAAGTTAAGGAGAAAAAAAAAAAAACATCTGAAAGAAGAACACACTCAATTGACAAATACATGCATGTAAGCGACTTCCAATATTGTGTCTATACATCTATAAAGATACTGAAGGAGTAATAATATGATAAACCAACTTGAAGCAATACATTACTTGGTTGCAAAAGTAAATACCGACCCTGAAAAGTATACAAATAACTAATGTGGCTACTAAAACGCCACATTAACAATCACAACATATATAGAAGGTAATATAAGACAGAAAGCATGTTAACAAATAAAATGACACAAAAGAAGGAACCGAAATGCATAAGGATATTGTATTCGCATGCCAACGGAGCCAGAACTAGAGATAACAGCCCCCTGAAAGCTATGGTGCACATTTGTTGCACTGTTCACGTCCTGTTGAAATCAACATAACATAACATAACACAACTTACACAAGAATAACTAGAATATAGATTTACATGGAAAGGGTAATGAAAAGCAAACATCATCTTTAAACAAAAAAAAAAAAAAAAAAAAGAAGATATCCCAACAGAGTCTTACCTCAAATTCAATAAAGCAAACAGTGTGCCTTTCCTGCCGTAATACCTTCATTTGCTTAAAACCATGCTGCCTGCAAGAAAATAAAGCCAGTCACTAATGGTATCAGCAAACAGGCTAAACAAAAGGATGCAAATCTTTCTTTTGAGTATTATTGGAGAGGTTTATTACATGCTAAAAAGGCCTCTCAACTCTTCTTCGTTTATGTTCTCTCCAAGATTTCCAATAAACAAGGTATTGCAAGGAGGATTATCTTTCGTGTTCTACAATTAAAAATAATACAGAAAATGAGAACTGCAAGTTCTGAACAAAATCGTTAAAAACATGTAGATACAAGGGGCATGTAAAGTGAAAACAAAATAAGCGAAGCAAACAGGAAAATAATGAATAGCTAGTAAGAGAACAAGATATGAACCATCCCACAAAACAAAGAATAAAACAGAATCATAAAATGAAATTGCAGTGCTGTACCAAAGGTAATTCCTTTTCAAGTATATGATTAAAACCAATTACGAAAATCAACCTAAATCTGATGTACAATACACTTGTCATTGTGGCAATGTGCTGAAAGAAGGCTACAACTCATGATTGGCCGAACAAGTCATGAAGAAATATTCAAACAGCCAAAAGAATGAAAAGGTTGTTCTGAGCATATTTAGTTATGCATTGTCAGTTTATAGGTATCATGAATGCAAGAGAAGTAATACTTCACGTATAACTACATAAGAAACGAATAATGGGAAATGAAAATAATGCTGAGCATCACCTGAACTGGCATATAGTTGCTAGGTGCAGGAGCAGGAGTAGTAGGAAGAGGTGGAGGAGCAGCCATAGGTACTTGAGACACGGAATAGCCTCCATAAGGGTCATATGGTGGTAGTGGAGGGGCCATATACCTAACAATAAGGAATATAAAAAAAAAAAAAAAAGGGATTAGTGAGAAAACATGCGAGTACAAACTACAAAACTAGCTCCAAAAGGATCCCACTTTCGTATGAAATATATATGCATGTATACAAACAGAAGCAATTAAAAGAATTTTCAATAAGATGTAAGAAAGACTAACCCATGAGGACCCCAAACAGGAGGAGGTGGAGTATGAAAGGGAGATGGAGTTGAGAAAGCAGTGTGTGTATAATCTCCGCCTGTTCGCAAGCGTTTACTTTGATCAAATGGAGAATGAGGATCAGATGCTATTCCTGTAAAGAAATAATTTTAGTAAAGTTATGTAGATAGAAGATGAATGAATACACAGAAAAGTAGAAACTGACCACGTTTGACAAACAGATTTTTCTTTGCCATTTCTGTGTGAAGAACTGACTTAGATTCTGCATCAAAAACCATATCCTAAACCATAGCAATCAATTAAGTGAGTGAGTGATTCATGTAATGCAGGCAGTATATGTATTATTATGAGTATGAATATATTATGAAAAAGAAAAGGAGGGGACCTGAAGAGCATCTCTAGCTTGAATAGCAAAATGTGGAGCAGAGAAAAGAGCAAAACCCAAAGGAACTTCTCCTTTAAAGTTAATCTGAGAAGCTTCGTAACCTGGTAACCATCTCAGCAAATTCGGTAATTCTCTTTCCTTTACGTCTTCAGGTAGACCAGATATGAAGATAGTCCTAACCTCTTCACCACCACCACCACCACTACCACCCATCATTATGTTATTACGATTGCTGTCTAATGACATCGGAGAATGTGGTGGTGCAGCTGCTACAACCACCGGTGGAGATGGACCACCTCCCACCGGGGCCCACTGTGGATGATGATGGTGATGATGATGCTGATGTGGATGATGGTATTGATGCATTCCATTACCAGACATCTCTCTCTGTGTAGCTGTAGCTGTAGCTGTAGCTGCTTTTTAACAAGATCGATCGGTGTACAGATGGATTTTCTGGCTGATATACCCAAATTACGAAACCCTAGAATTTACAACTGCTTGCCTTTGCCTGTCTCTTTTAATTTTCTTCTACTATTATTATTTTTATTCTATTCTATTTGCACGGTATGTCCTGCATTATCTTTATCTGTGCATTTCTAGTACTTCTATTTTCTCAATACCGAATGGAGTTATAAAACAAAAATGCTAAAACTACATCTTTCGGTCCTTACGATAATATTAACTAGAAAAAAATTCGACCGCGCGTTGCTGCGGTTGTATTCAACGTGAGGTCGAATTTGAATATACGTTATTTGGTACCTAATATATCTAGTATGTTAGGTTGTTTGTTGAACGTGTATGTATATGTATGAAATATAGCCCAAAATATATTTTTTTAACGATGTCCGTTTCACGTATAGTTAGTCGCGTTGTGTTCATAAAAGTATTTCGAGTTGAACGGTGGTTTCGAAAAAATTTAACTCACAACGAGCGAGAATATATGGCTCGTTATTTAGTGTTTTTTTAACGATGTCCGTTTCACGTATAGTTAGTCCCGTTGGGTTCATCAGATTTTTTCAAGTTGAACGGTGGTCTCGAAAAAATTTAACTTGCACCGAGCGAGAAGATAGAGCCCGTTATAATTTCGGGTGAAGTTAGTTTCTTTTATTTTAATAAAATTATATATATACAGTTTCTACCCTAAAAATTATAAACTTGAGGGTCGTTGTGTAAATTGAGCGGAAGTTGAGGGATTGTTTATAGTGTGAACGAAAACTCAAAAAAAAAATCAGATAAAACTTAAACTACAAAAGTTGGCATGACATTTAGTATATAGGGATAATAATAATAATAATAATAATAATAATAATAATAATAATAATAATAATAATAATAATAATAATAATAATAATATAATAATAATAATAATAATAATAATAATAATAATAATAATAATAATACATGTTTTGTCCTTTATACAAATTCATTATAACGATAGTGGTTTTTCTTCTGTAGTCATATTGCATAATCATCATTGTACAAATAAATATATTGTACAAATAAAAGGCTCAATATATTTATTCATGTTATAGTCGGGGCTCACGGGTTCAAGACTAGACAATATGATATCAATGCACACATCAAGTTTATGTGAAAAGAAATTTGCTCAAGAATTTCTTGCATTGTGCTATTTGTGATTCAGCTATATATCATTTTCCAAATTAGTTTCAATTTGAAATGGGGTTTTTTTCTTCATATAAGCTATTGTTAATTGTCTTGTGAATCAAATTTTACTTCTAACAATACAATAACGTCAACAATCGGTGATAGACTACATTCAGAAAACGTGTAATCAATCAATAAGTATGTTTCCGACAATGATTATACATTCGTATTGCCGGATTTTCTCATGTCATGTCATAGTGAACTTTTGTTACGATACCATTTTTATCATGTTTCAATTATGAAACATGTTAACATATTACAGATTTCTAATGGATATTCATTAACTTGTTTAACCGAATGGATGTAAATGTGATGAATGAACTGAAATTAAATGGTTAAATATACGAATATATACAATTATAAAAATTAAGTGGATACAAATACGAATATGGATCAAAATTAGATAAATACTCCGTAATATAGTTATAACATCACGTGATTCATTTCCTTCATGAAACCAAATCATCACCCAAAGGGTTATGTAGAAATCATGTCAAAACTCTTGAACTTAAACTCATCAATATATCACATCAGCTAAAAGTTCAAAAAATTAAACTTCTTTTTCATAAACATAAAGCAAGCCTGATAAGAAAGAAGCACTAAGCTCACACAAAGTCATGACAAAGTGTTATTAGACCACTTACACTAGAATGTAAATTTTTTTTTTCTGTCACGTCAACGTCACATCAGTGATAAAACTACAAGATTGAACCTAAGCAGAACCATGACAACATATGCACATAAATACACATAAACACCCATACACATCTTGTTCAACTCCAAACCCTTACGACATTCTTCAAGACTAAATCGTGCCCATGGTTTAGTCTTGAAGACTAGGCACTAAGAAGAAGACTAAGAGCACTGGGAGTGGTGACTGAGGTCACTTGGAATGTCAGGCGCGACTTGATGAGTCAGAAAAAATGGGGAGTGGTGACCTATGTCAGTTAGTGTGTTAGTTAGTGTGTTAAAATAATATTTTATTATATTTAATAAATTATCCTTTTGGAAAAAAAAAAAGCAAAAATAAAAAAAAAGTGGGTAACATCCGTCGCCTGGAGGACTGACCGAAGTGAAACGAAGGTGTGCGACGGATGTGGGGAGTGGGAAATTGGAGACGCAGGGGTGAGACGGGGAGGCGACTGACCTCCACTCCCAGCGCTCTAAACACACCATACTAGACCCAAAATTGGAAGGCATCAAACATCTACAGTGACAACTTATACAAATTCCAACCATGACTAATAAACACTTAATTATGCCCATTCAACAGGAGACTCAAAACACTAACATGTGACCATATTATGTATAAGATGTCTACTAAGTTAGCCATTAGGCCAAGTCTAGGTTGAACAAAAACACATAAGAAAGCATGCAAAAAGGGTTTGTCCCCATTCTAGCTTGATTTGGTGAGTTCAATACAATTCTTCGGATAGTTTGTAAATAAAACACATGGAGAACAATCACAAAGACAAAAACTTTAACCTCTTAGAACTAACTAGCTATACATGGGTAGTTTGCAAAACCTTGAACCTGCCTCAAGCCAATTACAGGGAGAATCTGAAGACAATACATTGGTTCGCTAGGCCTAGGACTCAGACTCTAATGCATTAAGTATGTAAGACTAACAAAGGCCGGGAGACTTGAACATACAAGTAGTAACAATAGCTGTTCAAAGAATGAATTAGTAGTGTATATTTATACATCAGCACAACCTGCAATCTATATATTGCAGAAACATCACCAGCAACAAGTGAGCAAGAGAATTCAAGCGCTTGACTTGCCCATTCTCTGTCTCAAAATCTGCATCCCCATGTACCTGCAGTAAATGCCAACAATTGTTATATTACATTATAGTGTTATACAAACAATGATGTGAATGCCAACTCATACGAAACAAAATGACATCACTGATTATTAGAACAACAAAATGGTTATTACCTGCCGAGCATCAAAAGAGTAGCCTGTGGGTTGGTCCCTGGTGAGATGGTAAATGTGGAACCATCAACCACACGAAGAGAACGAACACCCACAACCTTCAAATTGTGATCTACAACCCTCCCAACAACACAACCTCCATGGTAATGCCATATTGTGCTCACCGTTTGTCGACAGAATTCTCTCATCAAGATATTGTTTGACTGGTCAACCGGCAAGGCAGGACCCACAAATCTGAAGTCCGTTCCAGACCATTCCCAGAACTTAAAATCATCCATTGCTCGGCTTCTAAGCAAGTCTCCAATCTTTCTGGTCCCATTCACACATCTCTCAAGATCCACAGGGTTACTGAAATAGTTGAATCGCACAATGGGATTTGTCCTCACATCTGTTGATGCCAATCGAAGCATCCCAGAAGAGTGGGGCCCGATAATCTTCTCCATAATGCTAGCAACAGTAAGATACAACGGAGAAGACGAAGGCCTGAGGAAAACAGAGTATGCAGGGGATGAAAAAGGAAACACATTAGAGGCTGCTTCAAGATAAGCACCTGAATCTGTTATCCCCACAACCTGTATCAGAGAATGCTCCAGTGGAACTGGTGACACAATTGATATGCCATTTCTAGGGTTATCATACATATAATTCCCAACATATGCCGAGTGACGTACAACTGGTATCCCCCAAGAAGAAAGATAAGGTCGCGGCCCAATACCACTCAACATAAGCAACTGCGGTGTCCCAATCGCACCAGCACATAAAATCACCTCACCATCATCCTTTAACATAGCATGATGATATCCACCAAGAAGATCATGAAATACAACCCCAATAGCAGTCTGTCTAGACGTCAATGAATACGAAGGAGCGAATAAAACCCGATCAACGCTAGCGTGGATACCCACTTTGATATTCGCTGCAGTAGCCAAGTTTAAAAGATCAGCAGCACTATGTCTACGACCACTGCTATCAAATGTTGACCCGCCAATCTTGGTACCACGAGTATGATTAAACGTAAAACCGTTAAAAGGCTCCACACCAGCTTCCAACAACCCGTCACGAACTGCAGTTTGCCACGTCTGTAACTCAGGTTTAAAGACAATTGCTTTCTCAACCCATTCGTAAGAACGTTGGACCACATGGGAATCAAAATTAATACCAGATCTTTTGTAGAAATCTTCATCTGCTCGACTGTAAAACCCGGCATTAATGGCGCTACTGCCGCCAAGAACACGACCACGGGCATTAGGGACACCGTCTTCTGAAGTGAATGTTTGTGCAGGTGAGTCAAATTGGTCAAAGTGAGTGAGTAAAGGAAGAAAACCTTCACGAGTCATGACGTTAGGGTTTGTAAAAGGAACACCACCTCTTTCAAGAAGCAAGACTCGATATTTTTTTGATAATGTGGCTGCAAGTGGGCAACCAGCCGTACCACCACCCACTATTATGTAATCGTAAGTGTCATGTAACGGAAGTTGCGTTGCGTTTACTACGAATTCCATGTAAGCCGTACCTGTTGGATAACGATTCACGAAAATGATTTTTTTTAGTGATTCAAGAAAATGAAATCTATTAAAGAACACAACTTTGAGGAGATTTTACTTACGATTGCTTTGATGATCGGATTGGGCTAGCGTAGTATTCGCAATTAGAGTGATAATCGTTAGAAGGAAGAAGAAACCGCTTCTGATTGACGCCATTTTAATTTCTTTCTTGAAAATGGTGGGTTAGGGTTTTTGAGGGATTCTTGAAACAAGAAATCATAACTTTGGTGGATGAGTGAATTTGGGGTTGTTTATGGAAAATTGGGGTTTAGAATTATACCCGAATCAACGTTTATATTGATTATAATAATGAGTGTGAGTGTGCGATCTTCTTCAAGAAGAGAAGAAAGTGTTTTGTTTGAATCGGAGAAGACGGTCAATAAAGCTTCTTTGGGGGGAATTTTAATTTATTCATTTTTTTTTTTTAGAACGCGTATGGCAATCCAACGCCGTCTATTGGCCGTATCTCTTTCTAACGTAACGGTTACTGACGTCGACGGATGAAGCCGTTAATTGACGCCGTTAATTTATTATTCATAATGTTTTGAAAACGTGTGTTTAGTAGCACACATTTTGTTATAATAATAATAATAATATAGATATGGATAGTCAATTTTGGTGTATACATATAGTCAATTTTGGTACACAAAGTATGTATTTTTATATTGAGATTTTAGGCTATAAATACTCATGAATGCAAGCATTAAACTTGCACCATTTCTCACACTTACAAAGTGTTTCTTTCTTTCTCTCCATTATCATCTTTGTTCTTACACTTCATTATTAGTATTCTAAATCAAGAATCAAATCACTAAAGGTAGTTATAAGCCTACTGAATTATAACATCAAGAATCAAACCACTAAAGGTAGTTATAAGCCTACTGAATTATAACATCAAGAATCAAACCACTAAAGGTAGTTATAAGCCTACTGAATTATAACACGTTATCAGCACGATAATCTTAATACTAAATATGGTTGGCTCTGCCACCAAAATGATATATGGTCGGTTATACCACCAAAATGATATATGATCGGTTATACCACCAAAATGATATATGGTCGGTTATACCACCAAAATGATATATGGTCGGTTATACCACCAGAATGATATAGGTCGGTTATACCACCTGAAAAAATATATGGTCGACACTGTCGCCAAATTTTCATTTATGTTTACTAATATTTATATTTTTGTTATATAACATTTATTTATGATTGCTTACACATGGTCGACACTGTCACCTACTTATCATTTATGTTATATTAAATTTATGTTTAATGTTTATATACTTATGAATATAAATTGACTCTAATTTATCATGATGTTTGTTTTAATTTTTGATAATAGAAAATGTCGAATCTGGAAAAGCTTAAATTTACTCCTTTAGAATCAACTGGAAACAACTACATGCCATGGGTTATAAAAGTAAAAATGCATCTTAAATCAATGGGCATTCTTGAAACCATAAATGAAAACAACACTTGTTCTGAAAAAGAACAAGCTACGGCATGTTGCTTTATTCATCAACATATTGATGAATGCTTACAAAATAATTATGTGACTGTAGAAGATCCCCATGTTTTATGGGAAGGTCTCAAAAGCAGATTCAATAATCAAAGAGAAATTTTACTTCCAGCTGCAATGGAACAATGGAGAACATTAAGGTTCCAAGACTTTAAGAAAGTAAATGAATACAGCTCAGCTCTGTATAATACATGTTCACAACTTAAATTCTGTGGACATGAAATTAGTGATGCAGACATGATGGAGAAAACTTTCTCCACAATGAATGCTGCAAACATCACAGTGCAAAGAAATTTGAGAATGCTAAAGTTCAAAACATATCCTGAACTTAATTCATATCTCTTAGTTGCAGAGCAAAATGATGAGCTATTAATGAAAAATCAGCAATCCCGTCCTACTGGTACACTTGCAATCCCTGAAGCAAATACTGCAAATAATTATAAACAGGGACAAGGACGCGGGCAAGGTCGTGGTTATAATAACCATCACCATCATCATGCCAAAAGCCATAACTATGGTAGAAACCATCCTTATGGTAATGGTAATGGGCGTGGACGTGGTCGTGGTCGTGGCCGTGGTGGTCAAAGAAATAGTAATCCACGAAAATATAAATATCAACCACAAAACAAGCCCATTAAACAAGATGTTGAAGAAAATTCTTCTAAAAATTCTGAAGAATCTTGCTACAGATGTGGTAGAATGGGCCACTGGGCTAATACTTGCCGAACATCTAAACATCTTGTTAAGATGTATCAGGATTCGCTGAAAGGTAAAGAAAAGGAAGTAAATTTTGTGGATAATATTGATCCAACAGTCACTGAGAAACCATCTGATTTATATGAAGATTTCTTGAATGTTTAAGTTGTGTGTCTTTTGAAAAATAAACGATTTAATATCGTCTGTCTTTGTCATTATGTTTGCTAAATGTTTCAGTACTATCTATTTGCGTTTAAAATATTGTGTAATATTAATGTACTCACTATTTATTTCTTATATATGAAGTTCAATATGAATTTTGCTGGAATACAACATCAATCAAGTGGTGGAGATCTCTGTATAGCAGACAGTGGAACTACACACACTATACTTAAATCCGAGAAATATTTTATTGATCTAAAACCAACGGAAGGAACTATACATACAATATCAGGACCTGCTAACTTGATAAAAGGGATAGGAAAGGCAAATTTCATACTACCAAATGGTACAAAATTTTTAATAAATGATGCCTTATTTTCTCCCAAGTCAAGCAGAAATTTATTGAGTTTCTCCGACATATACCTTAACGGGTATGATTATCAGTCAGTGACAACAGAAAATGAGAAATATTTAAGTATCACTGACAAGAGTCATGTGGTTGAAAAACTACCAAGACTTAGTTCTGGATTACATTATACACATATAAATGTACCAGAAATACATATGATAGTTAACGAAAAATATATTGATCCTGGTGTATTCAGTTTATGGCATAACAGATTAGGCCATCCAGGATCAACAATGATGAAAAGGATTATTGAATGTACTCATGGACATCCACTAAAGGATAAAAAAATCCATCATGATACAATGGTTCCATGTACATCTTGCTCTCTTGGAAAATTGATAACTAGACCCTCACCACTTAAGGTTGAGAAAGAATCACCAATGTTTCTTGAAAGAATTCAAGGTGATATATGTGGACCAATTCATCCACCATGTGGACCATTTAGATATTTCATGGTTCTAATAGACGCATCTAGCAGATGGTCTCATGTTTGTCTGTTATCAAGCCGTAATGTGGCATTTGCAAAATTTCTTGCCCAAATTATTAAATTGAGAGCTCATTTTCCTGATTACACCATTAAAAGGGTGAGACTTGATAATGCTGGTGAATTTACATCTCAAGCATTTAATGACTATTGCATGTCTATAGGAATTGTTGTTGAACATTCTGTTGCTCATGTGCATACACAAAATGGTTTAGCCGAGTCATTGATTAAACGTTTACAGTTAATCGCTAGACCATTGATAATGAGAACAAAACTCCCTGTATCTATATGGGGTCATGCAATTTTACATGCTGCTGCATTGATTCGCATCAGACCAAGTGCAAGTCATAAATATTCCCCCCTACAACTTGCTTTTGGTCAAGAGCCAAATATTTCCCATCTTAGAACATTTGGTTGTGCAGTGTATGTTCCAATTGCGACACCACAACGTACAAAAATGGGTCCTCAAAGGAGGTTGGGAATATATGTTGGATATGAAACATCTTCAATATTAAGGTATATTGAACCTATGACAGGTGACGTTTTTACAGCACGTTTTGCTGATTGTCATTTTAATGAAACATTGTTCCCTAGATTAGGGGGAGAAATGAAAAATAAAGAAAATGATGTTTCATGGTGTGAACCTCAATTAAAGTATCTTGATCCTCGCACAAAAGAATGCGAGACAGAAGTTCAAAAGATAATGCATATACAAGAACTTGCAAATCAATTGCCTGATGCATTTACAGATACAAAAACGGTGACAAAATCATATATACCAGCAGTAAATACTCCAGCTCGAATTGAAATTCCAAAAGCTGGCAATAACGTCACTCATGAATCTTTGCCACGTCAGAAACGTGGAAGACCAATCGGTTCAAAGGATAAAAATCCTCGAAAAAGAAAATCAGCTGATAATGAAGTAAAAGAAAGTGTTCAAGAAGAACCACAAATCAGTACTCCTACTGCAGAGGAGATTGATGATGTCAATACAGAAATTGCAATCAATTATGCATATTCAAAAATATTATGGAACCGAAATGAAATGAAAAATCTTGATGAGAAATTTTCATTTAATGTTGCATATGACATCATGAATAATGATGATGATCCAGAACCAACATCTATGGTTGAATGTCAAAATAGACATGATTGGGCTCAATGGAAAGAAGCAATACGAGCTGAATTAGAATCACTCAATAAAAGAAAAGTTTTCGGATCCATCATTCTCACTCCTAAAGATGTGAAACCTGTAGGATACAGATGGATTTTTGTCCGAAAAAGAAATGAGAAAAATGAAGTTACAAGGTATAAAGCTAGACTTGTAGCTCAAGGTTTTTCTCAAAGACCGGGAATTGATTATGAAGAAACTTATTCTCCTGTTATGGATGCAATTACTTTTAGGTACTTAATCAGTCTGGCAGTTTCTAAAAATTTAGAAATGCATCTCATGGATGTTGTGACTGCTTATCTATATGGATCACTTGATAGTGATATATATATGAAGATACCTGAAGGATTTAAGGTACCAGAAGCATCAAATGCAAAACCCAAAGAAATGTATTCGATTAAATTACAAAGATCTTTATATGGGTTAAAACAATCGGGACGTATGTGGTATAACCGATTAAGTGATTACTTGATAAGCAAAGGGTATACAAATAATCTTACTTGCCCTTGTGTTTTCATTAAGAAAACAACATCCGGATATGTGATCATAGCTGTTTATGTTGATGATCTTAACATCATAGGTACAAATAAAGAGATCCATGAAGCCATTCAACTTCTAAAGAAAGAATTTGAAATGAAAGATCTCGGAAAAACCAAGTATTGCCTTGGTTTACAAATTGAGCATATGCCTAATGGTTTACTTGTACATCAAACAACATATACTGAAAAGATTTTGAAACGTTTCAATATGGACAAGGCAAAACCATTAAGTACTCCTATGGTTGTTAGATCACTCAATGTTGAAGCTGATCCATTTCGTCCATGTGAAGATCAAGAAGACATTCTTGGACCAGAAGTACCATATCTTAGTGCAATTGGAGCTCTTATGTATCTTACAAATTGTACAAGACCTGACATTTCTTTTGCAGTTAATTTGTTGGCAAGGTTCAGCTCTGCTCCTACCAAAAGACACTGGAATGGGATCAAACACATATTTCGATACCTTCGAGGAACTACTGATTTAGGATTATTTTATTCTAACGAATCAAAACAAGATTTGGTTGGTTATGCAGATGCAGGTTATTTATCTGATCCACATAAAGCTAAATCTCAAACTGGATATGTATTCCTAAATGGAGGTACTGCAATATCATGGCGTTCTCAAAAACAAAGACTTGTTGCTACATCGTCAAATCATGCCGAAGTGATTGCATTACATGAAGCTACTCGAGAATGTTTTTGGTTGAGATCAATGACACAACTCATTACTGATTCTTGTGGACTAGAACGCGATAAAAGTCCAACAACTATCTATGAAGATAATGCAGCTTGCATAGCACAGATGAAAGAAGGGTATATCAAAAGTGACCGAACAAAACACATACCACCTAGATTCTTCTCATACACTCAAAATCTCATTAAGGACAACCAGATTGAAATGAGATATGTGCAATCTAGCAAAAACTCTGCTGATCTTTTCACGAAAGCACTTCCAACTGCTATTTTCAGAACACACGTTCATAACATTGGCATGAGACATGTTCAAAAGATGTAACAGCTGAAGCGATGTCTACTTGAGGGGGAGTCAACTCCATGCTGCACTCTTTTTCCCTTAGCTAAAGTTTTTTCCCACTGGGTTTTCTTTAGCAAGGTTTTTAACGAGGCAGTAATTTATAGTTGATCTTCAACAAAATAAAATTGCTATCCAAGGGGGAGTGTTATAATAATAATAATAATATAGATATGGATAGTCAATTTTGGTGTATACATATAGTCAATTTTGGTACACAAAGTATGTATTTTTATATTGAGATTTTAGGCTATAAATACTCATGAATGCAAGCATTAAACTTGCACCATTTCTCACACTTACAAAGTGTTTCTTTCTTTCTCTCCATTATCATCTTTGTTCTTACACTTCATTATTAGTATTCTAAATCAAGAATCAAATCACTAAAGGTAGTTATAAGCCTACTGAATTATAACATCAAGAATCAAACCACTAAAGGTAGTTATAAGCCTACTGAATTATAACATCAAGAATCAAACCACTAAAGGTAGTTATAAGCCTACTGAATTATAACACATTTAACCAATTTTAAGTGTCTCATTTCAAGTATTTATTTTGTTTTCAACCACCGTTGCAAAACACCCCGTCTCGAGCTGTTGCGATGCCCGTTACGACGGTTTGGTGACTAGCTCGTCCCGTCTCGAAGAAAACCGTCTAATATGACACTCAACGGTCAAAATTCGGGTCAAAGTTGAAAAAAATCAGGTCAAAGTCTCTCAAAATTCGGAAAGCCATAAAGTCGGTAAAATCGATCAAATTTGTCGTATTTTAGTTTGAATTTTCTGTATTATATTAACGGTGATAGCGATTATGGGTACAAATTAATCAATTAAAGTTTTTTTGCTTTAATACACATATATACATTTATATGCTTATATATTTAAAAGTCAACTTTTGGTCAACGTCCGTCTCCACTCCTGTCTCGACCCCGTCTCGAACGTCTCGGCCTTTTTAAAACCCGACCGTCTCGACCCCGTCTCGCGTGTGTTTGCAACCTTGATTTCAATTAATTAAAAGTTGTTATTTTTTTTAGAAAAGCCAACTATATTTTACAAATCATCAAATATTGTACAAAAGCATGTGAGGCTCATGCTGCTTTTTTTTTTTTTGACAGCGATTGGGATCACCCGAGTGGGACTAAACCACCCGCTGCGATCATCTCCTGTTTCGACTATACCGATGCAGCGATAATAACCCCGCCTCATCATGCCCGGGAGGAAACCTTGAAACCGATCCAAGGAAACCTCATCATGGGTGGATACTTCATGGCAGAGATGAAATTGTGTTTTTTAATATGTAGCCAACGGGGGGCGAACTTCTGACATGTCCTAAAGGAAGCAGACCACCAACCGCTGGACCACATATTGTACATAAACACAAACATATCATGCACTTAGAAAGGTAAAAATCAACCCACTTAAAGTGGTAAAATCAACCCACTCCAGTTCTGTTTGAACACAAACCCATAATATAAACTAGGATTAAGAAGCCATTGTTGCCACTCGATTATTTTCGTTTTGTACCTTCTAGAGATCCACTCAAAACTCTTAATTTTTACTTCGTTAAAGATCATTGAAGCCGTCAAAACTTTGTTACGAAATGTATTTTCATTTCGATTTCTCGAAGCAAGTAACTACAAACACATTCGACTCCTTACCATATTTTATTTCTTTCCTTCGTTCCAATACTTTATCCGTCACCATTGAGAATATTGCCAACACTAAATTTAGAAAAGTTCTTGAATCCCCACCACCTATAAATCCTTTCCCACACCTCTTGACATTCTTGCAAAAAATATGACATGGTCAACCGTTTCTAGTGAGCCATCACATAAAGGACAACGAATCGAATCGAGGTCCAAACCTATTCTATCTAACTCAACATGAACCAGGAGCCGTTTCCTTTTTATTCTCCATGTTAGAATCCCAAGCGATATAGGAATCAAATTATTTACCATAGTCTCCTGATTATTTCTGTTGTCTTCAAGTAGTTGTTCGCCCAGCATATATATGTAACACCGTACTTTTTACATACATTTTTTTTTAAATACACTCACAGCGGAAGGCTTATTAATTTACATATCATATATAAGTACATACTTATATGATTACATAAAATCACAGGTGTTACGTTATTAATACAAGCCATTTAACCATATTGTTTAATACAAAACACATCAGAGTGACACTGTGTCAAACATCTGCAGCTTGCCCGACAAAACCCACCAAAAGCTGTTAATACACCTGCAGGACAAAACACTTTGGGGGAATTAGCATAACGCTAAGTGAATGACAATATCTAGGTGGACATCACTACAAGCATCAAGTACAGCTTATGTGACGATCGCTCCAAATCCATATGGACGAATACGTCATTCATCGATTTCATTGCGAGGTATTTGACCTCTATATGATACGTTTTATAAACATTGCATTCTTTGAAAAAGGTATATCATAATGAATATTTAAATCCAAGGTTTTCGACATCTGATGATTTCTACATATAGACAATCACCGTAAATAATAGTTTACAATAATACTTCCGTTGACAATGCAATCAAAATAGATACATGATGATGGTTTTGTGAATGCAACGTTTTCTTGAATAAAGTGTGACAACCCGGAAATTTCCAACCAAATTTAAACTTTAATCTTTATATGTTTCCGACACAATAAGCAATATTTGTTAAGTTAAATTTCAAGAATTTTAAACTATGTTCATACATTCATTCAACCTCGACCAAGTTCCAACGATTCACGAACCATTAAACGAATATGATTATATATGTATATGTGTATATATATTATAACTTGAAACGTAAACAAAATATTAGATTAAATACTTTATATGATTGTATCTGTTTCAAAATGTTTATCAATGGAATTAGAAGATAAGATCAAATGATTGAATTATCAGATATATTAAATTATGATTACAAGTCTCTGTTGAAAGGCCCACGTTGATTTGAGAAATCTTTCCATTTTAACAATATTCGGAAAATGGTAAAGTAATTTATAAATAAGAACAAATTGTCAATCATTGAGAACTAGACAAAGGATAGTGGAAGATTGAATCTCATAAAGACTCGATTGATCTATTTAGTTTCAAACGTACAAAAACGTTTTCAGTTTAAAAAGAACTTTATTATTAAAACGTATATAACTTTTATAAATATCTAGAACCACTTTTGACAACTCATTACTTAACTAGTATGATAAAGATAACGATATTTATATTTTATTTTATTAAATATATATAACGATTTAAATTAATATTATATATATTTATACGCGTATAATACGTACATAGTTTTACACTTTTACTATACTTAAACTTTACCTTTACTTTATTTTTACTTTACTTTAACTTTAATAATTCACTTTAATAATTCATACTTTAATAATTTATACTTTAATAATTCACTTTAATAATTCATACTTTAATAATTCACTTTAATAATTCATACTTTAATAATTCACTTTAATAATTCAAAAATCTATTATAAATAGAATTCAATAGGTTTCATTATTTCATAGAAATTTAAAAATATTTTTCTCTAAACTCTCTCAATCGATTTACATATATATATTTACTCCGTATTATTTCAAGTTATTATTAGTATACATAAAATATTACGACGGAGTGTTGTCCGAGTGAGTTCAAAATTGTTTTTCGAGTAGGATAGGATTAAGGAAATTATGGGTTATAGCTATGGAGGTGATTGAGTATGGTTCATGGGTATGCTCGTGAGGTCAATATAGTGTTTATCATTTCCGTTGCGTCTACGTACCTTTCCTGCAATATTGAATCTCAATATTGATACGTGAGTACTCATAATTTAACTTTTACATACTAATAGTGTATCCCTGACTAGTGCTCGAGTATTTAGGATTATGCATGCTTGTACTTTTGATATTGCCCTTAGACAGGTTAGGTTGAATCTTGAATTAGTTACACTTGCGGTTGAGATAAGGTATAAGATATGCATGTCCTTGGAAAGCTAGCGAAAAATTAAGAACTTTTCCTTTAGATATCGAATGGTTTCGATGAACGGATTAGAAGTTATAATCAATTGAATTTTCGATATTTTTATTAAAAATGATTATTATTATCGTCATTTTTATCGTCGTTCTAGTTTTATCTTATTATTATCATTATTATTATCTTTATCAATAAAAGGGATTTATCATTAAAAATTGTTTTTTTTATTACAATCGTTATTATCGTTAAAGTTATAATTAGTATTATTATTATTATTATCCAATTATCATTATTATTATTATTATTATTATTATTATTATTATTATTATTATTATTATTATTATTATTATTATTATTATTATTAGTATTATTATTATTATTATCATTATTAATATATATATATCATTATTTAAAAATGGTTATTGTTATTGTTATTATTATTATTACTATATTATCATTAAGATAATTATTAGTATTATCGTTAATAATATTATAGTAACTATCATTATTAATATTAGTGTAATTAAAATAAATAATTGTAACACCTAAATATTTTGATTACTATTATTATCATTATTATGAACACGATATAAAAGACGATTAAAAGCTATTAAACGAAACGATTAGGAAATAATGAGTAAGAGTATCATGATGAAATTAAAATATTATAAGACATTAATTTAGATAAAATTATCGTTCTTATTATTTTTATCATTACTATTATTATTAAAAGTATCGTTAGTATTAAAACTATCATTTTAACAAAAATTATCATTTTAATAGAAATGTCATTGTTACTATAAAATATCATTATTATTATTATTTTAAATAGAATTATTATTTTAAAGATAATATTAAAAATTATCGTAAATATTAAAGTTATCATAATTAGAATTATCGTTTTATCATAATGTCATCTTAGTAATTATAAATATTGATATTTTTATAATAATAATTATTATTACAATATAATACAACTTTTACTTACTATCATTATAGATATTATTTTATCAAATAAATATGTGATACAAACATATTTTACTACGTGTAATAACTTACTTTAATAATGCCTATCATATTATCTTTATGATATTAATTGAACCCTATAAATTTTATTACTTAATATATATAAAAGTATATTTTATTATATAAATTTAATATAAAATTTTATTTATTAATAAATAAATTATATTATTTACTCTAATAAATCTTTTAAAAATATTTAAAAATATAAAACGACGATATTTAAACTATATATTAATCATGTATAGATTTTTGGAAATTATTTTGAGTCAAATTTACTTTTGTTGACTTTTGCATATTAGTCTCGAGCATTAGGATTGTGGTACACTATGACTTGACCTAATTTGTTAGACAAATATTGACCAACATATAAATATATATAATTAATTTAGGTTCGTGAATCCGAGGCCAACCTTGCACTTGTTCAATGACGTTATATGTATTTTTACTACGAAATACAGTATGGTGAGTTTCATTTGCCTTTTTACCCTTTATATTTTTGGGCTGAGAATACATGCTCAACTTTTATAAATGTTTTACGAAATAGACACAAGTACGTGAAACTACATTCTACGGTTGAATTATTGAAATCGAATATGCCCCTTTTTATTAAGTCTGGTAATCTAAGAATTAGGGAACAGACACCCTAATTGACGCGAATCCTAAAGATAGATCTATTGGGCCTAACAAACCCCATCCAAAGTACCGGATGCTTTAGTACTTCGAAATTTATATCATGTCCGAAGGAGGATCCCGGAATGATAGGGGATATTCTTATATGTATCTAGTTAATGTCGGTTACCAGGTGTTCACCATATGAATGATTATTTTTGTCTCTATGCATGGGACGTATATTTATGAGAACTGAAAATGAAATTCATGTGGTCTATTAAAATGATGGAAATAAATGATTATGATAAACTAATGAACTCACCAACCTTTTGGTTGACACTTTAAAGCATGTTTATTCTCAGATGTTAAAGAAATCTTCCGCTGTGCATTTGCTCATTTTAAAGATATTACTTGGAGTCTTTCATAGCATATTTCGAAGAACGTTGCATTCGAGTCATTGAGTTCATCAAAGATTATTATTAAATCAATTTATAGTTGGATAGTGGATATTATGAAATGGTATGCATGCCTGTCAATTTTCGATGTAAAGAAAGTTTGTCTTTTAAAAACGAATGCAATGTTTGTAAAATGTATCATATAGAGGTCAAATACCTCGCAATGTAATCAACTATTGTGAATCGTTTATAATGTATATGAACGGGTCCTTTCAGTTGGTATCAGAGCGGTGGTCTTAGCGAACCAGGTCTGCATTAGTGTGTCTAACTGATAAGTCGATAGGATGCATTAGTGAGTCTGGACTTCGACCGTATCTACATGTCAAAAGTTTTTCTTATCATTTTGTGTCAAAAATTGACTACTTATCATCCTCAGGAAATTACCTGCTTATCATTTTTAGTCTAAGACACGTCTTGCTGTATTGATTGCATGAATAGTGTATAGACAAAAATTCATATCTTAGCATATCTGCTAAATCATATCTTATTGTATCTGTTACTTTAAACTTTTCCTGACATATCCCGCAAAGTCCTCCGTAATCTACGAAATCTTTTGATCTATATATATATATATATATATATATATATATATATATATATATATATATATATATATATATATATTCTATGTAATTAGAATACCATCCGTTAGCCAAAATCATTTCATATCGGAAAAAAAATCCTTTATCCAATCGTACGAAATGGAATTCGTCATCAGTTCAAGTCACTCAGATTCCGAAATGGAATCCCATTCAAGCTCCGAAAGCAGTGTGACCGGAATAGATCAACCAATCAGTCATCACCTATTCTGGATGAATTGGGGATGGGTTCGTAGCCTCCTCAATCATTGGAGACAAGAAGAAGGTGATCCCTTCCATCCACCACATTGCCCTCTTGATGAAGAACCTGAAGCACTTACCGGCGAACCTGTCCGAAACACCATTTTCTCGCTCATTTCCAGAGTATCTCGTCACGATTATATATTACATCAAATTTTAGATTTTATTTATCCGCTCGTCCGAACCGACAATCACCCCGGTGTAATAGAAGAAGTCAACGAGCTTCGCGCTCGGGTAGTGGCTTTGGAGAATATGGTGCAGAGATTACAAACACCAGCAGCAGCATAACCAGTACCACCATCATCAACGCCAACAGTACCATTACCACCTCCAACCACAACCGCGTCGTAAACCTCAACTTCACAATCTGTCCCACAAGCATCAACGTCATACGCACCATAGATACCAAGGAGTACCAACAACAATAACTGACGAAGTATTAATTCATAACTTCATTGGAGAAACATTCCGCGGCGATTATGTAATCTCTAAAGTCTTAGAGATTATCTAATCTAGCCCTAACCATAAATCAGTTAAGCGAACCAAAATGATGGAAGGAAGAGTAGAAACCCTGACAAAAATGGTGTGTGATTAACAAGCTAAACTTGCTTTACCAACAACATCAATAGTACCATCAGCGTTACCAGCATCATCAGTACAGTCAACATCCGAATCAACAACACCGATAACATCACAAACTCCGTCAGTTCAAGAATCACTGTGGACATCATTACGAATCAATAACGTTTATATTGTATCAACGAGTTATGAAGAATTAACTCATTTCCTCTGAAGAAATTATATGTATATTATTTATATATATATATATATATATATATATATATATATATATATATATTGAAATAAATCTTTCAGTGCTAAGCTATTGTGTGTGAATCTTAACTACTCGGTTAATTCATATTACAAATATGCAATAATGTACGTCCTTCGGCCGCAACTTAACCAGCGTTAACTACAATCTCTGTCGCAATTCAACAAATTCCAATTCATAATAAATCAAGTATATATTTGATTTTACACTTTCATCATCAATGTACCCGAAACTTTTCAGATAACATCATTCGTACTTTGCGAAATTCACAAGAATTCCACGAACCGAACACCATACATCAACAAATAACGAAGTATTGATTCATAATTTCAATGTCATTAAAGAAATACTGCGTAAAAGTTATGTACTTTTTAAAGCCTTTAGGGATTATTCAATTCTAGTTTCAACCGTAAATCAAATGAGTTTAATTTAACATTAACTCATTAAATCTATGTTACATCTGAAGAAAATATACATATATATATTTTCATAAAGACTGTAATAAAATTCTTTTGTACAAAATATTAATTGTGAAATTTTTTTTAACGGGTAGGTAATACCCGAGAGATATATAAATTCACAATTAATATGTTACATTCTTCGAATCTGATTCAGCAAATCATCCATTATACTCCCTACTTTCACAACAATATACATTCTTTTATAGAAATCAAAACAACCATACTCATTCAAAATTTAATTACAAATTCTGATTTTGAAATCTCAAAATTTAACTTGAGATATGACCAAAATCATCACTCTTAGATCCTTACATCTTTCACAAGCTATATTTTGACTTCAAAACTGTGTTAGAACATCAAATGTATGTTAATGATTACAATCTGTGTTCAAACCCTTCGAAAATTTCTGAAGACACTTCGAATGATGAGCAATCGAGATAATGATCCAACCACATGTTACCCACAGTTATGTACCCGAAAAACTCTTGAAACCAAAGTAAAAGTTTAAACAACGTATCCGCGTCAGATTCTTTGGCATTTATTAGCAAAAATAACTTTGCGACTCCTATTCAAAGTAGCCAGTTTTGTCACAGCTCCAGCAAGTCAACTTCGACTTTTCAGTCAGACTAACCTTATTATAACCTTGAGATATACACCATCGTTACCAGGGAACCTTTTACATTCCACCATATTATTAGCAGATGTACCAACAACTTCATTACCCTTTGACTTTAGCCTCTCCAAAAAGTCATCATAATTATTCATTGAAACCCCATCATTTACTCATTCGCATCTTGTAATGAGAATTGCCATACGAATCATTGGGAATTAGCAATCAGTATTTTGAAATCTTGCAGCATGTCTGCGCCAACAGTTATATGTGTATATATAACGTCTATCTTCTGGACTTAATTTGAATGTGAAGTTTCTGAAAAATACTCCGAACTACGAATTGGTTCTCCGAAAATGGAAAAAATGCTGATGAAGCAGCAAAAACTATAAACGACTTTAAATGGTAAAAGCTGGATGATAATGATGAAGTGTGCTGGCAAAGCGCAGAAAAAGAGAAGTTTTGGAACTGGAAAACGGATTGAGCAAAGTAGGAAGGGGGCTGTGGAAAAATTACAAAGACTGAACCTGACTTTAAAGGATCCAAATGATTCAGTACCTGCTGAAGTCATTAACGAATACCTTGCTCCTGACTCTAAACCCCTGCGGACAATATTCTTCATCATCCTCTGATATTAGAAATTCTAAAATATCATCATATCTTTCATTATAAATATCCTCCATATTTCTAAAGATATTTTCTTAATTTTTCTTATTTGAAATCATTTACCTCTTCGCGCTATCTGTATTACATCATAAAAGAAACTATTTTAGTTTCTAAATTCTTAAAGATTCAAGTTTAAAATAGGAATATTTTGAAGTAGTGTTGAGAACTGAAGCATGAATTAGTATAATATAATGACACTTGATCAATGTGATTATATTACAGTAAGTCATGCTGAGTTTCTAAATGGAACGTGATGATTCACAGATCATAACATCATCATGTGCCATGTTATACGACTCTTGTATTCTATTTAACCTCTAAAATATCAAGAAAATATTTCTTGATGATTCGGCCTTTTCCAAGGTATTCTAGTAATTTGACAAGTCAAGATCGTGCCATCACAATTTTCTTCCTAGAACATTAACAATGTTCATTCCGAAATTCATATCTGTGAATTCTGGACCATTACAAGCGGTGCTTAATCGCAAGAAGAAGAAACGAAAGGACAAAACTCCGAAATAGAAATTGGGGTATAAATTGCAGCAAATAAAAGAGAGCATTAACTGTGAATGATAATGATTATAGAAGACAGAAGCAAAGACTTTGAAATATAAGGGAACATATAAAGCCCAACGACAAACCAGAAATTATAAACCATATATCGATGCATATAGCAATATAAAGACACGGGAGAACTAGAAACACTATAAACCCAAGAGTATAGTAGAAGTAAATAGATTCTTCCGGCGGTAGATGAAAAAGAAGAATGACCGATATGAAAGTTAGAAGTATATCGAGAATCAGAGCTGGATGGAGCATATTGATGAATACTTTAAAATATGAGTTGAGGGGGAAAGAATAGAAGGTGATGAAACATGACTAGGAACTTAGAAATCAACAGATTTAACTCACACAATGGCAGAATAAGTGAATCAAACCCTCTAGTGAATAGGTTAAGTTTTTTTTTGATTAATTTAGTCACACCACAACTAAATCAAGTGTGATTAGATCAACACCTAGAGCTATTATTCACCACATGGGTGATTTGGACTGAGAGAGAATCGGAGGAGCTCACTAGATCTGAGTGTGTGTAACAAATAAGAGGCTTAAACTAAAATGAAGAACATAAGACTTTATATACCCCTGCTGTTGACTCACCCATACGATTCATTCATCACACGTACGAGTTGGCTTCATCAGCCGTACGGGTGATCACTCACTCGTGTCTTCTCATTTAGGTTGTAATTGTGACTTAGCTCAGCATCAACCGTGCGTATGAGCCTGTCAGCCGTACTAGTGAGGCTTCACTCGTACGTCTGACTAAGTCTAACATAGTCAAACATCTAAATCTCGTTCCTGCAGTTCCTGTAACCACATACAAACACAGGATAATAATGAGCAATCATGGTGGCCTGTAAACTGTTGTACCTGCAATGGACGTGGGTAGATGTCTGGGAACTTGCATAAAATGCATCAACAGAAGGTGTGAGTTGTAAGGAAATGAATGAGGTAAATTAATAAGAAAATCTCCGACAGAATAATTAAAATGGACGATCGCATTTAAAGCGGATCCTAATTTCCTTGATTACCGGAGAGTCAAATCTTATTAAGAAGATTTTCTTCAAATCCCTTGAAATCTGGGAATCAATCATATCTACGTCAAATGATAAGATGAATCTACACTTACTCATTTCACTCTTCTATGTTAGCTTCATTCGTACTCTTCATATAAATGGATTGTTTATTCAAATTATTCGCTGATGATAAAACTCTAATTTTCAGCCCGTATGTATCATGAAAACATACTTATTATCATTCACGACCTTTCCACTTAAATTTCGGGATGAAATTTCTTTAACGGGTAGGTACTGTGACAACCCGGAAATTTCCAACCAAATTTAAACTTTAATCTTTATATGTTTCCGACACAATAAGCAATATTTGTTAAGTTAAATTTCAAGAATTTTAAACTATGTTCATACATTCATTCAACCTCGACCAAGTTCCAACGATTCACGAACCATTAAACGAATATGATTATATATGTATATGTGTATATATATTATAACTTGAAACGTAAACAAAATATTAGATTAAATACTTTATATGATTGTATCTGTTTCAAAATGTTTATCAATGGAATTAGAAGATAAGATCAAATGATTGAATTATCAGATATATTAAATTATGATTACAAGTCTCTGTTGAAAGGCCCACGTTGATTTGAGAAATCTTTCCATTTTAACAATATTCGGAAAATGGTAAAGTAATTTATAAATAAGAACAAATTGTCAATCATTGAGAACTAGACAAAGGATAGTGGAAGATTGAATCTCATAAAGAATCGATTGATCTATTTAGTTTCAAACGTACAAAAACGTTTTCAGTTTAAAAAGAACTTTATTATTAAAACGTATATAACTTTTATAAATATCTAGAACCACTTTTGACAACTCATTACTTAACTAGTATGATAAAGATAACGATATTTATATTTTATTTTATTAAATATATATAACGATTTAAATTAATATTATATATATTTATACGCGTATAATACGTACATAGTTTTACACGTTTACTATACTTAAACTTTACCTTTACTTTATTTTTACTTTACTTTAACTTTAATAATTCACTTTAATAATTCATACTTTAATAATTTATACTTTAATAATTCACTTTAATAATTCATACTTTAATAATTCACTTTAATAATTCATACTTTAATAATTCACTTTAATAATTCATACTTTAATAATTCACTTTAATAATTCAAAAATCTATTATAAATAGAATTCAATAGGTTTCATTATTTCATAGAAATTTGAAAATATTTTTCTCTAAACTCTCTCAATCGATTTACATATATATATTTACTTCGTATTATTTCAAGATATTATTAGTATACATAAAATATTACGACGGAGTGTTGTCCGAGTGAGTTCGAAATTGTTTTTCGAGTAGGATAGGATTAAGGAAATTATGGGTTATAGCTATGGAGGTGATTGAGTATGGTTCATGGGTATGCTCGTGAGGTCAATATAGTGTTTATCATTTCCGTTGCGTCTACGTACCTTTCCTGCAATATTGAATCTCAATATTGATACGTGAGTACTCATAATTTAACTTTTACATACTAATAGTTTATCCCTGACTAGTGCTCGAGTATTTAGGATTATGCATGCTTGTACTTTTGATATTGCCCTTAGACAGGTTAGGTTGAATCTTGAATTAGTTACACTTGCGGTTGAGATAAGGTATAAGATATGCATGTCCTTGGAAAGCTAGCGAAAAATTAAGAACTTTTCCTTTAGATATCGAATGGTTTCGATGAACGGATTAGAAGTTATAATCAATTGAATTTTCGATATTTTTATTAAAAATGATTATTATTATCGTCATTTTTATCGTCGTTCTAGTTTTATCTTATTATTATCATTATTATTATCTTTATCAATAAAAGGGATTTATCATTAAAAATTGTTTTTTTTATTACTATCGTTATTATCGTTAAAGTTATAATTAGTATTATTATTATTATTATCCAATTATCATTATTATTATTATTATTATTATTAGTATTATTATTATTATCATTATTAATATATATATATCATTATTTAAAAATGGTTATTGTTATTGTTATTATTATTATTACTATATTATCATTAAGATAATTATTAGTATTATCGTTAATAATATTATAGTAACTATCATTATTAATATTAGTGTAATTAAAACAAATAATTGTAACACCTAAATATTTTGATTACTATTATTATCATTATTATGAACACGATATAAAAGACGATTAAAAGCTATTAAACGAAACGATTAGGAAATAATGAGTAAGAGTATCATGATGAAATTAAAATATTATAAGACATTAATTTAGATAAAATTATCGTTCTTATTATTTTTATCATTACTATTATTATTAAAAGTATCGTTAGTATTAAAACTATCATTTTAACAAAAATTATCATTTTAATAGAAATGTCATTGTTACTATAAAATATCATTATTATTATTATTTTAAATAGAATTATTATTTTAAAGATAATATTAAAAATTATCGTAAATATTAAAGTTATCATAATTAGAATTATCGTTTTATCATAATGTCATCTTAGTAATTATAAATATTGATATTTTTATAATAATAATTATTATTACAATATAATACAACTTTTACTTACTATCATTATAGATATTATTTTATCAAATAAATATGTGATACAAACATATTTTACTACGTGTAATAACTTACTTTAATAATACCTATCATATTATCTTTATGATATTAATTGAACCCTATAAATTTTATTACTTAATATATATAAAAGTATATTTTATTATATAAATTTAATATAAAATTTTATTTATTAATAAATAAATTATATTATTTACTCTAATAAATCTTTTAAAAATATTTAAAAATATAAAACGACGATATTTAAACTATATATTAATCATGTATAGATTTTTGGAAATTATTTTGAGTCAAATTTACTTTTGTTGACTTTTGCATATTAGTCTCGAGCATTAGGATTGTGGTACACTATGACTTGACCTAATTTGTTAGACAAATATTGACCAACATATAAATATATATAATTAATTTAGGTTCGTGAATCCGAGGCCAACCTTGCACTTGTTCAATGACGTTATATGTATTTTTACTACGAAATACAGTATGGTGAGTTTCATTTGCCTTTTTACCCTTTATATTTTTGGGCTGAGAATACATGCTCAACTTTTATAAATGTTTTACGAAATAGACACAAGTACGTGAAACTACATTCTATGGTTGAATTATCGAAATCGAATATGCCCCTTTTTATTAAGTCTGGTAATCTAAGAATTAGGGAACAGACACCCTAATTGATGCGAATCCTAAAGATAGATCTATTGGGCCTAACAAACCCCATCCAAAGTACCAGATGCTTTAGTACTTCGAAATTTATATCATGTCCGAAGGAGGATCCCGGAATGATAGGGGATATTCTTATATGTATCTAGTTAATGTCGGTTACCAGGTGTTCACCATATGAATGATTATTTTTGTCTCTATGCATGGGACGTATATTTATGAGAACTGAAAATGAAATTCTTGTGGTCTATTAAAATGATGGAAATAAATGATTATGATAAACTAATGAACTCACCAACCTTTTGGTTGACACTTTAAAGCATGTTTATTCTCAGGTGTTAAAGAAATCTTCCGCTGTACATTTGCTCATTTTAAAGATATTACTTGGAGTCTTTCATAGCATATTTCGAAGAACGTTGCATTCGAGTCATTGAGTTCATCAAAGATTATTATTAAATCAATTTATAGTTGGATAGTGGATATTATGAAATGGTATGCATGCCTGTCATTTTTCGATGTAAAGAAAGTTTATCTTTTAAAAACGAATGCAATGTTTGTAAAATGTATCATATAGAGGTCAAATACCTCGCAATGTAATCAACTATTGTGAATCGTTTATAATGTATATGAACGGGTCCTTTCATAAAGCATGTATGACTCCATGCACAAAGCTTGTCTAACATATAAGCAAACAGCGGAAGACTTCTAGGGAACCTGAGAATAAACATGCTAACAAGTGTCAACACAAAGGTTGGTGAGTTCATAGTTTTAATGTGTCGTATAATCTGTATATAAAGGTGGATTACAAGATTTCAGTTGTTTCATCCAGAGACGTTTATCAAAATATTCTATGAAATTGAGCACCCTGGTAACTAAACTTAACGTATATATAATTTGTACTCTTTGTATAATCATCTTAATAATACACGCAAACCAACGTGTACGCTTCTCAAATAGCATACGCCCGTTAAAAGGCTAGCGCTCTAGCTCGGACGGGGATATCAAGCCCTATGGATCCATATACTACTACTCATGCCCACCAGTTCTTATAACTGGCAGTTACTAGTTACCAAAGCTAAGGGATTTTCGGTTCAAACTCAGTATAGAATTTAGTATGTGCTTGTATCCATTGCGTTTAAAATAAAGTGCATGTATTCTCAGCCCAAAAATATATAATGTAAAAGCATTTAAAAAGGGAGCAAATGAAACTCACCTTAGCAGTAAAGTCGTTCACCAAAATGTGACCGAAACTCGGAATACCAAATAACCGTAGATCTCAACCTAGAGAACATATGTTGGTCAATAAATGTCTATCAAGCTAGGTCTGGTCATAGTGTATCACAATCCTAATGCTCGAGACCGACATGTAAAAGTTAACAAAAGTCATCTCGAAAGTCAACCTGACCCAATATAATCTTTAAATCTATACATGTTTATTAACATATTATAAGTCTTGATAATTGAACGAATTTATAGTTTATCAAACTCAAAATATTGTTTATTTCAGGAGTTATATTTTATTTGACTTATCATGACAATCGAATATGATTTTCATATAGTTTTCCAATACTTGAAAAATCAAATTATAGTGTTTATAAAGCTTTAAAACTAGATAAGATAGTCAACTTTGACAATTGTTTAACAAGACGAGACGTGTCTTATATAGAAATTCATTTACTCGATTAGTAATATCTAAAAATCCAATTTATCAATCTCATAGACAAGTTATTTAAATATTAATTTATAGTTTCAAACACAATTTCAATTAACGTCATACATAATTCAGTTGACCATATCTTTTAATTCGTTTATCGAAATCACGCGATTTCTAAATAAAAAGTTAATAATTTTTCGCCAGCTTTCCAAAAACATGCATATCATATACTTTATATCCGTAGGATGTGTATCAATTTCGTGATTTATCATAAACTATCTAACGACAAAATTAAAGCATACTAGCATGCATAAACATATATACTCGAGCACTAGACATGGATACACTATTAATAAAGATATGAATGCTTACGTATCAATATTGTGATTCAATATTGCAGGAAAGTACGTAGACACAACGGAGATGATAAACACTAGGTTTGACTTGCGAACAATACCTATGTACATTACCCATAACCTTCGTAGTTATAACCCATAGTTTCCTTAGCTCTATCCCGCTTGAAAAGCTTGTTTGAAATAACTCGCTCATGACTTCGTCGTAGTATTTTATGTATAATAATACTACTAATAATAATATTAATACTCTTAATAATAATAATATAATTAATAATAATAATAATAATAATAATAATAATAATAATAATAATAATAATAATAATAATAATAATAATAATAATAATAATAATAATTTAAATATAAATATAGAGAGAGAGAGATACAGAGGGATGAAGAGTTGAGCAAAATGATCGCGTTTTATAGTACCTGATATGTTCCAGCCCTCCTTGCGATCGCATGGTTTTTGGGCATCATGGCCATGCGATCGCATGGCCCTCTGATCCAGCTAACATTCGTTTAACGTTTTGCTTGTCAACATAATATTATATAATATATATAATATATTTAATTTATATAATTAATTATATATTATATTAAATTCACGTGCATAGTTGACTTGTAATTTTCGTTCCGATGACTCGTACGTTGTCACTCGCCTTATGTCCAGGTTCCGGTTTCTCGAACGCAATTTCGTACGCTTAGAAAACTAGCACTTTTCGTTACGCGACGTGTACCTTTATCAAAAATTAAACTTAATCATTGATAAACTATGTCACTCAAAGTATAGCTTTAATCAATTAAGTGTTTTGGTTATTTGCTTCTATAAATCATCGTCTCGTAGTATATACATATACATATATACATTTTTATTTTGAAATAGTGTTTTACTGTAGCAAAGTTACCGTAGCAAAGTTTTTTTACTGTAGCAAATAGTGATTTTCGAAAACACTGTAGCTTTTCGGGTACTGTAGAAATTTGAAAATACTGTAGCAAATTAGTGTTTTACTGGTTCATCTTAAACGTTTTAGTTAACTTATCTAAATATCAATCGAATCAATAATAGAATGTTACTATCGTTTACTAAATAACTTGAAATCATATATATATATACACATTAAGTTATATATATATTGTTCGTGAATCTTCGAGAACAGTCAAAGAATAATTGATTACATGAATATAGTTCCAAAACTCAACATTACAGACTTTGCTTATCGTGTCGAAAAAATTAAATCATTTAAAGATAAAGTTTAAATTTGGTCAAAAATTTCCGGGTTGTCACAGCTTATAGGCACTGGTCACTAATCACTTAAAGTCATACACTAGAGGACCGACAACCCATAGCTGATCAAGCTGGAATATACCGATAGTCCACACTACTGAGTCACTAGTATAGTCTTCCAGACGTGACGCACTCATCATTCACACTATACCACTAATTAGTAACACTTGGACCCAATACTATCACCCTAAATACACAAGGTAAATAGCATTGACCTCTTACGTCGCACAAAACACCTCGACATTCACTGGGTGCGCACATAATCACATATAGTCACTGCACTGGTCACAGACTCATTACACAGTCTAATTATAAGCATGGCACAGATCACTATACTTTTCACTGTATAATCACATCCATAAAGATAATCACACTCACCTGAAAGCATAAGTACTCAGTTGTCTTATATCACCGAGCCTTCACCTTTTCGCTTGTCACCTGAGAATATCAGTTCTCTAGTTAGTACACTTTTCAATCAAATTACTCATTAGCATAAATATCACAGCAATACAGTAAATGGGTCAGGATTGCACTTGACCCAAACATACAAACACTGTCACTCGCACGGATGAGGTCTCACTTATGCGACTAACTATGCTCACTCAAACGGGTGAGTATCCCCACTCGCACAACTGACCTATCACTTAAACTAGTGATTATCAAACCTACTCACACGGTTTAGTGTCTCACTCGTGCGAATGGACACTTCACTCGCACGAGTGAGTGCCTCAGACGCACAGTTGAGCAAATACAGCAGCACAACTGTACTTCTAGCTTTTTACACCTAACCTAAATTTGATTTAGTATTTTAAAACCTTATCATTAGAAACCACACTTCAAGACGATTCCAACGATAGTTTATTCGTCAAAAACGGAGTTACGGTTTGAAAGTTACAGCCTTTTCAATTTTACCAAAAGCTGGCCATTGCTCACTCGCGCGGCTGAGACCTCAAACATACGGTTGAGCCATCAACCGTGTGGTTGAGCCCTCAGAATTGTGCTCAACTGCGTGGTTGAGCTGTCAAACGTGTGGGAGCTGTAGAACAGCTCCAGGTGAATCGTAGAACAGCTCCAGGTGAGCGGAAAGGTGAAGGCTCAGTGATATAAGACAACTGAGTACTTGTGCTTTCAGGTGAGTGGGATTATCTTTATGGATGTGATTATACAGTGAAAAGTATAGTGATCTGTGCCATGCTTATAATTAGACTGTGTAATGAGTCAGTGACTAGTGCAGTGACTATATGTGATTATGTGCGCACCCAGTGAACGTCGAGGTGTTTTGTGCGACGTAAGAGGTCAATGCTATTTACATTGTGTATTTAGGGTGATAGTATTGGGTCCAAGTGTTACTGATTAGTGGTATAGTGTGAATGACGAGTGCGTCACATCTGGAAGACAATACAAGTGACTCAGTAGTGTTGACTATCGGTATATTCCAGCTTAATCAGCTATGGGTTGTCGGTCCTCTTGTGTATGGCTTTAAGTGATTAGTGACCAGTGCCTATAAGCTATACTTGATGCTTGTAGTGATGTCCACCTAGATATTGTCATTCACTTAGCGTTATTTTAATTCCCCCACAGTGTTTTGCCCTGCAGGTGTGTATTAACAGCTTTTGGTGGGTTTTGCCGGGCAGCTGCAGATATTTGACACAGTGTCACTCTGATGTGTTTTGTATTAAACAATATGGTTAAATGGCTTGTATTAATAACATAACACCTGTGATTTTATGTAATCATATAAGTACGTACTTATATATGATATGTAAATTAATAAGCCTTCCGCTGTGAGTGTATTTAAAAAAATGTATGTAAAAAGTACGGTGTTACAAGTTGGTATCAGAGCATAGGTTTGGCAGTATGTGCACTGTGTACGTGACTTACTCCCAAACTTATGAATGTGTTGTGTCAAACATCCAAGTGGGGAATAAGTGAATGTAGAGATATGTTCCTAGGTAATTGTGCTTAGTGATATGTGCTAACAGGTTATCAACTAAGCTTTTGTGAGATGATGTGTTTGCAGACAGGTATGGCTGACCAAACCAGAAATAACGATGCCCCTTTGACTCCCGGACCCGGAATATTTAGAGCGCCATCAGTGGAGGATAGTCCAGAACGTGATCCAGATGATTATGTTCAACAGTTAGAAGGTCAGTTACAGGAAACTCGAGAAAAAGTGAAGGAACCAGAGGCCCAAATCAGGCATTCAACTGTGGTGTCTGAAGCAAGTGATCCACCGATACCCCCAGGGTTTACTGGTACTCAGTATACATCTGGTCCGTCGGGTAGTACTTCCCAACCACCTCAGCTTCAACCACAAGTTCAACCTCAAATGTCATATCAATCTTCCCAACAATACCAATACCCTATTCAATATCAGTACGCAACAACGAATCCATTTCAAACTCTTTTATTTCAGTAAGTGGTGAAGGAGAAGAAAAAGTGTACGTTCAAGCAGTTTATGGACTGCAAGCCCTCTGAGTATTCGGGTCATCGCGATCCGATTGTGACAATGATTTGGCTAAGGGAAGTTGAACGGACACTGAAAGCCTGTCAATGTGAACCGGAATTACGGGTAACTTATGCTAGTCGACTGTTAAAGAATAGAGCTATGGTTTGGTGGGATATAATTACTGCTCCGTTGTCTGAAGAGCAACTCAATCAGGTCACATGGGAACAATTTGCTGCAAAGGTCCAAGAGTAGTACTGCACCGCATTTGATATTAATCGATTGAAGCAAGAGTTCATGCAAATGACAATGACTGAAGAAATGATAGTCGATGAAGCGTTTGAGCAGTTTATGGACAAGTTAAGTTTCGTGCATCAGTGGATACCTGACGAACAGTCCAGAGTGCAACGGTTTGTAGAAATTTTGCAACCTGAGTTTCGCACGATTGCAAGACTTGCTACGACTTTGTCACAAGCGCATATTGATGTGTAAAATTGCATTTATTATTTATAGTTGGAAAAATACCGATTTAAAGATTACTACACACTCACGGGCAGTGTACCCGATCGTGTAGCAGTATAGATATGGTAATTCTAAGTATCGTTCCAAGGATAGTTTAGACGCAATTCAAGATTATTGACTAATAAGTGATTAAACAAAAAAATGAAATAAATAAATGCAAACAATTTAGGTTGGCTATTTAACGATTAGCCAAATCAGAAACAACTTCAAACTTAAAAACAATATTTTTAGATTTTAGATTTATAAAAAGTAAAACAAGAAAGCAATTAAGATAGTTTAGATATCAAATGGAATGGAAATGCTCGTCTAGACCTTTTACCCTCAAAATTGGATGTTTTTATACTTTAGCCCGATTTAAGACTTAATACATGCAAATTACTCAGTCGACCCGCCAAGAGTTCTCTTTAGCAAGTACTCAAACTAGAATTACTAGATGTAGGGTTTCCTGGAACCTAAGACCTTTTCGTTTGTGACTAATTAATTAACTAGATCAAATATTTGAATAACAATTGCCTTTACGTTCGCTCTACACAATTCACCCCTATATCGTCTAACCGTTTAAACTTAATTTACCCCCTTGGTCCGGTTTAGCAAACAATCAATTAAGACAAATCAATTGTAAACTAGTGTACTAAATCAACAAGAGTTCTCTTTATCAAACAAATACCCTAATCAATCAAGTTCATAAAGTTAAACATCAATAAGAATCGATCTTTTATTCAAACTATTGAAATAAACATGCAATAAGTTCATAAATCATAAATCATAACATCCAAATCCTCGGTTATTAATCTAGACAAGCATTGAAAACTTAGCCAACAATCATGGCTGAAAACAAAATCATAAATAAACAATTAAGATAATTCATTATATTTGATAAGAATTAAACCTAGTTGAAATCGTGATCTCGAACGATAGACGAATCGAAACGCATTCCCGGAATGATTGAATTGATTAAATGATGTTGGGATTCCCCAAAAGTCACCAAAAATCGCCCAAAGCGGCTGGAATTCGTCAGGATAAAAGTGATAAAAAGTTAGGGTTTAATTTCCCTATTTATAGCCCCAAAAACCGCCATCAGATACAACCCGCGCCGCGGCCTGGCCAGCCGCACCGTGGCTTAAGCCTTGCTAAAATTCCACTTTGTTACAATATGCTCGACCCTCAAATTCAGCTATAACCCGCTGTGATGGCCCCGTCAAAACACTTAACGGCTCCGTCACTTGATCCCACAGCTTGATCGAACTTAAATGAATTTAACAAACGACATTGCATTCTTTTATTTCAAAAGTTTCCCAAAAAGGAAAGCATACCAAAATATGTAGTTTAAAAGTAACCCAACATATTAATTAACCAAAGTTGACATGAAACATTGTCAACAAACCACAAATTTAAATTATCCAAAAATAGAATGCAAGCTTAAGTTTCATAAATTGTTTCATTAAAATCTGCCCAAATGCATGCAGACTCTTCTAAACACAGTGGAAGCATCACATAAACTCAAGTACCTGTGAAAACATGCGAGTAAACTGTCAACACAAAGGTTGAGTGAATTATAGGTTTAAATAATTGAATAAACTTTAGACCACAAGATTTAAAAATGTTAGAAAACATTAAACATTATTCCATTATCAATGAGCCACCTGGTAACCACTTAACCCTTTATTTACCCTTGCCGAACATAATAAATGATATACACCAGACAGTGTATCTACAACAAAATACAAAGTACTAAACATTCCGATTATAAATTCCTAGCTCGACTAGCTCGGAATGGGGTTGTCAAACCCGATAGATCTATCTGTAGGATTCACGTTCACCAGTAGAAACTAGTGATTACAGTTACCAGACTAGGAAATATTTTTGTCCAACTCACAATGAATAATTTATATTTAATTGTCACTTGTGTCTAAACGTAAAGTAAAATACATGTAATCACATCCCAAAAATATACTTTGAAAAGTATGTAAAAACGGGACTATAACTCACCTTATTAGTAACGAAGTAACCAACACAAATAAGCGAACAATAAATGAGTACAGTGATCAGGAATGATCACAACGCCGACCTATAAATAAAGCAGGTCGATATAAATAACTAACTTAGGTCAAGTCTTAGTATGATAGCTATTGTACATGTTGCAAGTAGTCATAGAACAATACTCAGCATGCATCGGTTTGATCGGAACAGCTTACGGACACACACTTTCTATTTTTAGAAAGTTTCTATTTTTAGCAGGTTTCCATTTTTGGAAAGTTTCTATTTTTGAAAAGTTTCTATTTTTGGAAAGTTTCTATTTTTGGAAAGTTTCTATTTTTGAAAAGTTTCTATTTTTGGAAAGTTTCTATTTTTGGAAAGTTTTCAAATTTAGAAAGTTGCTATTTTTGAAAAGTTTATAAGTTAGGAAAGTTTCCTTAATTAGAAAGTCAACAAAAGCCAACTGAAAGTCAAAGTCAACCAAAAGTCAACTCAAAAGTCAACCTTGGTCAAACATAGTCAACGTTAATTTTAAAAGTGTAAGTTATAATAACAATGTAAGTTATAATGTTATTTAAAGTTAAATATGTCTAATTATGTCATAACATAAGTTTAATTAAATTAAACTGAATTATTAAAGTTAATATAAGTTTAAATGATATAATTAATATAACATAAGTAATTAATTAATTAATTAAATATTAATCATAATATAAGTATTATTAATTAATAATAAATTTTAAATCATCTCATAAATATTATTAATTAATAATGAATTATTAATCATATCATAAGTTTCTAATTATAATCATTAAATCATAAGTATTTAATAATTAAATTATAATTAAATAATAACTAAGCCTTATAATAATTAAATAATTATTTAATCCTTATTATAAGTCTTATTATAATAATTTCATAATAATAGTTTAATACTTATCATAAGTATTTTTCATTAATAATAAGAGTATTATTAATCATAAGTTTAATTAAAATGTTACTTAAATCATAAGTAATAATTAAATGATATAATAAATATATATCATAAGTCTTAAATAATGATAATTACTTTTTATATCATAAGTAATTAAATGATAATGAAATTCATTAATTATATCATAAGTTTAATAATTAATCATAAGTTTTAAATCAAAAGTTCATCGGGTCGTATCTTGAGCCCCGGGTGTCGGTTTTCGGCGAGCCTTATATATCTCCGCCTAATCAAACCACCCGACACATTGGTGCACTCAAGAACACACCAAGAATAGTCCACAAGTCATGGTGATCAGCCATGACACCACTTGGAACTTCAATTCAATCAAAATCGTGTTTTAGCCATAACGGGTGATTCGTGGCTCGGATTTAGATGACCCGAACATGAAAGTTCATCCCATCATTAATACTAACGCACTAACACACCCTAAAGTTACCAAATATGGTCACAAAGTCAGACCAAACCTGGTTCATATCAATATCACATTTCAATCTTAATAAAATACCATTTTGATCATATCTAGGGCTCCGGGAATCGAAACGACATGAATTTGGAGTCTAAAATTAATGTCTTGATGAGAGGAACTCATCTAGATACTTTATTTTTACTTTTATATAAGTTAAAATATCAGAAAAGAACGTATAAGCTGCTGTCCCAATTAAATCAAACCCAAAACATAATTATTTGAGCAATTCTACGCATACAAACATCGATACAATAACATGTAATCATCATACTATCAATATATAATCAAAATACAGAAAACTAATGAAAAATTGAAAGTTCTAGGATTAGGGTTTATACCCTAAACGATAATCAAGAAGTATAATCGCGTAGAGGAGATTGAAAGGAATCCGTTTATGTGAAATATATCTTGATCCAAGCAATAAAATTGATTGATGATGATGATGTTTGTGTGGTGTTGGGTGACGGCACAAGGAGGAGCAAAAGGGAGGAGAGAAAACTTGCTAATTAGGTTTAGGAGTGATTAAGGATAAAAATAAAAATGAGGTAAAATGAAAAACAAAAGGGAGTACTCCCTCCCCTCTTTTGGTTCGGCTGAAATTGGGATGAGGTGGGCCCCATAGTGGGCCAAGTTGATAAATGGAAGAAACCTTGTGGCCCGAATGCCCGAACGAAACCCGAAACGCGAAAACGCGCTTACGCGATTGAAAATTCGGAGAGATAACAAATACGCGACGAAAAATAATTATAAATACTACATATAATTATATGATCTTAAAATATCATATTTAAAATAATTAGGATTTAAATATCCCAAAAACTCGACTGTTGGTTTGAAAACCGAAAAGAATCACCGGATAGAAATTCGCGACACGTAGAAACGTATAACTCAAAATATGAATACAAACATTCATTTAACACATAATAATTAATATATATATTATTACAAAAATAATAATATAGGTCATAAAGATGACTTGGCACGAATAATAGTTAACGGTCGTTAATTAGTTAACAGTAAAAGATAACGGAAAAAGTAGGGTCGTGACAGTACCTTCCCGTTACGGAAATTTCGTCCCGAAATTTAAGCAGGCGCAGGGGTTGACTCAGCATCTGGGAACAAATGCGGGTACTTCTGCTTCATCTAATCTTCACGCTCCCAAGTGAACTCGGGACCGCGTCTGGCATTCCATCTAACCCGGACAATAGGGATTCGGCTCTGCTTAAGAGTCTTAAATTCTCGGTCCATAATTTCAACAGGCTCCTCAATAAAATGTAGTTGCTTATCCACATGAAGTTCCTCCAGTGGAATAGTCTTATCGGCCTCGGCCAAACACTTCTTCAGATTCCATACATGAAAGATATCGTGAACATCACTGAGTTCTTGTGGCAACTTCAAACGATAAGCCGCCGGACCCACTCTCTCAATGATCTCAAATGGTCCAACAAAACGAGGACTCAAATTTCCCCTTTTACCAAAACGTATCACACCTTTCCAAGGTGAAACCTTTAACATAACACGGTCGCCAACTTTAAATTCTACATCTTTCCTTCCCTTATCGGCATAACTCTTTTACCGACTCCTAGCAGTTCTTAACCTTTCCTTAATCTGTACAATCTTCTCGGTAGTCTCATGAATAATTTCTGGACCAGTGAGTTAAGCATCCCCAACCTCATTCCAACAGACAGGATGCCTACACTTTCTACCATACAGAACTTCAAACGGTGCGGCTTTAATACTTGCATGATAATTGTTGTTATAAGAAAACTCAGCTAGCGGTAAATATTTATCCCACCCATTACCAAAATCAATAACACACGCTCGTAGCATATCTTCTAACTTCTGAATGGTCCTTTCACTCTGACCATCCGTTTGAGGATGATAAGCGGTGCTCATATCCAACTTAGTTCCCAAGGCTTCCTGTAAAGATCGCCAAAACCTCGATACAAATCGACTGTCTCGGTCTGAAATAATAGATACAGGAACACCATGTCTAGAAACAATCTCCTTCAAATACAAAAGAGTAAGCTTCTCCATTGAATCTGTTTCCCTAATCGGCAAAAAGTGAGCCGACTTAGTGAGTCGATCTACAATCACCCAAATAGTATCATAGCCACCAGCAACTCTCGGTAACTTAGTAATAAAATCCATCGTAATACCTTCCCACTTCCACTCGGGAATCTCAGGTTGCACCAAAAGTCCAGACGGTTTTTGATGTTCAGCTTTAACCTTAGCACAGGTCAAACACTTAGCCACATACGTAGCCACATCACCTTTCAAATTAGGCCACCAGTACAACTCCTTAAGATCATGATACATCTTTCCTAAAGCAGGATGAATAGAGTACCTAGACTTATGAGCCTCATCTAAAACAAGTTGTCACAGTTCACCAAACATCGGAACCCAAAGACATCCCACAAAGTATCTAGTACCATCTGCTCGTACCTCAAACTTCTTAGCCATACCTCTTACGTTCTCTTCCACAAAGTTCTCTTCCTTTAAGGCTTCTTGTTGTACCTCAAGAATCTGCCTTGCGAGGTTTATTCTAATTGTCATATTCAAGGCCCTAAACCTGCGAGGTTCAGCCCTTTCTTTACAACTCAATGCATCCGCCACAACATTGGCCTTACCCGGATGATATAAAAGTTCGCAATCATAATCATTCAACGTCTCAATCCATCTTCGTTGTCTCATGTTCAACTGTTTCTGATCGAGGATATGTTGAAGACTTTTGTGATCTGTGTACACAGTACTCTTGACTCCATACAAATAATGTCTCCAAATCTTAAGCGCAAAAACAACAGCCCCAAACTCTAAATCATGAGTTGTATAATTCTGCTCGTGAATCTTCAATTGGTGTGACGCGTACGCAATAACTTTCTTTCGTTGCATCAAAACACAACCAAAGCCTTGACGCGAAGCATCACAATAAACAACAAAATCATCATTACCCTCAGGTAGTGACAATATCAGAGCGGTAGTCAACTTCTTCTTTAAAATCTGAAAAGCAGCCTCTTGTTCATCCTTCCACTCATACTTCTTACCCTTGTACGTTAAAGCAGTCAGAGGTTTCGCTATACGAGAGAAATCTTGAATGAACCTTCTATAGTAACCTGCTAATCCTAGGAACTGACGAATCTGAGTAGGAGTTTTCGAAGTTTCCCACTTTTCAATCGCCTCAATTTTAGGAGGATCAACTTGTATTCCTTGTTTACCAACAATATGTCCAAGGAATTGAACTTCTCGTAACCAGAAAACACACTTAGAGAACTTAGCATACAACTCTTCTTTTCTTAAGAGATCGAGCCCTAACTTCAAATGTTCTTCGTGCTCTTCATCACTCTTCGAATAAATAAGGATGTCGTCGATGAACACAATAACGAACTTGTCCAGATAGGGTCTACACACACGGTTCATGAGGTCCATGAACACAGAGGTGCATTTGTCAATCTGAACGGCATAACAAGAAACTCAAAGTGACCGTAACGGGTGCGAAAAGCAGTTTTTGAAACATCAGATTCTTTAGCACGCAACTGATGATAGCCGGAACGAAGATCGATTTTTGAATAAACAGATGAACTGTGATGACCCGGAAAATTTTAACTTATTTAACCCAACTCTCTATACGATTTATTATTTTGACACGTTAAACAAAGTCTGTTAGATTGAGTCTCAAAATTTTAGAACTGTTTCATATATATACAATTACCTTTGACTACTCTCGACGATTCATGAACAATTATATGTATGTAATATATATATATATATATATATATATATATATATATATATATATATATATATATATATATACAAGTAAAAAATGACTTTCCTACAGTAAAACACTATTAGCTACAGTAAAAATGACTTTGCTACAGTAAAACACTATTTGCTACAGTAAAACACTATTTGCTACAGTGAAACCGTATTTTGCTACAGTGCTACAGTGAAAACGACTTTACTGCAGTGATTTGCTACAGTAAACATTATTTGCTACATCAAACACTATTTGCTACGGTAAAATACTATTTGCTACAGTAAAACACTATTTGATGTCGACGAACTAGCAAACAAAAACGGAAAAGGCGGCCATGCGATCGCATGGCAAAAACACTGAAAACTCATGCGATCGCATGAGCTACAGTAAATGCAAAAGTATTATAAAAGGTCAGGTTGTTCGAACGAAGTATCACACTTTTATCTCTCTGATTCTTTTATATATATAATTATAATTATAATTTTAATTTTAAGTTTAATAATAATAAAGTATATTCGAGGGTATTTTTAATTCGGGTTTCAAACCGTTTTAAGCTAAGGAAATATTGGGTATTGTTCGGGGTATTGTTCTTGAATCCAAGGTCAACCATACAGTCGTCTACCATCATTACGTCTACGCAATTTGCCTACAATATTGAGTCTCAATATTGAACTGTGAGTTATAGTCTCCCTTTTTAAATACTTTAATTATTTTTGAGCTGAGAATACATGCAATTTATTTTAAACGCAATAAGACACAAGTACATACAAAATTCTACACTGAGTTAAACCGAAAATCCCTTAGCTTTGGTAACTAGTAGCTTCCAGTACATAGGATATGGACTGGTGGGCGCGAATAATTGTATATGGATCCATAGGGCTTGACATCCCCGTCCGAGCTAGAGCGCTAGCCTTTTAACGGACGTATGTTATTTGAGTTTAAGACACGTTGGTTTGCGTGTATTAAAATGAATGGGGTAATTATCACTATAGCGTTAAGTTTAGTTACAAGGTGCTCCGTTATGTAGAATCTATTGATAAACTTTTGATGAAATCTTGTGGTCTATCTTTATATATGTTTATTGTAGTGACCCGAACTTTTCCATGTTTATATATATTAATTGAGATTGATATTTACATGATTAAATGTTTCCAACATGTTAAGCAATCAAACTTGTTAAGACTTGATTAATTGAAATATGTTTCATATAGACAATTGACCACCCAAGTTGATCGGTGATTCACGAACGTTAAAACTTGTAAAAACTATATGATGACATATATATGGATATATATATATAGTTAACATGATACTATGATAAGAAAACATATCATAAAGTATATTAACAATGAACTACATATGTAAAAACAAGACTACTAACTTAATGATTTTTAAACGAGACATATATGTAACGATTATTGTTGTAAAGACATTTAATGTATATATATCATATTAAGAGATATTCATACATGATAATATCATGATAATATAATAATTTAAAATCTCATTTGATATTATAAACATTGGGTTAACAACATTTAAAAAGATCGTTAACCTAAAGGTTTCAAAACAACACTTACATGTAACGACTAACGATGACTTAACGACTCAGTTAAAATGTATATACAGGTAGTGTTTTAATATGTATTTATACACTTTTGAAAGACTTCAATACACTTATCAAAATACTTCTACTTAACAAAAATGCTTACAATTACATCCTCGTTCAGTTTCATCAACAATTCTACTCGTATGCACCCGTATTCGTACTTGTACAATACACAGCTTTTAGATGTATGTACTATTGGTATATACACTCCAATTATCAGCTATTAGCAGCCCATGTGAGTCACCTAACACATGTGGGAACCATCATTTGGCAACTAGCATGAAATATCTCATAAAATTACAAAAATATGAGTAATCATTCATGACTTATTTACATGAAAACAAAATTACATATCCTTTATATCTAATCCATACACCAATGACCAAAAACACCTACAAACACTTTCATTATTCAATTTTCTTCATCTAATTGATCTCTCTCAAGTTCTATCTTCAAGTTCTAAGTGTTCTTCATAAATTCCAAAAGTTCTAGTTTCATAAAATCAAGAATACTTTCAAGTTTGCTATCTCACTTCCAATCTTGTAAGGTGATCATCCAACCTCAAGAAATCTTTGTTTCTTACAGTAGGTTATCATTCTAATACAAGGTAATAATCATATTCAAACTTTGGTTCAATTTCTATAACTATAACAATCTTATTTCAAGTGATGATCTTACTTGAACTTGTTTTCGTGTCATGATTCTGCTTCAAGAACTTCGAGCCATCCAAGGATCCATTGAAGCTAGATCCATTTTTCTCTTTTCTAGTAGGTTTATCCAAGGAACTTAAGGTAGTAATGATGTTCATAACATCATTCGATTCATACATATAAAGCTATCTTATTCGAAGGTTTAAACTTGTAATCACTAGAACATAGTTTAGTTAATTCTGAACTTGTTCGCAAATAAAAGTTAATCCTTCTAACTTGACTTTTAAAATCAACTAAACACATGTTCTATATCTATATTATATGCTAACTTAATGATTTAAAACCTGGAAACACGAAAAACACCGTAAAACCGGATTTACGCCGTCGTAGTAACACCGCGGGCTGTTTTGGGTTAGTTAATTAAAAACTATGATAAACTTTGATTTAAAAGTTGTTATTCTGAGAAAATGAATTTTATTATGAACATGAAACTATATCCAAAAATTATGGTTAAACTCAAAGTGGAAGTATGTTTTCTAAAATGGTCATCTAGACGTCGTTCTTTCGACTGAAATGACTACCTTTACAAAAACGACTTGTAACTTATTTTTCCGACTATAAACCTATACTTTTTCTGTTTAGATTCATAAAATAGAGTTCAATATGAAACCATAGCAATTTGATTCACTCAAAACGGATTTAAAATGAAGAAGTTATGGGTAAAACAAGATTGGATAATTTTTCTCATTTTAGCTACGTGAAAATTGGTAACAAATCTATTCCAACTATAACTTAATCAACTTGTATTGTATATTATGTAATCTTGAGATACCATAGACACGTATACAATGTTTCGACCTATCATGTCGACACATCTATATATATTTCGGAACAACCATAGACACTCTATATGTGAATGTTGGAGTTAGCTATACAGGGTTGAGGTTGATTCCAAAATATATATAGTTTGAGTTGTGATCAATACTGAGATACGTATACACTGGGTCGTGGATTGATTCAAGATAATATTTATCGATTTATTTCTGTACATCTAACTATGGACAACTAGTTGTAGGTTACTAACGAGGACAGCTGACTTAATAAACTTAAAACATCAAAATATATTAAAAATGTTGTAAATATATTTTGAACATACTTTGATATATATGTATATATTGTTATAGGTTCGTGAATCAACCAGTGGCCAAGTCTTACTTCCCGACGAAGTAAAAATCTGTAAAAGTGAGTTATAGTCCCACTTTTAAAATCTAATATTTTTGGGATGAGAATACATGCAGGTTTTATAAATGATTTACAAAATAGACACAAGTACGTGAAACTACATTCTATGGTTGAATTATCGAAATCGAATATGCCCCTTTTTATTAAGTCTGGTAATCTAAGAATTAGGGAACAGACACCCTAATTGACGCGAATCCTAAAGATAGATCTATTGGGCCTAACAAACCCCATCCAAAGTACCGGATGCTTTAGTACTTCGAAATTTATATCATATCCGAAGGGTGTCCCGGAATGATGGGGATATTCTTATATATGCATCTTGTTATTGTCGGTTACCAGGTGTTCACCATATGAATGATTTTTATCTCTATGTATGGGATGTGTTTTGAAATATGAAATCTTGTGGTCTATTGTTACGATTTGATATATATAGGTTAAACCTATAACTCACCAACATTTTTGTTGACGTTTTAAGCATGTTTATTCTCAGGTGATTATTAAGAGCTTCCGCTGTCGCATACTTAAATAAGAACAAGATTTGGAGTCCATGCTTGTATGATATTGTGTAAAAACTGCATTCAAGAAACTTATTTTGTTGTAACATATTTGTATTGTAAACCATTATGTAATGGTCGTGTGTAAACAGGATATTTTAGATTATCATTATTTGATAATCTACGTAAAGCTTTTTAAACCTTTATTGATGAAATAAAGGTTATGGTTTGTTTTAAAAATGAATGCAGTCTTTGAAAAACGTCTCATATAGAGGTCAAAACCTCGCAACGAAATCAATTAATATGGAACGTTTTTAATCAATAAGAACGGGACATTTCAGTTGGTATCCGAGCGTTGGTCTTAGAGAACCAGAAAATTTGCATTAGTGTGTCTTATCGAGTTTGTTAGGATGCATTAGTGAGTCTGGACTTCGACCGTGTTTTCTTTAAAAATGATTGCTTAACATTTTTGTTGGAAACTATATATTTTTAACATATGAATATTATGTGATATATTAATCTCTTAACGTGTTTGATATAATGTGATAGATGTCTACCTCTAGAACAAGTCCCATTGACTCACCTAATAATAATGAAGAGTCAAATGTAAATTGGAATGATTTGTGGACTGATTCACAAGTTCCCGAAGAGGAACCGGAAGAAGAGTCGGAACCGGAAGAAGAATCGGAACCGGAAGAAGAATCGGAACCGGATGAAGAAATAGAACCGGTGGGGGAAATAATAAAACGGTTAAGTAAAAGAAAATCCTCAACCAACCGACCAAAGTTAATTATGGTCAATGGTGTTTCCGCCAAGGAAGCAAAATATTGGGAGGATTACCAATTCTCCGATGAATCGGATTCCGACGAGAATTCCGATGATGTTATAGAAATTACCCCAACTGAATTTAAAAAGGCAAAAGAAAATAATAAGGGAAAGGGCATAAAAATAGAGAAATCTAATTCCAACCCCGATGAACTTTATATGTATCGTCAACCCCCGAAGTCCTTAAGTTGTAACAATGACCCGGGAACCTCTAAACCACCAGGTTTTTCTAAACCAATGTGGACAACGACGGCTCGTATTAGGGGAACATCATATATCCCTAGAAACTTGGCAAAACGAACCAAAACCAAAGAAGAAGAAACGAGCGAGTCGGAATAAGATAGTTGTATTCGTGTGGTGTAATATATGTAATATAGTGTTCTTATGCTTTATGATATATGTAAAAATTGCTTGTATTAATAAGTATTTTTTTATGAATCTAACTCTTGTCTATTTTACAGTTTAAAAACACAAAATGGATAGACAACCCAATATTTTAAGAGACCTACCCGGAGACATGATTGATGAAATCTTGTCTAGAGTCGGCCAGAATTCTTCGGCACAACTATTTAAGGCGAGATCAGTTTGTAAGACATTCGAAGAACGTTCCAAGAATGTCTTGGTTTATAAGAGACTTTCGTTTGAAAGATGGGGGATATCACATTGGGAAACCCATAAGTTACGATGTGTTTACTTTGACGCATATATTGCGGGGAACCCAAATGCTATTTTACGCAACGGGTTAAGAAATTATTTTGACTCAATATATCCGAATATTGGACTTCGTGATTTAGAAAAAGCGGCTAACATGCAACATAAAGAAGCATGTTATGCTTACGGATTAGTAATGTTCGCTTCTCACCAAAGTGAGAACAAGAACATCGGGCTACAACTATTAAACAAAACGTTTCCACAAGTGACGGAGTCGGTAATTGGGGTAAGAAATGAGGTTTTTAGATTATTACGGGACTGTTGGACATTACGTAACCCTCGTCCCTTTGACGACGTTACAACACGCTGTCTTATCAACGGCCATAACGGTTATGTTGCACAAGACCAAGGATGGGAAGTGGTCCTAGTAAAACCAGAATGCATGACTTGTTTCTGGACGTATGAATTACGTGTCTTTATTGCCTTTGCTGAACGACTTGTGTACTAGCTAGAATTATCTTCACAACTATCTTGTATCAAAGTTATTGTGTGCTATATTTCATGCCTTATGTAAAATAAGCGGTATTGTAAGTTTGTAAAATATTGTGTAAAAGTTTGAACGCGAAATATTATTATAATCAGTTTTTCATATAGAATTGAAGTAGTTGAATTGTATATTAGCTACTAAGTATGAACTTAACGGGTAGGTACTACCCGAATTTAAACTTATAAAACGCTAATATGAAGAAAAAGCTTTTATAAATGAGTTCATATTATGCTACGAAATACTATTAACTACTCTTAATATTCTGTATGATTAACTTGTTCCATTTAACTATTTTGAAGGAAATGGCACCGACTACTCGACACACCGTGAATATGAATGAAGAGGAATTTCGTACTTTTCTAGCTTCAAACATAGCCGCAGTACAGGCTGCGCTACATACCAACAATAACCTTGGATCTAGCAGTACAGGAAATCGTGTAGGATGCACCTACAAAGAATTCACTGCCTGTAAACCTTTGGAATTTGATGGAACCGAAGGACCGATCGGATTGAAACGGTGGACCGAGAAGGTCGAATCGGTGTTTGCCATAAGTAAGTGTACTGAAGAGGACAAAGTGAAGTACGCTACGCATACCTTCACAGGTTCTGCGTTAACATGGTGGAATACTTATCTAGAGCAAGTGGGACAAGACGATGCGTACGCACTACCGTGGTCAGCATTCAAGCACTTGATGAACGAGAAGTACCGTCCGAGAACCGAGGTCAATAAGCTCAAGACAGAACTTAGAGGGTTACGAACCCAAGGATTTGATATTACCACGTACGAAAGACGATTCACAGAATTGTGCCTATTGTGTCCGGGAGCATTCGAAGATGAGGAAGAGAAGATCGACGCATTTGTGAAAGGATTACCGGAAAGAATCCAAGAAGATATAAGTTCACACGAGCCCGCCTCCATACAACAGGCATGTAGAATGGCTCACAAACTCGTGAACCAGATTGAAGAAAGAATTAAAGAACAGACTGCTGAAGAGGCCAATGTGAAGCAAGTCAAAAGAAAGTGGGAGGAAAACGGTGATAAGAATCACCAATACAACAACAACAGCAATTACAACAATAATCGCAACAATTATCCCAACAATCGCAACATCAATCGCAACTACAACAAACGGCCCAACAACAACAACAATAATAACAACAGCAACTACAACAATCATCCCAACAACAATAATAACCGCAACAACAACAACAATCAGAAGCAGCTATGCCAAAGGTGTGAAAAGAATCACTCGGGGTTCTGCACCAAATTTTGCAACAAGTGTAAAAGAAATGGTCATAGCGCGGCGAAGTGTGAGGTCTACGGACCAGGGGTTAATAGAACGAAAGGAACAAATGGTGTCGGAACGAGTAATGGCGGAGCAAGTAGTGTCGGAGCAAGTTATGCCAATGTAGTTTGTTATAAATGTGGAAAACTGGGCCACATTATTAGAAATTGCCCGAACCAGGAGAACACGAATGGACAAGGCCGTGGAAGAGTTTTCAATATTAATGCGGCAGAGGCACAGGAAGACCCGGAGCTTGTTACGGGTACGTTTCTTATTGACAATAAATCTGCTTACGTTTTATTTGATTCGGGTGCGGATAGAAGCTATATGAGTAGAGATTTTTGTGCTAAATTAAGTTGTCCATTGACGCCTTTGGATAGTAAATTTTTACTCGAATTAGCAAATGGTAAATTAATTTCAGCAGATAATATATGTCGGAATCGAGAAATTAAACTGGTTAGCGAAACATTTAAGATTGATTTGATACCAGTAGAGTTAGGGAGTTTTGATGTGATAATCGGTATGGACTGGTTGAAAGAAGTGAAAGCGGAGATCGTTTGTTACAAAAATGCAATTCGCATTATACGAGAAAAAGGAAAACCCTTAATGGTGTACGGAGAAAAGGGCAACACGAAGCTACATCTTATTAGTAATTTGAAGGCACAAAAACTAATAAGAAAAGGTTGCTATGCTGTTTTAGCACACGTCGAGAAAGTACAAACTGAAGAAAAGAGCATCAATGATGTTCCCGTCGCAAAAGAATTTCCTGATGTATTTCCGAAAGAATTACCGGGATTACCCCCACATCGATCCGTTGAATTTCAAATAGATCTTGTACCAGGAGCTGCACCAATAGCTCGTGCTCCTTACAGACTCGCACCCAGCGAGATGAAAGAACTACAAAGCCAATTACAAGAACTTTTAGAGCGTGGTTTCATTCGACCAAGCACATCACCGTGGGGAGCTCCTGTTTTGTTTGTCAAGAAGAAAGATGGTACATTCAGGTTGTGTATCGACTACCGAGAGTTGAACAAACTTACCATCAAGAACCGCTACCCACTACCGAGAATCGATGACTTATTTGATCAACTACAAGGCTCGTCTGTTTATTCAAAGATTGACTTACGTTCCGGGTATCATCAAATGCGGGTGAAAGAAGATGATATTCCAAAGACTGCTTTCAGAACACGTTACGGTCATTACGAGTTTATGGTCATGCCGTTTGGTTTAACTAATGCACCAGCTGTGTTCATGGACCTTATGAACCGAGTGTGTGGACCATACCTTGACAAGTTTGTCATTGTTTTCATTGATGACATACTTATTTACTCAAAGAATGACCAAGAACACGGTGAACATTTGAGAAAGGTGTTAGAAGTATTGAGGAAGGAAGAATTGTACGCTAAGTTTTCAAAGTGTGCATTTTGGTTGGAAGAAGTTCAATTCCTCGGTCACATAGTGAACAAAGAAGGTATTAAGGTGGATCCGGCAAAGATAGAAACTGTTGAAAAGTGGGAAACCCCGAAAACTCCGAAACACATACGCCAGTTTTTAGGACTAGCTGGTTACTACAGAAGGTTCATCCAAGACTTTTCCAGAATAGCAAAACCCTTGACTGCATTAACGCATAAAGGGAAGAAATTTGAATGGAATGATGAACAAGAGAAAGCGTTTCAGTTGTTGAAGAAAAAGCTAACTACGGCACCTATATTGTCATTGCCTGAAGGGAATGATGATTTTGTGATTTATTGTGATGCATCAAAGCAAGGTCTCGGTTGTGTATTAATGCAACGAACGAAGGTGATTGCTTATGCGTCTAGACAATTGAAGATTCACGAACAAAATTATACGACGCATGTTTTGGAATTAGGCGCGGTTGTTTTTGCATTAAAGACTTGGAGGCACTACTTATATGGGGTCAAAAGTATTATATATACCGACCACAAAAGTCTTCAACACATATTTAATCAGAAACAACTGAATATGAGGCAGCGTAGGTGGATTGAATTATTGAATGATTATGACTTTGAGATTCGTTACCACCCGGGGAAGGCAAATGTGGTAGCCGATGCCTTGAGCAGGAAGGACAGAGAACCCATTCGAGTAAAATCTATGAATATAATGATTCATAATAACATTACTACTCAAATAAAGGAGGCGCAACAAGGAGTTTTAAAAGAGGGAAATTTAAAGGATGAAATACCCAAAGGATCGGAGAAGCATCTTAATATTCGGGAAGACGGAACCCGGTATAGGGCTGAAAGGATTTGGGTACCAAAATTTGGAGATATGAGAGAAATGGTACTTAGAGAAGCTCATAAAACCAGATACTCAATACATCCTGGAACGGGGAAGATGTACAAGGATCTCAAGAAACATTTTTGGTGGCCGGGTATGAAAGCTGATGTTGCTAAATACGTAGGAGAATGTTTGACGTGTTCTAAGGTCAAAGCTGAGCATCAGAAACCATCAGGTCTACTTCAACAACCCGAAATCCCGGAATGGAAATGGGAAAACATTACCATGGATTTCATCACTAAATTGCCAAGGACTGCAAGTGGTTTTGATACTATTTGGGTAATAGTTGATCGTCTCACCAAATCAGCACACTTCCTACCAATAAGAGAAGATGACAAGATGGAGAAGTTAGCACGACTGTATTTGAAGGAAGTCGTCTCCAGACATGGAATACCAATCTCTATTATCTCTGATAGGGATGGCAGATTTATTTCAAGATTCTGGCAGACATTACAGCAAGCATTAGGAACTCGTCTAGACATGAGTACTGCCTATCATCCACAAACTGATGGGCAGAGCGAAAGGACGATACAAACGCTTGAAGACATGCTACGAGCATGTGTTATTGATTTCGGAAACAGTTGGGATCGACATCTACCGTTAGCAGAATTTTCCTACAACAACAGCTACCATTCAAGCATTGAGATGGCGCCGTTTGAAGCACTTTATGGTAGAAAGTGCAGGTCTCCGATTTGTTGGAGTGAAGTGGGGGATAGACAGATTACGGGTCCGGAGATTATACAAGAAACTACCGAGAAGATCATCCAAATTCAACAACGGTTGAAAACCGCCCAAAGTCGATAAAAGAGCTACGCTGACATTAAAAGAAAAGATATAAAATTTGAAATTGGAGAGATGGTCATGCTTAAAGTTGCACCTTGGAAAGGCGTTGTTCGATTTGGTAAACGAGGGAAATTAAATCCAAGGTATATTGGACCATTCAAGATTATTGATCGTGTCGGACCAGTAGCTTACCGACTTGAGTTACCTCAACAACTCGCGGCTGTACATAACACTTTCCACGTCTCGAATTTGAAGAAATGTTTTGCTAAAGAAGATCTCACTATTCCGTTAGATGAAATCCAAATCAACGAAAAACTTCAATTCATCGAAGAACCCGTCGAAATAATGGATCGTGAGGTTAAAAGACTTAAGCAAAACAAGATACCAATTGTTAAGGTTCGATGGAATGCTCGTAGAGGACCCGAGTTCACCTGGGAGCGTGAAGATCAGATGAAGAAGAAATACCCGCATCTATTTCCAGAAGATTCGTCAACACCTTCAACAGCTTAAAATTTCGGGACGAAATTTATTTAACGGGTAGGTACTGTAGTGACCCGAACTTTTCCATGTTTATATATATTAATTGAGATTGATATTTACATGATTAAATGTTTCCAACATGTTAAGCAATCAAACTTGTTAAGACTTGATTAATTGAAATATGTTTCATATAGACAATTGACCACCCAAGTTGATCGGTGATTCACGAACGTTAAAACTTGTAAAAACTATATGATGACATATATATGGATATATATATATAGTTAACATGATACTATGATAAGAAAACATATCATAAAGTATATTAACAATGAACTACATATGTAAAAACAAGACTACTAACTTAATGATTTTTAAACGAGACATATATGTAACGATTATCGTTGTAAAGACATTTAATGTATATATATCATATTAAGAGATATTCATACATGATAATATCATGATAATATAATAATTTAAAATCTCATTTGATATTATAAACATTGGGTTAACAACATTTAAAAAGATCGTTAACCTAAAGGTTTCAAAACAACACTTACATGTAACGACTAACGATGACTTAACGACTCAGTTAAAATGTATATACAGGTAGTGTTTTAATATGTATTTATACACTTTTGAAAGACTTCAATACACTTATCAAAATATTTCTACTTAACAAAAATGCTTACAATTACATCCTCGTTCAGTTTCATCAACAATTCTACTCGTATGCACCCGTATTCGTACTTGTACAATACACAGCTTTTAGATGTATGTACTATTGGTATATACACTCCAATTATCAGCTCTTAGCAGCCCATGTGAGTCACCTAACACATGTGGGAACCATCATTTGGCAACTAGCATGAAATATCTCATAAAATTACAAAAATATGAGTAATCATTCATGACTTATTTACATGAAAACAAAATTACATATCCTTTATATCTAATCCATACACCAACGACCAAAAACACCTACAAACACTTTCATTCTTCAATTTTCTTCATCTAATTGATCTCTCTCAAGTTCTATCTTCAAGTTCTAAGTGTTCTTCATAAATTCCAAAAGTTCTAGTTTCATAAAATCAAGAATACTTTCAAGTTTGCTATCTCACTTCCAATCTTGTAAGGTGATCATCCAACCTCAAGAAATCTTTGTTTATTACAGTAGGTTATCATTCTAATACAAGGTAATAATCATATTCAAACTTTGGTTCAATTTCTATAACTATAACAATCTTATTTCAAGTGATGATCTTACTTGAACTTGTTTTCGTGTCATGATTCTGCTTCAAGAACTTCGAGCCATCCAAGGATCCATTGAAGCTAGATCCATTTTTCTCTTTTCCAGTAGGTTTATCCAAGGAACTTAAGGTAGTAATGATGTTCATAACATCATTCGATTCATACATATAAAGCTATCTTATTCGAAGGTTTAAACTTGTAATCACTAGAACATAGTTTAGTTAATTCTGAACTTGTTCGCAAATAAAAGTTAATCCTTCTAACTTGACTTTTAAAATCAACTAAACACATGTTCTATATCTATATGATATGCTAACTTAATGATTTAAAACCTGGAAACACGAAAAACACCGTAAAACCGGATTTACGCCGTCGTAGTAACACCGCGGGCTGTTTTGGGTTAGTTAATTAAAAACTATGATAAACTTTGATTTAAAAGTTGTTATTCTGAGAAAATGAATTTTATTATGAACATGAAACTATATCCAAAAATTATGGTTAAACTCAAAGTGGAAGTATGTTTTCTAAAATGGTCATCTAGACGTCGTTCTTTCGACTGAAATGACTACCTTTACAAAAACGACTTGTAACTTATTTTTCCGACTATAAACCTATACTTTTTCTGTTTAGATTCATAAAATAGAGTTCAATATGAAACCATAGCAATTTGATTCACTCAAAACGGATTTAAAATGAAGAAGTTATGGGTAAAACAAGATTGGATAATTTTTCTCATTTTAGCTACGTGAAAATTGGTAACAAATCTATTCCAACTATAACTTAATCAACTTGTATTGTATATTATGTAATCTTGAGATACCATAGACACGTATACAATGTTTCGACCTATCATGTCGACACATCTATATATATTTCGGAACAACCATAGACACTCTATATGTGAATGTTGGAGTTAGCTATACAGGGTTGAGGTTGATTCCAAAATATATATAGTTTGAGTTGTGATCAATACTGAGATACGTATACACTGGGTCGTGGATTGATTCAAGATAATATTTATCGATTTATTTCTGTACATCTAACTATGGACAACTAGTTGTAGGTTACTAACGAGGACAGCTGACTTAATAAACTTAAAACATCAAAATATATTAAAAATGTTGTAAATATATTTTGAACATACTTTGATATATATGTATATATTGTTATAGGTTCGTGAATCAACCAGTGGCCAAGTCTTACTTCCCGACGAAGTAAAAATCTGTAAAAGTGAGTTATAGTCCCACTTTTAAAATCTAATATTTTTGGGATGAGAATACATGCAGGTTTTATAAATGATTTACAAAATAGACACAAGTACGTGAAACTACATTCTATGGTTGAATTATCGAAATCGAATATGCCCCTTTTTATTAAGTCTGGTAATCTAAGAATTAGGGAACAGACACCCTAATTGACGCGAATCCTAAAGATAGATCTATTGGGCCTAACAAACCCCATCCAAAGTACCGGATGCTTTAGTACTTCGAAATTTATATCATATCCGAAGGGTGTCCCGGAATGATGGGGATATTCTTATATATGCATCTTGTTATTGTCGGTTACCAGGTGTTCACCATATGAATGATTTTTATCTCTATGTATGGGATGTGTTTTGAAATATGAAATCTTGTGGTCTATTGTTACGATTTGATATATATAGGTTAAACCTATAACTCACCAACATTTTTGTTGACGTTTTAAGCATGTTTATTCTCAGGTGATTATTAAGAGCTTCCGCTGTCGCATACTTAAATAAGAACAAGATTTGGAGTCCATGCTTGTATGATATTGTGTAAAAACTGCATTCAAGAAACTTATTTTGTTGTAACATATTTGTATTGTAAACCATTATGTAATGGTCGTGTGTAAACAGGATATTTTAGATTATCATTATTTGATAATCTACGTAAAGCTTTTTAAACCTTTATTGATGAAATAAAGGTTATGGTTTGTTTTAAAAATGAATGCAGTCTTTGAAAAACGTCTCATATAGAGGTCAAAACCTCGCAACGAAATCAATTAATATGGAACGTTTTTAATCAATAAGAACGGGACATTTCATTTATGACTCGAGCAATTAAACCTATAACTCACCAATATTCGTGTTGACTTTTTAGCATGTTTTATTCTCAGGTCCTTAGAATGCTTCCGCTGTGATGTGCTTGTTGCCTGCATGGAGTCTCTCATGCTTTGTACAAAGTTTATTGCATTCAAAATAAAACTGCGTTGTGTAATAAATAATTGGACTGTGATGTCAACCTGTAAATTAAAGACTTATGTATTTCAGGGTTTTGCTTATACCTAAGCACTCGCCTACATATTTATAACTTTCTATGTTTAGAAAGTCACTTATTTTAATAAATGCAATATTTTATCAAAACGTATCATATAGAGGTCAAAACCTCACTGTGGAATCAATGATTAACGTGCCGCGTCAATAGCGATTTTAACGGGTCGTTACAGTTGGTATCCGAGCTTGAGGTCATAGGGAACCAGAAATTACATTAGTGTGTTTAACTGGTAATTGTTAGGATGCATTAGTGAGTCTGGACTATGACCATATATGTTTTTATTGATTTTTGCTTATTATTTGGTCAAAAACATTATATGTGATATATTTATATGCTAACGTAATTGTTGTTTCAATTATGTGATAGATGACTTCTTCTAATCCTATCATTTTGTACGACTCGGAATCGAACACTGAATCTATTATATCCACAACTGAAAAGGGCGTTCCAATACCTATTAAAGAAGAAATTGTGTTAGCCGGGGAATCTCAACTTCCGGTAACCCAGAGGAGGTTCCAGCTCCACCCAACTTTAGTTTTCCGGAGCCACAGTATCGTTGGCATGGACCCATGATCCCTGGAGTAAATGAGGATCGTCCATTTCTAAACAAATATGGACATTGGTCCAGATATACCGCCGACGGGCGGGTTGTGTCGATTACGCCTGGCAGATTTCGGTTCATGACCACCGGTACATATTCTCGCAGTTCGTCATCATATTCTCCTATACATGACTCAGACAGTTCTTCATCAGACGAAATCAGTAAGGAGGAGGATTTCGCTAATGAAATAAAAGAGGTCAATAAGGAGAAATTTCAACTTGCTATAGATAATAAAAACAACCACAATAATAAAAAGTCCTTAATTATTAAAAATGAACATGATCATTCGATCCGTAACCACCCTTATTGTACTAAACCCACTGAGGCAACGGGTACCTCAAAACCCCAACCAAAAATAAAATACACTGCCAGAATGTATGTCGGACCATATGCACACAAACAATTGGCAGAGAGAACCAAATGGGAAGAAGTTTCTGATAGTTCTGAATAAACGACCTTGCAACCATAAATCTTCCATACGCTATTTTATTGCTTATGTGTGCTACTCTATCTTGTTATGTAAAATATGCATATGTAAAATATCGGTATTGTACGGTATTGTATCATTTTGGTTTATTAATAATAAATGCATGGAATGATTATTTGTATTATTAATACTTATTATTATTATTACATAATAACATAGTAACTCGCTATAATTTTTCATAGTGGAATATTATTAGGATTTTAGTAGTTAATTCCTTGTACTAGCTATTATGTATGAACTTAACGGGTAGGTAATACCCTAGAAATAATTATAAAATGCTAATAAAAAGAAAAGGATTTTATAATAATCAGTTCATATTATTAATATGCTACGATTAACTATTGACAACTCATTTTACCTATAATATTCTATATGATTAAATTATATCTGTTGTGTTTATTGAAGAAACATGTCTCAAATGTCGGATGCTGAGTTTGAGCAACTAGTCGAGAAACGTGTGAATGAAATAATTGCTGCAGCTGAGGCAGCAAAAGCAACAGCCGAAGCAGCAGCCAAAGCAGCAGCTGTAAACACAAACTCACGAAACGGATGCTCATACAAAACTTTTCAGGGATGCAAACCACAGACGTTTAGTGGAACCGAGGGACCAGTCGGTCTAACCCGATGGTTTGAAAAGATGGAGTCCATTTTCAAAATCAGTAATTGTGCAAACGGAGACAAGTCAAAGTATGCTTCGTGTACGTTGCAAGACGGTGCACTTACTTGGTGGAACAATTATGCTAAAGCAGAAGGAATAGATACGGCATATGATATCTCTTGGGAAGAACTGAAAAAGATGCTAATCGAGGAGTACTGTCCTCGAAACGAGATCAGAAAAATGGAATATGAGTTACGTAATCTGAAGGTTATCGGAGCGAATCTCAATAACTATGAAAAGCGTTTCATGGAACTAGCCTTGTTGTGTCCCGAATTGGTGCCAAACGAGAAACGAAAGATAGAAATGTATATTGACGGTTTATCGATCAATATCTAAGGAAATGTTACATCGTCCAAACCAAATACGATGCAGGAAGCCATGACAATGGCACACCAACTCATGGACCAGACACAGAGAGTTCGATTAAGGCACCAATTACCGAAGTCAAGACAACTGAAGGAAAGAGGAAATGGGAAGACTATAAGGGCAAAAGTACTCAACTGAAGAAACAAGAAACTTTTAAAGGTAAACAAGATGGGGCAACTGCAAGTCCAAACTATAAGGGACCCCATCCGTTTTGCAAAAGATGTTACACACATCATGCAGGTTATTGCCAAGTGGTCTGTGATAAGTGCAACAAGAAAGGACATGTGGCGAAAGATTGTTATGCTACCGTTTCTGAAGTAAAGACAAAACCGACCGATGTCAAGAAATATTTTGGATGCGGGAAGTCTGGTCACTTTATAAATCAATGCCCTGATAAGGAGAAGAACAAAGAACCCGCACGTGGGAGGGCATTTAATGTTAGTACCAGTGAAGCACGTGAGGATCCTAATCTTGTCACGGGTACGTTTACCGTTAATAATCAACTAGCTTCTATTATGTTTGATACAGGTGCTGATAGAAGTTATATGTGTAAAGACTTTAGTTCTAAACTAAAATGTGCATCATTACCTCTAGACGATAAATATACTATTGAATTAGCTAATGGTAAACTGATAAAAGCCGATAAAATTTGCCATGGTTGCGAAATGAATCTCGCTGGTGAAACCTTCAAAATCGATTTGATACCCGTAGAATTAGGAAGTTTTAATTAGGAAGTTTTGACGTAATCGTTGGCATGGACTGGATGTCCAAAACAAGAGCAGAAGTTGTTTGCGCTGAGAAAGCAATTCGCATTCCTCGTAAGGATGAAACGTCATTAATGATTTATGGGGAGAAGAGCAACTCGAAGCTGAACCTTATCAGATGTATGAAGGCCCAGAAACTTATAAAAAAAGGTTGTTATGCTATTCTGGCACACGTAAAGAAGATCGATACTGAAGAAAGAAGCATTGATGACATGCCAGTTGTAAGAGAATATCCCGGAGTATTTCCAGAAGAATTACCGGGGCTACCTCCACAGAGATGTGTAGAATTCCAGATTGATCTCATACCAGGAGCTGCACCTGTAGCCCGATCTCCATATAGACTTGCACCTTCAGAAATACAAGAATTACAAGACCAGTTGCAAGAATTATCGGACCGTGGATTTATTCGTCCTAGTTTTTCACCTTGGGGTGCCCCTATTCTGTTCGTCAAGAAGAAGGATGGATCTATGAGAATGTGCATAGATTACCGAGAATTAAACAAATTAACGATCAAGAATCGGTACCCATTACCGAGGATTGATGATTTGTTTGATCAATTGCAAGGATTAAGTATTTATTCTAAGATTGATCTACGCTTCGGATATCATCAGCTGAGAGTGAAGGAAGAAGATGTTCCTAAAACCGCGTTCAGAACCCGTTACGGTCACTATGAATTTTTAGTCATGCCTTTTGGATTGACTAATGCTCCAGCAGTATTCATGGATCTAATGAATCGCATCTGTAGACCGTATTTAGACAAATTTATCATTGTTTTTATCGATGACATATTGATTTACTCGAAGAACAAGGAAGAACATGAGCAACACTTAAGACTGGTACTAGAGATACTCAAGAAAGAAGAATTGTACGCAAAATTTTCGAAGTGTGATTTCTGGTTACAAGAAGTACAATTTTTGGGCCATGTTGTCAGTAAACATGGAATTAAAGTTGACCCTGCCAAGATCGAAGCCATTAGTAAATGGGAAACACCGAAGACTCCAACACAAATCCGCCAATTCTTAGGTCTTGCTGGTTACTACCGAAGATTCGTTCAAGATTTCTCTAGAATCGCCAAACCCTTAACTGCATTGACTCAAAAGGGAAAGAAATATGATTGGTCCACAGAACAGGAATCCTCATTCCAGTTATTAAAGAAGAAGTTAACGTCTGCACCCATTTTGTCATTACCAAAAGGAAATGATGATTTCGTGATCTATTGTGACGCTTCGCGCCAAGGTTTAGGATGTGTATTGAAAGGACCCGTTCATATACATTATAAACGATTCACAATAGTTGATTACATTGCGAGGTATTTGACCTCTATATGATACATTTTACAAACATTGCATTCGTTTTTAAAAGACAATCTTTCTTTACATCAAAAATTGACAGGCATGCATACCATTTCATAATATCCACTATCTAACTATAAATTGATTTAATAATAATCTTTGATGAACTCAATGACTCGAATGCAACGTTCTTCGAAATATGCTATAAAAGACTCCAAGTAATATCTTTAAAATGAGCAAATGCACAGCGGAAGATTTCTTTAACACCTGAGAATAAACATGCTTTAAAGTGTCAACCAAAAGGTTGGTGAGTTCATTAGTTTATCATAATCATTTATTTCCATCATTTTAATAGACCACAAGAATTTCATTTCCAGTTCTCATAAATATACGTCCCATGCATAGAGACAAAAATAATCATTCATATGGTGAACACCTGGTAACCGACATTAACTAGATACATATAAGAATATCCCCTATCATTCCGGGATCCTCCTTCGGACATGATATAAATTTCGAAGTACTAAAGCATCCGGTACTTTGGATGGGGTTTGTTAGGCCCAATAGATCTATCTTTAGGATTCGCGTCAATTAGGGTGTCTGTTCCCTAATTCTTAGATTACCAGACTTTAATAAAAAGGGGCATATTCGATTTCGATAATTCAACCATAGAATGTAGTTTCAATTACTTGTGTCTATTTCGTCAAACATTTATAAAAGCGCATGTATTCTCAGTCCCCAAAAATATAAAGGGGAAAAAGGCAAATGAAACTCACCATACTGTATTTCGTAGTAAAAATACATATAACGTCATTGAACAAGTGCAAGGTTGGCATCGGATTCACGAACCTAAATTAATTATATATATTTATGTGTTGGTCAATATTTGTCTAACAAATTAGGTCAAGTCATAGTGTACCACAATCCTAATGCTCGAGACTAATATGCAAAAGTCAACAAAAGTAAATTTGACTCAAAATAATTTCCAAAAATCTATACATGATTAATATATAGTTTAAATATCATCGTTTTATATTTTTAAAAGATTTATTAGAGTAAATAATATAATTTATTTATTAATAAATAAAATTTTATTTTATATTTATATAATAAAATATACTTTTATATATATTAAGTAATAAAATTTATAGGGTTCATTTAATATTATCAAGATAATATGATAGGTATTATTAAAGTAAGTTATTACACGTAGTAAAATATGTTTGTATCAAATATTTATTTGATAAAATAATATCTATAATGATAGTAAGTAAAAGTTGTATTATTTTGTAATAATAATTATTATTATAAAAATATCAATATTTATAATTACTAAGATGACATTATGATAAAACGATAATTCTAATTATGATAACTTTAATATTTATGATAATTTTTAATATTATCTTTAAAATAATAATTCTATTTAAAATAATAATAATAATAATGATATTTTATAGTAACAATGACATTTCTATTAAAATGATAATTTTTGTTAAAATGATAGTTTTAATACTAACGATAATTTTAATAATAATAGTAATGATAAAAATAATAAGAACGATAATTTTATCTAAATCAATATCTTATAATATTTTAATTTCATCATGATACTCTTACCCATTATTTCCTAATCATTTCATTTAATAGCTTTTAATCGTCTTTTATATCGTGTTCGTAATAATGATAATAATAGTAATCAAAATAATTAGGTGTTACAAATATTTATTTTAATTACACTAATATTAATAATGATAGTTACTATAATATTATTAACGATAATACTAATAATTATCTTAATGATAATATAGTAATAATAATAATAACAATAACAATAACTATTTTTAAATAATGATATATATATTAATAATGATAATAATAATAATACCAATAATAATAATAATAATAATAATAATAATAATAATAATAATAATAATAATTGGATAATAATAATAATACTAATTATAACTTTAACGATAATAACGATAGTAATAATAAAAAAAATAACAATTTTTAATGATAAATCCTTTTATTGATAAAGATAATAATAATAATAATAAGATAAAACTAGAACGACGATAATAATAATCATTTTTAATAATAATACAAAAATTCAATGGACTATAACTTCAAATCCGTTCATCGAAATCATTCGATATCTAAATGAAAAGTTCTTAATTTTTTGCTAGCTTTCCAACGACATGCATATCTTATACCTTATCTCAGTTGCATATATAACTAATTCAGGATTCAACATAACCTAACTAAAGGCAATATCAAAAGTACAAATATGCATAATCCTATATACTCGAGCACTAGTCAGGGATACACTATTATTATGTAAAAGTTAAATTATGAGTACTCACGTATCAATATTGAGATTCAATATTGCAGGAAAGGTACGTAGACGCAACGGAGATGATAAACACTATATTAATCTCACGAGCATACCCATGAACCATACCCAATCACCTCCATAGCTATAACCCATAATTTTCTTAATCCAATCCCACTCGAAAAACAATTTCGAAATCACTCGGACAGCACTCTGACGTAATATTTTATGTATACTAATAATATCTTGAAATAATACGGAGTAAATATATATATGTAAATCGATTGAGAGAGTTTAGAGAAAAATATTTTCAAGTTTCTTATGAAATAATGAAACCTATTGAATTCTATTTATAATAGATTTTTGAATTATTAAAGTGAATTATTAAAGTATGAATTATTAAAGTGAATTATTAAAGTATGAATTATTAAAGTGAATTATTAAAGTATAAATTATTAAAGTATGAATTATTAAAGTGAATTATTAAAGTTAAAGTAAAGTAAAAATAAAGTAAAGGTAAAGTTTAAGTATAGTAAAAGTATAAAACTATGTACGTAAAATACACGTATAAATATATATAATATTAATTTAAATCGTTATATATATTTAATAAAATAAAATATAAATATCGTTATCTTTATCATACTGGTTAAGTAATGAGTTGTCAAAAGTGGTTCTAGATATTTATAAAAGTTATATACGTTTTAATAATAAAGTTCTTTTTAAACTGAAAACGTTTTTGTACGTTTGAAACTAAATCAAATAAATATAATAATTTTGTTTTCCAAAACCAAATATATTTTTAAGAATCATTTTGTTTAAAGGTTAAAATAATGGAAATCGTTATATCATAAAATGTTTTAGAAAAGTAGAATCATATATATTCATAATAGGTTTCAAGTTTTTAAATTACAGTTTGTTGGTGAAGCATGGGATAAAGTTCAATGGTTAAATAAACGTATGAAATCATCTTAATGAAAAATGGCGAGTTACATAACTTGTCGATATCCAACATCTAAGTTATTTACACTTCACGTTCTTACTTATAAATCACTTTACCATTTTCCGAATGTTGTCAAAAAGTATAGATTTCTTAAATCACAGTGGACCTCATAACATAGACCCGTAATCATATCATAATGTATCTGATAAATCAATCATTTGATATTATCTTCTAATTCCATCGATAAACATATTGAAACAAATACGTTCATGTAAAGTATTATATGTTTAATACTTTATTAATATTCTCAAGTTATAATATATATATATATATACATATATATACATATTTATTTATATATAACGGTTCGTGAATCGTCGGAATTTGGTCGAGGTTATAATGAATGTATGAACACAATTTAAAATTCTTGAGATTTAACTTAACAAACTTTGCTTATCGTGTCGGAATAATATAAAGATAAAGTTTAAATTTGGTTGGATATTTCCGGGTTGTCACAGTACCTACCCGTTAAAGAAATTTCGTCCCGAAATTTGAGTGGAAAGGTCGTGAATGATAATAAGTATGTTTTCATGATGCATACAGGCTGAAAATTAGAGTTTTATCATCAGCGAATAATTTGGATAAACAATCCATTTATATGAAGAGTACGAATGAAGCTAACATAGAAGAGTGAAATGAGTAAGTGTAGATTCATCTTATCATTTGACGTAGATATGATTGATTTCCAGATTTCAAGGGATTTGAAGAAAATCTTTGTAATAAGATTTGATTCTCCGGTAACAAAAGGAATTAGGATCCGCTTTAAATGCGATCGTCCATTTTAATTCTTTTGTCGGAGATTTTCTTATAAATTCACCTCCTTCGTTTTCTTACAACTCACACCTTCTGTTGATGCATTTTATGCAAGTCCCTAGACATCTACCCACGTCCATTGCAGGTACAACAGTTTACAGGCCACCATGATCGTTCGTTATTATCCTATCCGTGTTTGTATGTGGTTACAGCAACTGCAGGAGCGAGATTTGGATGTTTGACTATGTTAGACTTAGTCAGACGTCCGAGTGAAGCCTCACTCGTACGGCTGACAGGCTCAAACGCACGGTTGATGCTGAGCTAAGTCACAATTACAACCTAAATGAGAAGACACGAGTGAGTGATCACCCGTACGGCTGATGAAGCCAACTCGTATGTGTGATGGATGAATCGTACGGGTGAGTCAACAGCAGGGGTATATAAAGTCCTATGTTCTTCATTTTAGGTTAAGCCTCTCATTTGTTACACACACTCAGATCTGGTGAGCTCCTCCGATTCTCTCTCAACCCAAATCACCTAGGTGGTGAATAATAGCTCTAGGTGTTGATCTAATCACACTTGATTTAGTTGTGGTATGACTAAATTAATCCCAAAAAGCTTAACCTATTCACTAGAGGGTTTGATTCACTTATTCCGTCATTGTGTGTGTTAAATCTGTTGATTTCTAAGTTCCTAGTCATGTTTCATCACCTTCTATTCTTTCCCCCTCAACTCGTATTTTAAAGTATTCATCAATATGCTCCATCCAGTTCTGATTCTCGATATACTTATAACTTTCATATCGGTCATTCTTCTTTTTCATCTACCGCCGGAAGAATCTATTTACTTCTACTATACTCTTGGGTTTATAGTGTTTCTAGTTCTCCCGTGTCTTTATATTGCTATATGCATCGATATATATGGTTTATAATTTTTGGTTTGTAGTTGGGCTTTATATCTTCCCTTATATTTCAAAGTCTCTGTTTCTATCTTCTATAATCATTGTCATCCACAGTTAATGCTCTCTTTTATTTGCTGCAATTTATACCCCAATTTCTATTTCGGAGTTTTGTCCTTTCGTTTCTTCTTCTTGCGATTAAGCACCGCTTGTAATGGTCCAGAATTCACAGATATGAATTTCGGAATGAACATTGTTAATGTTCTAGGAAGGAAATTATGATGGCACGATCTTGACTTGTCAAATTACTAGAATACCTTGTAAAAGGCCGAATCATCAAGAAATATTTTCTTGATATTTTAGAGGTTAAATAGAATACAAGAGTCGTATAACATGGCACATGATGATGTTATGATCTGTGATTCATCACGTTCTATTTAGAAACTCAGCATGAATTACTGTAATATAATCACGTTGATCAAGTGTCATTATATTATACTAACTCATGCTTCAGTTTCCAACACTACTTCAAAAACATTCATATTTTAAACTCAAAGGTTTACAGAGTATAGGAACTAAATAGTTTCCTTTTTGATGTAATACAGATAGCGCAAAGAGATAAATGATTCCAGATAAGAATAGTTATGGAAATATCTTCAGAAATATGGAGGATATTTATAATGAAAGATACGATGATATCTTAGAATTTCTAATATCAGAGGATGATGAAGAATATTGTCTGTAAGGGTTTAGTGTCAGGAGGAAGGTATTCGTTAATGACTTCAGCAGACACTGAATCATTTGGATTCTTTGAAGGCAGGTTCAGTCTTTGTGATTTGTCTACAGCCTCTTTCATACTTTGCTCAATCTGTTTTCCAGTTCCAAAACTTCTCTATTTCTGAGCTTTGTTAATACACTAATCTTTATCATCAAACTTTTTACTGCTAAGGTCATTTACAGCTTTTGTTGCTTCATCAGCATTTCGAGAACTAGTTCGCGGTTGAGAGTGTTTTTCAGAAACTTCACATTCGAAGTATGTAAGCCTTGGAAATAGACGTTATGTATAACTGTTGGCGTCAACATGATGTGAGATTTCAAAATACTGATTGCTAATTCCCGATGATTCGTATGGCAATTCTCGTTACAAGAGGCAGATGAGTAAATGATGAGGTTTCGATAAATATAAAGATTCTTCGGAATGCCCAAGATCAGTGAAGTTGTTGGTAAGTTTATTGCTAATGTGGTGGAATATGAAAGGTTCTCCGGTAACAAAAGGGTAATCACATATATCAAAATTATGATAAGGCTACTCCGAATGAAAAAATCGAAGTTGTCTTGCTGAAGCTGTGATATAATTTGCTACTTTGCAAAAGAATTGCAAGGTTATTTTGGCTAATAAATGCCAAAAGATCTTACAAAGATATGTGTTGAATTATGACTTTGGTTTCGAGAGCTTTTTAAGTACATAACTGTGGGTAATATGTGGTTGGATCATCATCTCGATTGCTCATTATTTGAAGTGTCTTCAGAGATTTTCGAAGGGTTTGAACACAGATTGTAATCGTTTGTATACATTTGATGTTCTAACACACTTTTGAAGTCAAAGTATAGCTTTGAAAGATGTAGGAATCTAAAAGTGATGGTACCGGTTATATCTCGAATTGAATTCTGAGATTTTAAAATCAGAATATGTAATTGGGTTTGAATGAGTATGGTTGTTTTGATTTCTATGAAAGAATGTATATTATTGTGAAAGTAGGAAGTATAATTGATAATTTGCTTAATCTGATTCGAAGAATGTAACATATTAATTGTGAATTTATATATATCTCTCGGGTATTACCTACCCGTTAAAAAATTTTCACAATTAATATTTTGTACATAAGAATTTTATTACAGTCTTTATGAAAATATATATGTATATATTCTCCTCAGATGTAACATAGATTTTAATGAGTTAATACTAAATTAAACTCATTTGATTTACGGTTGGAACTAGAATTGAATAATTCCTTGAAGGCTTTAGAGGTTACATAAGTATTTCTTCAATAATATTGAAATTATGAATCAATACTTCGTTATTTGTTGAGATGTGATGTTGGTTTTCGTTAAATTCTTGTGAACTTCGCAAAGTACGAATGATGTTATCTGAAAAGTTTCGGTTACATCAATGATGAAGTGTAAAATCAAATATATACTTGATTTATTAGGAATTGAAACTTGTTGAATTGAGACAGAGATTGTAGTTAACGATGGTTAAGTTGCGGGCGAGGGACGTACATTATTGCATATTTGTAATATGAATTAACCGAGTAGTTAAGATTCACACACAATAGCTTAGCACGGAAAGATTTATTTTTTATTTCAAAAAATATATATATATATATATATATATATATATATATATATATATATATAAATATATATATAATTTCTTCAGAGGGAATGAGTTAATTCTTCATAACTTGTTGATACAATATACACGTTATTGATTCATAATGATGTCCACAGTGATTCTTGAACTGACGGAGTTTGTGATGTTATAGGTGTTGTTGATTCTGATGTTGACTGTACTGACGATGCTGGTGACGTTGATGGTACTGTTGATGCTGTTGGTAAAACAATTTTAACTTGTTAATCACACACCATTTTTGTCAGGGTTTCTACTCTTCCTTCAATCATTTTGGTTCGCTTAACTGATTTATGGTTAGGGCTAGATTAGATAATCTCTAAGACTTTAGAGATTATACAATCACCGCGGAATGTTTCTCCAATGAAGTTATGAATTAATACTACGTCAGTTATTGTTGTTGGTACTCCATGGTATCTATGGTGCGTATGACGTTGATGCTCGTGGGACAGATTGTGAAGTTGAGGTTTACAACGCGGTTGTGGTTGCAGGTGGTAATGGTACTGTTGGCGTTGATGATGGTGGTACTGGTTATGCTGCTGGTGCTGCTGCTGGTGTTTGTAATCTATGCACCATATTCTCCAAAGCCACTACCCGAGCGCGAAGTTCGTTGACTTCTTCTATTATTCCAGGATGATTGTCGGTCGGAACGAGCGGATAAATAAAATCTAGAATTTGATGTAGTGTATAATCGTGACGAGATACCCTGGAAATGAGAGAGAAAATGGTGTCTCGAACAGGTTCGCCGGTAAGTGCTTCAGGTTCTTCGCCAAGAGGGCAATGTGGTGGATGGAAAGGATCGCCTTCTTCTTGTTTCCAATGATTGAGGAGGCTACGAACCCATCCCCAATTCATCCAGAATAGGTGATGACTGATTGGTTGATCCATTTCGGTCACACTGCTTTCGGAGCTTGAGTGAGATTCCATTTCGGAATCCGAGTGACTTGAACTGATGACAAATTCCATTTCGTACGATTGGATAAAGGATTTTTGATATAAAATGATTTTTCGGCTATCGGGTGGTATTCTATTTACATAGGATATCTATATATAGAGATCAAAAGATTTCATAGATTACGGAGGAATTTGCGGGATATGTCAGGCAAAGTTTAAGTAACAGATACGATAAGATATGATTTAGCAGATACGCTAAGATATGAATTTTGTCTATACACTACTCATGCAATTAATGTAACAAGATGTGTCTAGACTAATAATGATAAGCAGGTAATTTCCTATGGATGATAAGCAGATGATTTTTGACTAGAAATGATAAGCAAAACTTTTGACATGCAGACACGGTCGAAGTCCAGACTCACTAATGCATCCTAATGACTTATCAGTTAGACACACTAATGCAGAACTGGTTCGCTAAGACCACCGCTCTGATACCAACTGAAAGGACCCGTTCATATACATTATAAACGATTCACAATAGTTGATTACATTGCGAGGTATTTGACCTCTATATGATACATTTTACAAACATTGCATTCGTTTTTAAAAGACAATCTTTCTTTACATCAAAAATTGACAGGCATGCATACCATTTCATAATATCCACTATCTAACTATAAATTGATTTAATAATAATCTTTGATGAACTCAATGACTCGAATGCAACGTTCTTCGAAATATGCTATAAAAGACTCCAAGTAATATCTTTAAAATGAGCAAATGCACAGCGAAAGATTTCTTTAACACCTGAGAATAAACATGCTTTAAAGTGTCAACCAAAAGGTTGGTGAGTTCATTAGTTTATCATAATCATTTATTTCCATCATTTTAATAGACCACAAGAATTTCATTTCCAGTTCTCATAAATATACGTCCCATGCATAGAGACAAAAATAATCATTCATATGGTGAACACCTGGTAACCGACATTAACTAGATACATATAAGAATATCCCCTATCATTCCGGGATCCTCCTTCGGACATGATATAAATTTCGAAGTACTAAAGCATCCGGTACTTTGGATGGGGTTTGTTAGGCCCAATAGATCTATCTTTAGGATTCGCGTCAATTAGGGTGTCTGTTCCCTAATTCTTAGATTACCAGACTTTAATAAAAAGGGGCATATTCGATTTCGATAATTCAACCATAGAATGTAGTTTCAATTACTTGTGTCTATTTCGTCAAACATTTATAAAAGCGCATGTATTCTCAATCCCCAAAAATATAAAGGGGAAAAAGGCAAATGAAACTCACCATACTGTATTTCGTAGTAAAAATACATATAACGTCATTGAACAAGTGCAAGGTTGGCCTCGGATTCACGAACCTAAATTAATTATATATATTTATGTGTTGGTCAATATTTGTCTAACAAATTAGGTCAAGTCATAGTGTACCACAATCCAAATGCTCGAGACTAATATGCAAAAGTCAACAAAAGTAAATTTGACTCAAAATAATTTCCAAAAATCTATACATGATTAATATATAGTTTAAATATCGTCGTTTTATATTTTTAAATATTTTTAAAAGATTTATTAGAGTAAATAATATAATTTATTTATTAATAAATAAAATTTTATTTTATATTTATATAATAAAATATACTTTTATATATATTAAGTAATAAAATTTATAGGGTTCATTTAATATTATCAAGATAATATGATAGGTATTATTAAAGTAAGTTATTACACGTAGTAAAATATGTTTGTATCAAATATTTATTTGATAAAATAATATCTATAATGATAGTAAGTAAAAGTTGTATTATTTTGTAATAATAATTATTATTATAAAAATATCAATATTTATAATTACTAAGATGACATTATGATAAAACGATAATTCTAATTATGATAACTTTAATATTTACGATAATTTTTAATATTATCTTTAAAATAATAATTCTATTTAAAATAATAATAATAATAATGATATTTTATAGTGACAATGACATTTCTATTAAAATGATAATTTTTGTTAAAATGATAGTTTTAATACTAACGATAATTTTAATAATAATAGTAATGATAAAAATAATAAGAACGATAATTTTATCTAAATCAATATCTTATAATATTTTAATTTCATCATGATACTCTTACCCATTATTTCCTAATCATTTCGTTTAATAGCTTTTAATCGTCTTTTATATCGTGTTCGTAATAATGATAATAATAGTAATCAAAATAATTAGGTGTTACAAATATTTATTTTAATTACACTAATATTAATAATGATAGTTACTATAACATTATTAACGATAATACTAATAATTATCTTAATGATAATATAGTAATAATAATAATAACAATAACAATAACTATTTTTAAATAATGATATATATATTAATAATGATAATAATAATAATAATAATACCAATAATAATAATAATAATAATAATAATAATAATAATAATAATTGGATAATAATAATAATACTAATTATAACTTTAACGATAATAACGATAGTAATAATAAAAAAAATAACAATTTTTAATGATAAATCCTTTTATTGATAAAGATAATAATAATAATAATAATAAGATAAAACTAGAACGACGATAATAATAATCATTTTTAATAATAATACAAAAATTCAATGGACTATAACTTCAAATCCGTTCATCGAAATCATTCGATATCTAAATGAAAAGTTCTTAATTTTTCGCTAACTTTCCAACGACATGCATATCTTATACCTTATCTCAGTTGCATATATAACTAATTCAGGATTCAACATAACCTAACTAAAGGCAATATCAAAAGTACAAATATGCATAATCCTATATACTCGAGCACTAGTCAGGGATACACTATTAGTATGTAAAAGTTAAATTATGAGTACTCACGTATCAATATTGAGATTCAATATTGCAGGAAAGGTACGTAGACGCAACGGAGATGATAAACACTATATTGATCTCACGAGCATACCCATGAACCATACCCAATCACCTCCATAGCTATAACCCATAATTTTCTTAATCCAATCCCACTCGAAAAACAATTTCGAAATCACTCGGACAGCACTCTGACGTAATATTTTATGTATACTAATAATATCTTGAAATAATACGGAGTAAATATATATATGTAAATCGATTGAGAGAGTTTAGAGAAAAATATTTTCAAGTTTCTTATGAAATAATGAAACCTATTGAATTCTATTTATAATAGATTTTTGAATTATTAAAGTGAATTATTAAAGTGAATTATTAAAGTATGAATTATTAAAGTGAATTATTAAAGTATGAATTATTAAAGTAAATTATTAAAGTATGAATTATTAAAGTGAATTATTAAAGTTAAAGTAAAGTAAAAATAAAGTAAAGGTAAAGTTTAAGTATAGTAAAAGTATAAAACTATGTACGTAAAATACACGTATAAATATATATAATATTAATTTAAATCGTTATATATATTTAATAAAATAAAATATAAATATCGTTATCTTTATCATACTGGTTAAGTAATGAGTTGTCAAAAGTGGTTCTAGATATTTATAAAAGTTATATACGTTTTAATAATAAAGTTCTTTTTAAACTGAAAACGTTTTTGTACGTTTGAAACTAAATCAAATAAATATAATAATTTTGTTTTCCAAAACCAAATATATTTTTAAGAATCATTTTGTTTAAAGGTTAAAATAATGGAAATCGTTATATCATAAAATGTTTTAGAAAAGTAGAATCATATATATTCATAATAGGTTTCAAGTTTTTAAATTACAGTTTGTTGGTGAAGCATGGGATAAAGTTCAATGGTTAAATAAACGTATGAAATCATCTTAATGAAAAATGTCGAGTTACATAACTTGTCGATATCCAACATCTAAGTTATTTACACTTCACGTTCTTACTTATAAATCACTTTACCATTTTCCGAATGTTGTCAAAAAGTATAGATTTCTTAAATCACAGTGGACCTCATAACATAGACCCATAATCATATCATAATGTATCTGATAAATCAATCATTTGATATTATCTTCTAATTCCATCGATAAACATATTGAAACAAATACGTTCATGTAAAGTATTATATGTTTAATACTTTATTAATATTCTCAAGTTATAATATATATATATACATATATATACATATTTATTTATATATAACGGTTCGTGAATTGTCGGAATTTGGTCGAGGTTATAATGAATGTATGAACACAATTTAAAATTCTTGAGATTTAACTTAACAAACTTTGCTTATCGTGTCGGAATAATATAAAGATAAAGTTTAAATTTGGTTGGAAATTTCCGGGTTGTCACATGTATTAATGCAACGCACAAAAGTTATCGCATATGCCTCACGACAACTAAAAATTCATGAAAAGAACTATACGACGCATGATTTAGAACTTGGAGCAGTAGTTTTTGCACTCAAAATATGGAGACACTATCTATATGGCACCAAGTGTACAGTGTACACTGACCATAAGAGTCTTCAGCTTATTTTTGATCAAAAACAACTCAATATGAGGCAACGTCGCTGGGTAGAGTTGTTAAACGATTACGACTGTGAAATCCGTTACCACCCCGGAAAGGCTAATGTTGTAGCGGACGCCCTAAGTCGGAAAGAGAGAGTAAAACCTCTTAGGGTCCGAGCTTTGAATATTACAATTCGTACTGATCTCACAAAGCAAATTCAAGCAGCACAGTTAGAGGCTTTAAAAGAAGAAAATGAAAAAGGCGAAATGAGCAGAGGGTTAGAAAAACAGCTTGAAGTAAAAGCCGATGGAACCCTGTATTTTGCTGGTAGGATATGGGTACCAAGACATGGTAACCTAAGGCAACTAGTACTAGATGAAGCACACAAAACGAGGTACTCAATTCACCCAGGAAATGGGAAAATGTACCACGATCTCAAGAAGTTCTATTGGTGGCCTAATATGAAGACAGAAATTGCTACTTATATAAGCAAATGTCTGACGTGTGCAAAGGTTAAAGCTGAGCACCAAAAGCCGTCAGGATTACTGCAATAACCAGAAATTCCACAGTAGAAATGGGAAAGAATAACCATGGATTTCATTACGAAATTACCAAGGACTACAAGTAGTCATGATACTATTTGGGTGATAGTTGATCGTCTAACTAAATCAGCTCACTTTCTACCCATAAAGGAGACAGACAGTATGGAGAAATTAGCATGCCTATATTTGAAGGAAGTAGTTTCCAGGCATGGTGTACCTATCTCCATCATATCTGATCGCGACACCCGATTCACATCACGTTTTTGGCAGTCATTACAAAAAGCATTGGGAACTCGATTAGATATGAGCACCGCTTATCACCCACAGACAGATGGTCAAAGTGAAAGAACAATACAAACATTGGAAGACATGTTACGGGTATGCGTGATTGAATTTGGAACCAGTTGGGATCGACACTTACCGTTGGCAGAATTTTCATACAATAACAGCTATCATACGAGCATCAATGCAGCGCCATTTGAAGCACTTTACGGTAGAAAGTGCAGATCTCCTATCTGTTGGAGTGAAGTAGGAGAAAGACAACTTACTGGACCAGAAATTATTCATGAAACCACCGAAAAGATCATTCAAATACAACAGTGATTGAAAACGGCCATGAGTCGCCAAAAGAGTTATGCTGATGTAAGAAGAAAACCGCTAGAATTTCAAGTGGACGACAAAGTCATGTTGAAAGTGTCACCCTGGAAAGGCATTGTACGATTCGGTAAACGAGGAAAGCTAAGTCCTAGGTACGTAGGACCCTTTGAAATCACCGAAAGAATTGGAACAGTTGCTTATCGATTAAAGCTACCGCAAGAACTTAGTAGTGTTCATGACGCATTTCACGTGTCAAATTTAAAGAAATGTTTAGCTGAAGAGGATGTCGTAATTCCTCTTGATGAAATACGAATCAATGATAAACTCCATTTTATCGAAGAACCTGTTAAAATCATGGACCGTGAGGTCAAACAATTAAAACCAAGCAAAATACCAATAGTTAGAGTTCGTTGGAACGCAAGACGAGGACCCGAGTTTACTTGGGAACGTGAAGATCAAATGAAGCAAAAGTATCCACATTTGTTCACTGATATCGCTCATGAAACAGGTACTACTCAAAATTTCAGGACGAAATTTTCTTTAACGGTGACGTATTGTGATGACCCAGAAAATTTTGACTTATTTAACCCAACTCTCTATACGATTTATTATTTTGACACGTTAAACAAAGTCTGTTAGATTGAGTCTCAAAATTTTAGAACTGTTTCATATATATACAATTACATTTGACTACTCTCGACGATTCATGAACAATTATATGTATGTATATATATATATATATATATGTACAAGTAAAAAATGACTTTCCTACAGTAAAACACTATTTGCTACAGTAAAAATGACTTTGCTACAGTAAAACACTATTTGCTACAGTAAAACACTATTTGCTATAGTGAAACCGTATTTTGCTACAGTGAAAACGACTTTGCTACAGTGATTTACTACAGTAACACTATTTGCTACAGTACACTATTTGATGTCGACGAACTAGCAAACAAAAACGGAAAAGGCGGCCATGCGATCGCATGGCAAAAACACTGAAAACTCATGCGATCGCATGAGCTACAGTAAATGCAAAAGTATTATAAAAGGTCAGTTTGCTCGAATGAAGTATGACACTTTTATCTCTCTGATTCTTTTATATATATAATTTTAATTATAATTTTAATTTTAAGTTTAATAATAATAAAGTATATTCGAGGGTATTTTTAATTCGGGTTTCAAACCGTTTTAAGCTAAGGATATATTGGGTATTGTTCGGGGTATTGTTCTTGAATCCAAGGTCAACCATACAGTCGTCTACCATCATTACATCTACGCAATTTACCTACAATATTGAGTCTCAATATTGAACTGTGAGTTATAGTCTCCTTTTTTAAATACTTTAATTATTTTTGGGCTGAGAATACATGCAATTTATTTTAAACGCAATAAGACACAAGTACATACAAAATTCTACACTGAGTTAAACCGAAAATCCCTTAGCTTTGGTAACTAGTAGCTGCCAGTACATAGGATATGGACTGGTGGGCGCGAATAATTGTATATGGATCCATAGGGCTTGACATCCCCGTCCGAGCTAGAGCGCTAGCCTTTTAACGGACGTATGTTATTTGAGTTTAAGACACGTTGGTTTGCGTGTATTAAAACGAATGGGGTAATTATCACTATAGCGTTAAGTTTAGTTACCAGGGTGCTCTGTTACGTAGAATCTATTGATAAACTTTTGATGAAATCTTGTGGTCTATCTTTATATATGTTTATGACTCGAGCAATTAAACCTATAACTCACCAACATTCGTGTTGACTTTTTAGCATGTTTTATTCTTAGGTCCTTAGAATGCTTCCGTTGTGATGTGCTTGTTGCCTGCATGGAGTCTCTCATGCTTTGTACAAAGTTTATTGCATTCAAAATAAAACTGCGTTGTGTAATAAATAATTGGACTGTGATGTCAACCTGTAAATTAAAGACCTATGTATTTCGGGGTTTTGCTTATACCTAAGCACTCGTCCACATGTTTATAACTTTCTATGTTTAGAAAGTCACTTATTTTAATGAATGCAATATTTTATCAAAACGTATCATATAGAGGTCAAAACCTCACCGTGGAATCAATGATTAACGTGCCGTGTCAATAGCGATTTTGACGGGTCGTTACATGAACCCTGAAGCTGATCGAACAGATCATCAATTCTCGGAAGGGGGTAACGGTTTTTAATAGTAAGCTTGTTCAACTCACGATAATCAATGCACAAACGAAAAGAACCATCCTTCTTCCTAACAAACAGAACAGGAGCTCCCCAAGGGGACGAACTAAGACGAATGAAACCCTTGTCTAACAACTCACGGAGTTGACTTGACAATTCTTGAAGTTCGGAAGGCGCAAGTCGATAAGGAGCACATGCCGCAGGAGCAGCACCGGGAACAAGATCAATTTGAAATTCTACCGCGCGTTGCGGCGGAAGGCCAGGTAAATCTTCGGGAAATACCTCGGGAAAATCTCTAACAATATGAACATCACCAACGCTCTTCGTTTCTTTATCAGAATCAACAACATGGGCTAGAATAGCATGACAGCCCTTGCGAAGATGTTTAAGAACTTTCAAACAGCTAATAAGATTTAGCTGTCTGCATTTCTTATCTCCAAAAACCATCAGCGGCTCTCCAACCACATTAGTAATACGAATAGCTTTATCATAACACACAATCTCAGCACAATTCATAGATAACCAATCCATCCCAATAACAATGTCAAAACTACCAAGTTCAATCGGTACCAAATCTATCTCAAAATCTCTACCAGCCAAATTAATGTTACATTTACGATGCACAGTCTTAGCAGTAAGCACTTTACCATTAGCTATTTCAACAACATAAGTATTGTCTAAAGGAGTTAATGGTGTTTTGATTTTTGGACTTAATTTACTCGACACAAAACTCAAATCAGCCCCTGAATCAAATAGTACATAAAATGATAAATCGTTGACCGAGAATGTACCCGTAACAAGTTTAGGATCTTCCTCAGCATCCCTGGAGTTAATGTTGAATGCTCTTCCACGTGCATTCTCAGTAGCCTTCTTGTTGGGACAGGCATCACGGAAATGCCCCGGCTTCCCACACTCGTAACAAACCCTTTGATTACCACCATTATTCGGCTTCCCATTACCATTACCATTCCCACCTCTATTACCAGCATTATTACAATTATTACCACCTGCAGCAGGAGTAGCAGAACTCGGCAGAAGCACTGTATAATCCTTAGCAATGTGTCCCTGTTTGGAACACCTCTTACAAGTAACCGTACAATAACCCTCATGAGCCTTATAACAACGAAGACACACACGCTGATTTTGGTTACTAGCACCAGAATTATCTTGTTTCTTTTGCTGACCTTGGTTCTAGTTGCGGTTATTATCCCACTTCCTTTTCCCATTATCAGCTTTCTTAACAACCTCTTTACTTGCATCGGTCACAGCAGCCTTACTCCTCCTTAAAATCTTATCATTAAGCTTATGAGCCATAGACATAGCAGCCTCGATAGTCTGGGGCTCACTAGACTCGATCCCATGCTCAATTTTCTCAGATAACCCATCAATGTAAGCTTCAATTTTAAGATTCTCATCAGCATAGACATTAGGACACAACAGGGTCAACTCAAAGAATCTCTGCTCATAGGCATCTAATTCGGTGCCCTTCATTTTCAAGTTCTTAAGTTCAACCTCTAACTTCTTAAGTTCACCCCTAGGACGATAACGGGCGATCAATATTTCCTTGAAATTATTCCAAGTTAAACCATAAGCCACATCATTTCCCAAACTATTAACCAAGTTGTTCCACCAGGTCAATGCACTATCCTTAAGAATGCAGCTAGCAAAACTAACCTTGTCCTCCTCTCGGACTTGACTAACCCTGAAAATAGACTCGATTTTCTCGAACCAGCGCGTAAGCCCTATGGGTCCTTCCGTACCACTGAATTCCTGTGGACGACTTGCCATGAATGTTTTGTGGGAACATCCCACCTGATTGTTGTTATTTGAATTAGCATTAGCATTTGCTGCCATAGCAGCAGCTATCCCTTCGGTGATAAGACGTTGCATACGGGCTTCGTTGGACACTCTAGGAGGCATGATCTTCAAAACAAAATAACACAACCGTTAGTACTAAGAATAATACCAGTGTTATAAAGGAATTGATCGAACACGAAAAGATTAACTATTAAAATAATAGTCAGTAAACACTATGAGTAATAACATGACAGTTATGATAGTTATAGAAATAGCCACCACATGCGTACATATTTTATGATAACATCATACAACATACATAGCACCTAACATATATGATCTACATTACGCATAATATAACATGCCAAGAGTCACAACATCAGAAATAAAATGTGATAATGATAATAGATGTCATAAAAATAACCATCCATACATAATGAAAATATCCCATAACAAAACCTTAATAAAATCCTCGGCAAAATGCCGTACATAATCCAAAAATGTATGTATAAAAGGACATTAAGTCTTATGAAATAAATAATCAATCATGAATCATCATATTACATCTGCTTAGAGCGGGTGTGATAAACTGGGCCGGCATGAGTCTCGGCAGGAGGCTCATACTTTCGCAGCTTTCCTTTCACTTCTTCCAACTCTGCCTTCAAACCACGAACTATGCTCTCGAGAGCCTCGAACTTAGCGTCCACCTCGCGGTTACGCTTTCGGTTCTCGAACCCAACATTATTCTTGAAGCTAACAAACGAATCCATACTAGCTCGAATCTGGTCCATCACCTCGTTATGTGGCAAAGTACGCATACAATCACTAAGAGCATTAATACGCGTCTTGTCAGTGTAAGCTCTGTTCATGTGAGTGAGGGTGGAAAAGTAGTAGTGAACAGGATCATCGATCAAAGGTTGATCAGCACGGCGTCTGTCAGCAGCCGAAGGATCAGGAGCAGGAACGGAGTTGTTGCTCGAAGTCGACATCTGCAAACAGTAAAACCAAAACCATATATTAAATAAAAATAAATGCTTATGATATATCACATACGAAATGAAATCCATAATAATGCTATAGCAAAAGGGTCGGACTGTAGACTATACTCTAATGCACCCTAAGAACCACGGGTTGACCACATTAAGACCGCCTAGTTCCCTACAACCAGAGCTCTGATACCAACTGTGATGGCCCCGTCAAAACACTTAACGGCTCCATCACTTGGTCCCACAGCTTGATCGAACTTAAATGAATTTAACAAACGACATTGCATTCTGTTATTTCAAAAGTTTCCCAAACAGGAAAGCATACCAAAATATGTAGTTTAAAAGTAACCCAATATATTAATTAACCAAAGTTGACATGAAACATTGTCAACAAACCACAAATTTAAATTATTCAAAAACAGAATGCAAGCTTAAGTTTCATAAATTGTTTCATTAAAATCTGCCCAAATGCATGCAGACTCTTCTAAACACAGCGGAAGCATCACATAAACTCAAGTACCTATGAAAACATGCGAGTAAACTGTCAACACAAAGGTTGAGTGAATTATAGGTTTAAATAATTGAATAAACTTTAGACCACAAGATTTAAAAATGTTAGAAAACATTAAACATTATTTCATTATCAATGATCCACCTGGTTACCACTTAACCCTTTATTTACCCTTACCAAACACAATAAATGATATACACCGGACAGTGTATCTACAACAAAATACGAAATACTAAACATTCCGATTATAAATTGCTAGCGCGACTAGCTCGAAATGGGGTTGTCAAACCTGATAGATCTATCCGTAGGATTCGCGTTCACCAGTAGAAACTAGTGATTACAGTTACCAGACTAGGTAATATTTTTATCCAACTCACAATGAATAATTTATATTTAAGTGTCACTTGTGTCTAAACGTAAAGTAAAATGCATGTAATCACATCTCAAAAATATACTTTGAAAAGTATGTAAAAACGGGACTATAACTCACCTTATTAGTAACGAAGTAACCAACACAAATAAGCGAACAGCAAATGAGTACAGTGATCAGAAATGATCACAACGCCGACCTATAAATAAAGCAGGTCGATATAAATAACTAACTTAGGTCAAGTCTTAGTATGATAGCTATTGTACATGTTGCAAGTAGTCTCAGCATGCATCAGTTTGATCGGAACAGCTTACAGATACACACTTTCTATTTTTAGAAAGTTTCTATTTTTAGCAGGTTTCCATTTTTGAAAAGTTTCTATTTTTGGAAAGTTTCTATTTTTGGAAAGTTTCCAAATTTTAAAAGTTGCTATTTTTGGAAAGTTTATAAGTTAGGAAAGTTTCCTTAATTAGAAAGTCAACAAAAGCCAACTGAAAGTCAACAAAAGTCAACTGAAAGTCAAAGTCAACCAAAAGTCAACTCAAAAGTCAACCTTGGTCAAACATAGTCAACGTTAATTTTAAAAGTGTAAGTTATAATAACAATGTAAGTTATAATGTTATTTAAAGATAAATATGTCTAATTATGTCATAACATAAGTTTAATTAAATTAAAATGAATTATTAAAGTTAATATAAGTTTAAATGATATAATTAATATAACATAAGTAATTAATTAATTAATTAAATATTAATCATAATATAAGTATTATTAATTAATAATAAATTTTAAATCATCTCATAAGTATTATTAATTAATAATGAATTATTAATCATTTCATAAGTTTCTAATTATAATCATTAAATCATAAGTATTTAATAATTAAATTATAATTAAATAATAATTAAATAATAACTAAGCCTTATAATAATTAAATAATTATTTAATCCTTATTATAAGTCTTATTATAATAATTTCATAATAATAGTTTAATACTTATCATAAGTATTTTTCATTAATAATAAGAGTATTATTAATCATAAGTTTAATTAAAATGTTACTTAAATCATAAGTAATAATTAAATGATATAATAAATATATATCCTAAGTCTTAAATAATAATAATTACTTTTTATATCATAAGTAATTAAATGATAATGAAATTCATTAATTATATCATAAGTTTAATAATTAATCATAAGTTTTAAATCAAAAGTTCATCGGGTCGTATCTTGAGCCCCGGGTGTCAGTTTTCGGCGATCCTTATATATATCTCCGCCTAATCAAACCACCCGACACATTGATGCACTCAAGAACACACCAAGAACAGTCCACAAGTCGTGGTGATCAGCCATGACACCACTTGGAACTTCAATTCAATCAAAATCGTGTTTTAGCCATAACGGGTGATTCGTGGCTCGGATTTAGATGACCCGAACATGAAAGTTCGTCCCATCATTAATCCTAACGCACTAACATACCCTAAAGTCACCAAATATGGTCACAAAGTCGGACCAAACCTGGTTCATATCAATATCACATTTCAATCTTAACAAAATACCATTTTGATCATATCTAGGGCTCCGGGAATCGAAACGACATGAATCTGGAGTCTAAAATTAATGTCTTAATGAGAGGAACTCATCTAGATACTTTATTTTTACTTTTATATCAGTTAAAATATCAGAAAAGAACGTATAAGCTGCTGTCCCAATTAAATCAAATCGAAAACATAATTATTTGAGCAATTCTACGCCTACAAACATCGATACAATAACATGTAATCATCATACTATCAATATATAATCAAAATACAGAAAATTGATGAAAAATTGAAAGTTCTAGGGTTAGGATTTATACCCTAAACGATAATCAAGAAGTATAATCGCGTAGAGGAGATTGAAAGGAATCTGTTTATGTGAAATATATCTTGATCCAAGCACTAAAATTCATTGATGATGATGATGTTTGTGTGTTGTTGGGCAACAACACAAGGAGGAGCAAAAGGGAGGAGAGAAAACTTGCTAATTAGGTTTAGGAGTGATTAAGGATAAAAATAAAAATGAGGTAAAATGAAAAACAAAAGGGAGTACTCCCTCCCCTCTTTTGGTTAGGCCGAAATTGGGATGGGGTGGGCCCCAGAGTGGGCCAAGTTGATAAATGGAAGAAACCTTGTGGCCCGAATGCCCGAACGAAATCCGAAACGCGAAAACACGCTTACGCGATTGAAAATTCGGAGAGATAACAAATACGCGACGAAAAATAATTATAAATACTACATATAATTATATGATCTTAAAATATCATATTTAAAATAATTAGGATATAAATATCCCAAAAACTCGACCGTTGGTTTGAAAACCGAAAAGATTCGCCGGATAGAAATCCGCGACACGTAGAAACGTATAACTCAAAATATGAATACAAACATTCATTTAACACATAATAATTAATATATATATATTATTACAAAAATAATAATATAGGTCATAGAGATGACGTGGCATGAATAACAGTTAATGGTCATTAAATAGTTAACGGTAAAAGATAACGAAAAAAGTAGGACCCGCACCGTGGGCTCAACAGCCGCGCCGCGGCTTAACACGTACACAGGTTCTTCCTTTATTTTTCCCATAAAAATGCCCAAAACCAACTTGCAACATCATATTAAGGCACCGATGATAAAATAACATAGCATATACCTCAAAATGATCTAAAAAGCGTACAAAAGATCTTCTCGGCTCTCGAAACCCAAATCTAACAATTGTCTTCCAAAATAGCTCCAATTCGTATCCAATGGACCAAAATGCGACCGATATTGCGCGAATAAATATGTGTAAATTAAGCAATATCAAACCACCACACACTAGAGTTTTGCTTGTCCTCAAGCAACTTAACTCGAAAGAAAATGATATTGTCTTCAAAGCAAGTATAGAATCAGCAAACCAACAATCAAATATCAGCTAGCGTGGGTACGAATATGAAGAAATTACTAACCATGGCTCCACATATATTTTTGCTAGTTAATTTAATTCTTCATGTGTATGTGGATGATGATTAATTTATGCATTAATAATATGTATTGTAAACAATCACCAAAAATAGTAATGGAGTATGAGTTAAATAAAAGGAATAGAAGATAAAAAGTTAAAAAATTTATTCCTTTTCTTTGTTGTCTGTACGTGCACCAACACCAACAATTGCACTTTGATTTGCTTGCACACTTTGAAAAACAAAATAAACCTCAAGGGGATGTCCTCCTTTTCTTTCTCTGACGTCAACAAGCAAGACCACCAAATTTTAATTAATTGTTGCTCAAATTGCTTCTTCTCTTTTGTATCAGTCGACCTAAACCCCAAGGGATGGGGACCCACCTGCGGCACTTGACTCTATGGCCACACACTCTCTTCCAAAACCCCTCGCATCTCTTTTTTATTATTATTATTATTATTTAAGCCGAGACACCAACACCCATTTGGTCATTATTAAGGCCTTAAAATAATAGCCCATGATTGAAACATAATTAATCTTGTTCTTTAAACCCAATCATAGGTTCACCAGCATCCACATGCCAACATTATTATTTATTGGTTGGGCCATTTTCAGCCCATGACAAAACTGAGTACCCGAGCCATTATATATACCAGCATGATTTTATAATTCTGTCTTTTCAAGGTGGTTAGCCAGTTAGTTGTTCAATCTATAGCTTGCAGCTCGTTCCGAGTCTCATTAATATACATAAATACAAGTTGTAGCTATTTAAATCACGGACGTCTAAAAATTGAAATCACCTCAATCCGAACTCGTATGAGATACGTTATAGAACTTAAAACGCTTAAATATCCAACTTTATCATCTTTGTAGCTCTTAAACTTGAATCATCACAAATATCAACAAAACGCCTCCAAACCGTATCCAAAGGACCCAAAAATATGACAGATATTGCTAAGATAAACGTAGTTGAATTATGCAATATCAAATCACCCCACACTAGAGTCTTGCTTGTCCTCAAGCAGTTCCGACTCGAAAATAAGCTTCTACCATATAAAAACATCTTAAAAAGTATGTGTAGAACCAAACGAACATGAACTAATCAAGCATCTAGTGTGGGTACGGTTTTGGAGAAAAATATCAACCATGGCTCCCACTTGCATTCCCAATCAATATCTTCTCAAACCTCTAGCAATATGTAATGCATAATGTAACCAAAGACAGTCTCGATAACGTACCATAATGACGAAGTAGAGAATCCCGAACCATAATATAGTCTTTAAAGTAATGGGGAATCAAGTGGGAACTGAGCACCAAAGATATAGCAATCGAACATATGTGCCAAAAAAAACGCACATGCTACCCCACAATTTATAACGACCCTCATTTTTCCATTCTATATTTTTCTTTATTAAATGCCCAACTATATAATTAAACTTAACAATTAAACATTAATTAACGATTGTTAAGCATTAAGAATTATAAAATATAATAATTAACTTTGTGTAATAAACAACAAGTTAATAAAATACGAAAATGATAAGCTAAATAATTTTCGTGAACAAAAGGTAATAAATTAAAGTTTAATGTATATAACTTAATTAAGTCTTAAACAAATTTAGGGATTTATTAAGCTAATCTAAAGTATAAGGTTTAAAGTGAAAAATCCCAAAACTCCCTCCTTGTTTAACCTAGCCGAAAAAAGTGAATTGCCCAAAAAGCCCTCCCAAATTCGGCACCCATGATCCCCATTACTTCCTCTCCAAGTCTAACTTGTTCCCTAAGTAAACCTAACCCTAACCCTAATTCTAGAATCCTCCTAACTCTCCTATAAATAGAGACCTAGGCTAGAGCTAAACATGTACCAAATCAAATTACAAAACTCTTTCTCAAATCTCTCTCCCCTCTCCCTATTTTCGGCTCAAAACCGAAAACCCCAACACCACCACCATCGAAATCCACCACCACCTTCAAGGGTTTCCAAGCAATCTTCATCGTGTTCTTCGCGTTCTTCAAGAATCTTCAAGGTGTTCTTGGTTGTTAGAGTGCTTTGATCTTCAATCTTCAAGTGTTTCATCTTTCTTTTGTTATCATCTTCGAATCTTCAAAGGTATAACATAAACCCTAAAACTTATTTACATAAACTTTGATCTTTGTTTAATTCATATTCATGTTAATTCATAAACATATACAATATATATATATGAACACACTTAGATCTATATATACATGGAAGAAATATATATATATATATATATATATATATATATATATATATATATATATATATATATATATGTATGTATGTATAGGTGTCGACCGAAAAAAAAAGAGAAGGAGGTTTGATCTTTAAAACCTAGGAGATTAGATAAAGATTTGTTTATGTTTAATTAAGGAAACAAAATAAATACATATATACATATACATACTTGACATATATATATATATACATGTAAAAAAATATATTTTTATATACATACATACATACATACATACATACATATACTAGTGAAATGACCCGTGGAATCATAGGTTTATTTAAACGAAACAGTATAATGATATATTGTAGATATTAAGTGAATGTAAATGCTAAAGTCATTTAGTTTAATGATCCGTGGGACTACAAATTTCGACTAAGAAACTTGTCGTTGTTAACTTGGTCAAAATAATTAAACTATATTCATTCTCCCACTACATTCCTCTAATTTTCATTACAACTACTATTTTTCTTGTCATAAATGGTACTTTTACATTAAAAGAGGGATTGAAAATACCTGGTTCAACCTCGCAAAAATCATGATTATTTTTTAATTATTCTATCATAGTATATACCTTCATTTTAAATAGTCACAATATGATATGACGTATGTTATCGATTTTCAGATTTTTGCTGTTTAACAAACATACAATAATAAGACATTCCAGGTGTGATAAATTTCATCATCAAACAACGCATAAAAGATAATAATTCTTTGAAAAAATCATTAACAATGACATGAAGGTTTGTACATGTTTTTTGGAAACAAAAGGTTATTGGATAATATGGTGAAGATCAAGAAAAATAGTTGTAGAAGTTTGTACATATTGAGAAAAAGAGTTGTGATAATATACGGTGGAGATGCTTCGAGATATATATTTATAAAATAATAATACCGTATTAAATATTAAATGATATTTTATTAATTATTTTTGCCTTCCAAATCGTCATTCATATATTATCGGCATTTATTTGTTATTATTTTGTATATTTTTTTATTAGAATTAATATTAATATAATATAAAAACAACATCATTATAAAAATTAAAGTGTAATTAGTGAAAGGATAACATAATCATTAGAGCTTTATATCTGTTTTTATTTTGTATCTTTTTTAATTAAGATTCATATTAATATTAATATAAAATAATGACATCAACATTATGAAAATTAAAGGATAATAGAAAATTACGGAGTAATAATTTATTTAAGTTATTAAATAATTAGTTACTATAAATACAATTTTTTTAATTATAAAATACTTAAGATTAATGACATCATCTAAGTGGCCTAAAATTTTTCTTTTTATTTTTGATTTTTTCTTAACAAAGGAATTAGCCTAATAATGACATCATCATTGTAGGATTTTAATAGAAACTATAGATACGGTATATATATAAAAAATATATAAATATTATATATATATATACATATACACAATATATATATATATATATATATATATATATATATATATATATATATATATATATATATATATATATATATATATATATATATATATATATATTAAACCCTAATTACACCTAAACTATACTACATTAATTAAAACCCTAAACCTAACCTTAATTATTAAACCCTACTAAACCCTAAATACATTAATTAAACCCTAATTTAATAAAACCCTAATCATTACCTAATCATTACTACACTAAACCCTAAACCTAAACATTTATTACACAAACCCTAATTATTTAATACTACTTTAATTAATTAAACCTAATTAATTAATACTACTACTTGTTACTAAACCCTAATACTACTATTACTACTATATAACACTTATACACGTATACTATTACTAACGCTTATAATATACTACTTATATTATAATACTTATGTTACAATAGTCATTCACGATAGCGTGAAGTCACTTGAACTTCAATGCTACTTAAGGCCTAGGGTGATCCTTGGTACCACTATGAGACGCTTGTGGATTACGAATGCCAAACTTAGATTTTGGTCAAGAAATCCTGGGCCAACCGGTAACAATAGATCATCTTGGTGGCTCGAAGGTAGCATAGATGTTCGGGTACGATCCACAATATCAACCCGACTATAGTAATCATACACTTAGTTATTTTTCACACTTAATAGGTGGTAGACTTATTAAGGACAACTCACTAGTGTTCAACACTAACTTACTAAAAATGGAAACTTTCTAAAAGTGGAAACTTACTAGGAATGGAAATTTAGTAAAACGAACTATACTTAAAATACTTTCATACCTAAACTTAAACTTGAGCAAAATATTTAACTACTCTTAAATGTCAATAGGTTGACTTTCTGCTCGTTCATCCAAACTTTCTATTCCGAGGAATAACCATCTCTCTCTACTTACTAAGGTGAACTCATAGCCCCACTCTTTATTGCTAGCAACTTATTTAACCTTTTGGGGTGAGACACATGCTATTTTTACTTTTTACGATTTAGACACAAGTACCAACTGTTAAACTATGCTATACCCGACTATGTCCGACTAAGGCCCTACAGTGATATTTTTAATTGCTCGTTAAATGCATTCTTAATTATCGGGGGTAGGCCTATCGGGAGTAACGTCCCCGATACATTTGACCAAGTCATTGTATTACTTAATAATGAAATTAAACCGACAAGGACAGACACAACTTGTCATTGGGGCAAACTTTGAACGTTTAGTCTAAATATCACGAACTGGCATAACTTTTTGATCAATGTGAGATCAACTTTATAAACTAAATCTTGTGGTCTAAAACAACGGTCAAACATTTTTGTTAAACCTATGAACTTCACTCAACCTTTTTGGTTGACACTTTAGCATGTTTTGTCTCAGTTGCTGATTAATCAAGCTTATTTACTTACTGCTTATGTGATGCTACTTGGACTTAGGATCAAGATATATCGCATTTATTATTCTTTCATTTAACATTTTCTTTATTATCATTTCAATTATTGTAACAACATTCATTTTTCGCTGCGTACTCTCAATAAAGTTTGATTTTATCATGTAGTATTGTTCTCGTATATTATAATATGTTAGTTTATTTGATATTAAGTCACATTTCGCCCAGGCCCTAACTGGGGGTGTGATAGATTGGTATCAGAGCATAACCAGGCTGTTATAGAGAACTAGGTTTGCATCTTTATGTGTGCCTTATCTGCTAGCTAGAGTGCCTTAGCAATCTAGGAAACTATAACCTTTTCTGCCTTAGACTTTAAAGCACTTAGGATTGCCTTATAATCTTAATACCTATGCTCTACTAAACTTGACTCAAAGATGCTAATCAAAGTCTCTTTCCTAATGTTAGGATGCCAAGCTCAAGCGTTAATCAACCAAATAAAATGAATCTCTTCAAATCTTCTGAAGAAATGGCTTGCTTTAAACCTACCACTGAAGTAGGTGTTGGACACTCTTCAACTTCGATACGAGTCCAAAGCCTACCTTATGGTCTTGGTGGTCCTCCCTCACCAAACTATAGTCCAAATACTTTACCTAAGTCTCCCGACTACTACCCAACCCCGAGAATAGAAGACAAGGGGAAACGCCCTGCTGATTTTAATAAAGATGGACCGTCTAAGAAAAGAGCTCGATCTCCTTCTTATGATAACTATAACGCCATGTGTGAAATCATGAATCTGCGAACGACTACCGAGAAGAACTTCGATGGTTTGATTCGCCATGTTACAAGGACCGAGGCTCGAATGGATGAAAAGGACCTGGTAATCAAGAAACTTTTGGAGGAGAATGCGGGGTTAAAGAAAGAGATAAAGTTGGTGAAGTATGAGGAAGAACGTAACACCCGTTGGGGAAAGCAATCGCTTGCTCATCTCAAGGATAATGTTGATTTCTGGTTGGATATTGAAAGAAATCGATTCAACAAACATCTTGCTCTAAAGGGGTACAATATGTGACGACCTGGAAATTTCCAACCAAATTTAAACTTAATATTTATATGATTTCGGCACGATAAGTAAAGTCTGTAATATTGAGTCTCGAAAATTTTGAAATGTTTTCATGAATTCATTTAACATTCGACCATTCCCGATGATTCACGAACTTGTACTTGTAAATAAATAAGTATATATATATAAATGTAATATATATATATATATATATATATATATATATATATATATATATATATATATATATATATATATATATATATATATATATATATATATATATATATATATATAAATGTATAAGTATCAAATATTTAAATAATGTTATCATATAATGAATGACATAATTACATAATTAATAGATTGTAATATTAATTTATTAAATGTAGTTACAAGTTAAAAATATAATTGTTATACTAATATTATTATTACTTTCATTATTAATATAAAAATCAGTATTAGCTATTTTATTATTTTCAATATAAAATATATGAAAGTTAACACATGTAATTTGTTATATGATTATTAATACTAAAAATTATCATTTTTATTCCAAAATTATTATTATTATTATTTCTATTACTTTTAATCATTATTCTTATTAGTATTACTTGAATATTATTATTAATACACCTAATTATTGGTTAATACAAATTATATATAGTAATGAAATAAATACAAAGATATGTATATATATATATATATATATATATATATATATATATATATATATATATATATATATATATATATATATACTGATATATACAGATACACTATAAAAATCAGTATTATTGTATATACGAATTCAGAATCCAAATCTGTTACACATCTCAATCTAACTATATTTGATTATGATTGTTGTCTCCAATTTTGTACCAGATCAAATGCAATCACAGATACACAACAAAAGAAATTTGATAGAATCAAAACCAGATATAATGATTCAGTAAGATACAAAGATTTTGCTAGATATTAAATATATGAAGAATCGAATTCAGTTAGGCATCAACATCAATCTTCTTGACATTTTATTTTTACTCGTCCTTCCTGTCTTCAACTTGTTACCCGTTCAAATTAACTTCTAAATACAAACAAGATGATCAAATTAAGTTGTCAGAGACCAATAGTAAACCGTATGAACCTATTGACAATCACAATCTGCTTTTAATTATTTTCAATTTCTTCCTGAGCGAATATTTCATGTCGATCACAAATCTGCTACGAAATAAACTATAATCGAATCTTGTGCTGTATATATTGTACGAATCTGTTACACTTCATTTTCTACTTTATACATTTTTGTTTGTTCCTTTTAGAGTTGATTCTTCATATCGTTAACACGAGCATTATAAAATACCACGATCAATACCCAAGTCATCATCTTAAATTACCTTCGGTTCCTTACTTCTTTTTCATTAAACCGTCCTCTATATCTCATCCCTTGAAGAATCTTGATGCAATTGTTGTTGTCTATCGACACACACAAACACAAACATCACCACCTACGAACTACAATCGAATACCATTAACAACTACAAACCACCTTCACACCATGAAATCATTATATATATATATATAATGATATATATATATATATATATATATATATATATATATATATATATATATATATATATATATATATATATATATATATATATATATATACAAGACACACATACTGGATATATATATTTACGTACCTTCTGTTTCTTTTCTTTTTTTGTTTGACATACACGAGCCATCTTCTTCTCTCTCTCTCTCTTCTTTCTTATTGTTTTTCTTCTTCATACCACGATTAACAAATCACAACCAACCACCACAACAATAATCAAAACCCAACAGCCGCTGTAACCGATGCTATATTTGTTTCTGTCTTGCTCAATAGTTCACAAACCCCAAACACCAAATGCGTTTTACTGCTACCTACGATTGTTTTCTGTTTCCAAACTAAGAATATAATGATGATCATAATGTTAAGGTTGTATGATACATGACGAGTGTAGAAATAAGAAGGAAATTAATGAAGATATGGGATGAGATGAATGATGATAAAGAACCGAATATATGATGAATAAAGTTACGGTTCTTTAAAAAGTAGAACCCCACAAAGAAGGTTAATTACCCAACTGCTTATTTAAATCACGAAAATTTGTTTTCATGCATATTTTATTTTCTTCTTGCTCGACATTTACCAACATGGAATACCCCACTGCCATTATTTTTTCACTAGTGGGATAATGGGTGTAATAGGAGACGTACAAAATATATAAAACATTTGATAATTTAGCCGACATTCATATTACTTTTAATTTAAAAATTGATCTAAAGTGGTCCAAGACTCATTTGGATTAACCATGGATGACGTGCTGCTGCTATTCAGTTGATGATGATATGCCGTAATAATGATAACCGAGTAACATAAATACGATTAAGATTAGAGTAAGATGATGAATTGATAACAAGTAGGGATTTAGTATTGCTTTGAATAAAAGGTGGAGCCGGATAACTACCCGTATATACACCTTTTTATTTTAGTAATCGATCAAAGTCTGTGTTTATTAGTGATGTGGGCCGCTGCCTTACTTCTTTCCTCTCCATAAAGTTGATAATGATGTCGAGTATACAGTCTAAAGTTGTTTTAATTATGGAAGGATGGCGTGATTATAGGGGAGTTAGTTTAATTTGTTTCTAAGATACTCGTACTACAGCTGTTTGCGTATACCTCTTTTTCTATTTTGAACCAGCTGTTAACCAAGTGATCATCTCAACCGATATCTTATTTTAGCTTGGGCTTGTTTCAGTTTTCAGTTGGGCCGAATCCCTTTTGTGTGTTGGGCTTCGACCAGATAATTATTGGGCTACTCAGCCATTGGGTTGCTATTAGCTTAGTGTTAGTACTCTGCATTGGTTAATGATAATGGTATATGGGAGTTATAATGATGATTACGGTTGTAATGAAGATAATATTATGATTATGATTATGATCATATCGTGATCATGATTAAAGATGATGAGACGTTATGAGAAGATGGATAACAAAAATGATTATGGGAATGATAGTGATAATGATGTACATATTATGAAAGTGATAATTAAGATAAGGTTAGATTAAGTGTATGATCCATGAAGGATGATGTTGATGAATCATGAGGATATTGATGATGATGAGAAGATGATATAGATATGATCGATGTTGATGATAATGGAGTTTTTAAGTTAAGAAGAAGAAGAAGAAGGCAGGAAGCATATTAGTTAAAAGAAATTAAAGTGTTAATTAAATCAGAAAATAAGAAATGGAGCAACGGTTAAGGGTGTTTTCGTGTTAGCGGGAGGTGGCGGGTTCAAACCCGGGCTTGGGCATTTTTTTAAGGGCTACTTCTTTGAGGTAGTATTTCTATTACTAGTACTATTATTATTATCGTATCATTATCAGTATTAATATAAGTATTATTATTATTAATATTATCATTTTATGAATTAATAAAATAAGTATCATTATTATTTTTATCATTTTTATTATTAGTATTATTATTATTAGTATTATTATTACTAAGTATTATAAATATTATTGTTATTACTATTATTATCATTATTATTATTATTATCCTTAACTTAGTAAAATGACAATTATTAATTTTTGCAAACGGAAGATATTTATATAAAAATATATTTATGTATACAAATATTACATAATCTTATGTTTTAATTAATATAATATTATTTATGTTAACATAACGTTAATTAAATCATATATCAAATAAGCATTATAATATATTATAAGTATTAATAAAATTATGTATAAATATTAATACACAACTAAATATATATATCTAAATTTGTTCGATTACAATTATGTGTGTTAATATATATATAAATGATATAGGTTCGTGAATCCGAGGCCAACCCTGCATTGTCAGTTCCGTCGTATGCATATTTTTACTACAAAATATCGCAGAGTGAGTTCATTTGATTCCCTTTTACTCTTTACATTTTTGGGACTGAGAATACATGCGCTGTTTTATAACTGTTTTGTTAAATGCTTTTGAAATATATTTTGAACTGCGAATACATGAAATACTTTTATAACTGTTTTGCGAAATAGACACAAGTAATCGAAACTACATTCTATGGTTGAATTATCGAAATCGAATGTGCCCTTTTTATCATGTCCGATGTTTTCCCGGAATGATGGCGAATTTATCATGTCCGATGTTTTCCCGAAATGATGGCGAATTTATCATGTCCGATGTTTTCCCGGAATGATGGTGAATTTATCATGTCCGATGTTTTCCCGAAATGATGGAGAATTTATCATGTCCGATGTTTTCCCGGAATGATGGCGAATTTATCATGTCCGAAGTTTTCACGGAATGATGGCGAATTTATCATGTCCGAAGTTTTCCCGGAATGATGGCAAATTTATCATGTCCGAAGTTTTCCCGGAATGATGGTGAATTTATCATGTACGAAGTTTTCCCGGAATGATGGCAAATTTATCATGTCCGAAGTTGTCCCGGAATGATGAGGATATTCTGTATGCAAATTGTTAAGGTCGATTACCAGGTATTCAATCCATATGAATGAATTTTATGCATGATGTTTATGGGAAATGGGAATATTAAATCTTGTGGTCTATTAAAATGATGAATTTTATTGTTTTATGATAAACCTATAAACTCACCAACCTTTTGGTTGACACTTTAAAGCATGTTTATTCTCAGGTATGAAAGAAATCTTCCGCTGTGCATTTGCTCATTTTAAAGATATTACTTGGAGTCGTTCATGGCATATATACGTCGAATCATCGCAATGGGACCAAATGTTGAAGACTTCGTCCAGGTGGATTAGGACGGGGTATGACATGTGGTATCAGAGCGGTGGTCGTAGCGAACCAGGTATTGCATTAGTGTGTCTAACTAATAGGTGTTAGGTTGCATTAATGAATCTGGACTTCGACCTAGTAGTTGTTAGGATATATTAATAAGTCTGGACTTGAACCTGGTCTGCATGTCAAAAGTTTTGCATATCATTTCTTGTCGAAAAATATGTACTTACCATTTTCAGTCTCGACACATCTTATTTCAACTATTGCATAGATGGTGTACAGACAAATTCATATCCTATCACATTAGACTTTGTCTGACACGATTCCTTAATTTCCCCTGTAATCTACGGGATCCTCTATACTATATATAGGTATTAGGTATCCTAAGTAATCAGAATATCATTCGATATCCAAAAATCATTTCATATCGAAAATTCTCTATGTAATCATGCAAGATGAATTCTACAACCCGTTCAAGTTCCTCAAATTCGAAAGCGATTCCGATATGGATATTCACCTAAGCTCCCAAAGCAGTATAACCGAATGGATCAACCAATTAGCCATCATCAATTCTGGATGAGTTAAGGATGAGTTCGTAGTCGACTAAATCAATGGAAACGAGAAGAAGGCGATCCTTTCCATCAACCAAACTGCACTCTTGGCGAAGAACCTGAAGCACTTACCGGCGAACCTATCTAAAAACACCATCTTCAGCCTCATTTCCAGGGTAGCTCATCACGATTATATGCTAGCTAATATTCTAAACCTTATTCATTCACTCGTCCCAATCGATAATCATCCTGGAGTAATAGAAGAAGTCAACGAGCTTCGCGCTCGAGTAGTGGCTCTGTAAAATATGGTGCAAAACCTACCAGCTTTAGCAACATCACCGGCACCAACAACCCAAGTTTCAACATCACACGCCTCAACATCGCAATCTATACCTCGAGCATAATCTTCGTTCGACATGATGATATTGTAATCTCTAATAATTTAGAGATTATGTACTCTAGTTCTAACCGTAAATCAGATGAGTTTAATATCATATTAACTCATTAAATCCATGATTATATCTGAAGAAAATATATATGTAAGTATATTTTCATAAAGATTGTAATTAAAAATTTTTTTGTACAAACTATTAATCGTGAAAATATTTTAACGAGTAGGTAATACCCGAGAAATATTTTGATTTCACACTAATAAGTTACACTGTACACTCTTCAGTTCTGATTTCGCAGTCATTAACAATATTGCTCAAATCCGCACATATACGTATCCGTTCATCAAAGAATAACCATTTTCATTCCAATTCAATTTCATATACGAATTTCTGCCGATCAAAATCCAAGTCAAGATTTGACAAGTGGCATAATGAAGAAAATAATGGATAAAATAAAATTGATTAGTAACAAAATAATTAACTACGTAAAAATTTCTTTATCATCTTTAAATCTTATATATTTTAAATTTTAAGATTATATATTGGACTATTGGACTACTAACCTTGGACAATTAAAAAATATTAAAAGAGTAGGAAATATTTATTTCAAAATTTTGATTTAAAATGTCGTTAATAAGTTATACCTACTACAGTTAAATAATTCCTCAAGTTGCCACTGGATTTCATCTTGAACATCCTTTGTATCTTGATGAATATCATCAGCGTTTAATCATCTAAAAATACAATTTTCTTGAAACCACCTTGGATTGATAACCGATGATTCAGATACGGTAGCATTAAATGCAGAGGAAACAGCAAAAAAATTGTAGATGGACTAAATGGCCAAAAGGTTTGATGATAAAGAATGGAGTGTTGGGAACGCTCGATAAAAAATTTGGTACATAATAATGGATTATGCAAAACTATGAAGGAGACCAAAGACAAATACAAGGACCAAACCCTATATTCAAAGATTCCAGATAATTCTGCATCCAATGAAATCTTTAGAGAATATCTTGCTCTGTACTCATGTTAAATCTTGTAGAAAATCTTTCTTTATCAACCTTCGATCTTAGAAATTCTGAAAATATCATCATAAATATCTTCAATATTTCTGAGAATATTTTCATAACTCTTCTTGTCTGAAATTAGTTATCTTTTCGTGCTATCCGTATTACATCATGAAGGAAACTATTTTAGTTTCTAAAATTCTTTAAAATTTGAATTTAAATTATGAATGATTTCTGGAGTAGTGTTGGGAATTGAAGCATGAGTTAGTATAATATAATGACGCTTGGCCAACGTGATTATATTACAGTAAGTTATGCTGAGTTTCTAATGAAACATGATAAAGGTTCACAGATCTTACTCTCATCATGTGCCATGTTACATAACTCTTTCATTCTACTTAATCTCTAAGCATATCACGGAAATATTTTCCTTGATATTTCTGTTCTTCCATAATTCCGACAGTTTGATAATAAATCGTGTGATTACATTTTCTTTCTGAGTAGAAGATTTCTTTAAATTTATTAAATTCAGAATTCAATTGTGACTACGTCAAAAATTAAGACGAATCTTTATTTCTCATTTCACTATTTTGTGATAGCTTCACCCGTACTCTTCGAGTAATCGAATTATCTTATCCATATTACTCAACAGTAATAAAACTCTATTTATCAACTCATATTCGTCATAAAAACATTTCTATTGTTAGCCATGACGACCTCGATCAAATTTCAGGACGAAATTTCTTTAACGGGTAGGTACTGTGACGACCCGAAAATTTCCAACCAAATTTAAACTTAATATTTATATGATTTCGGCATGATAAGCAAAGTCTGTAATGTTGAGTCTCGAAAATTTTGAAATGTTTTCATGAATTCATATAACATTCGACCATTCCTGACGATTCACGAACTTGTACTTGTAAATAAATAAGTATATATATATATATATATATATATATATATATATATATATATATATATATATATATATAAATGTAATATATATAAAATGTATAAGTATCAAATATTTAAATAATGTTATCATATAATGAATGACATAATTACATAATTAATAGATTGTAATATTAATATATTAAATGTAGTTACAAGTAAAAAATATAATTGTTATACTAATATTATTATTACTTTCATTATTAATATAAAAATCAGTATTAGCTATTTTATTATTTTCAATATAAAATATATGAAAGTTAACACATGTAATTTGTTATATGATTATTAATACTAAAAATTATCATTTTTATTCCAAAATTATTATTATTATTATTATTTCTATTACTTTTAATCATTATTCTTATTAGTATTACTTGAATATTATTATTAATATACCTAATTATTGGTTAATACAAATTATATATAGTAATGAAATAAATACAAAGATATGTATATACATATATATATATACTGATATATACAGATACACTATAGAAATCAGTATTATTGTATATATGAATTCAGAATCCAAATCTGTTACACATCTCAATCTAACTATATTTGATTATGATTGTTGTCTCCAATTTTGTACCAGATCAAATGCAATCACAGATACACAACAAAAGAAATTTGATAGAATCAAAACCAGATATAATGATTCAGTAAGATACAAAGATTTTGCTAGATATTAAATAGATGAAGAATCGAATTCAGTTAGGCATCAACATCAATCTTCTTAATATTTTATTTTTACTCGTCCTTCCTGTCTTCAACTTGTTACCCGTTCAAATTAACTTCTAAATACAAACAAGATGATCAAATCAAGTTGTCAGAGACCAATAGTAAATCGTGCGAACCTGTTGACAATCACAATCTGCTTTTAATTATTTTCAATTTCTTCCTGAGCGAATATTTCATGTCGATCACAAATCTGCTACGAAACAAACTATAATCAAATCTTGTGCTGTATATATTGTACGAATCTGTTACACTTCATTTTCTACTTTATACATTTTTGTTTGTTCCTTTTGAAGTTGATTCTTCATATCGTTAACACGAGCATTATAAAATACCACGATCAACACCAAGTCATCATCTTAAATTACCTTCGGTTCCTTACTTCTTTTTCATTAAACCGTCCTCTATATCTCATCCCTTGAAGAATCTTGATGCAATTGTTGTTGTCTATTGACACACACAAACACAAACATCACCACCTACGAACTACAATCGAATACCATTAACAACTACAAACCACCTTCACCCCATGAAATCATTATATATATATATATATATATATATATATATATATATATATATATATATATATATATATATACAAGACACACATACTGGATATATATATTTACATACCTTCTGTTTCTTTTTTTTCTTGTTTGACATACACGAGCCATCTTCTTCTCTCTCTCTTCTTTCTTATTGTTTTTCTTCTTCATACCACGATCAGTAAATCACAACCAACCACCACAGCAACAATCAAAACCAACAGCTGCTGTCACCGATGCTATACTTGTTTCTGTCTTGCTCAATAGTTCACAAACCCCAAACACCAAATACGTTTTACTGCTGCCTATGACTGTTTTCTGTTTCCAAACTAAGAATATAATGATGATCACAATGTTAAGGGTGTATGATACATGACGAGTGTAGAAATAAGAAGGAAATTAATGAAGATATGGGATGAGATGAATGATGATAAAGAACCGAATATATGATGAATAAAGTTACGGTTCTTTCAAAAGTAGAACCCTACAAAGAAGGTTAATTACCCAACTGCTTATTTAAATCACAAAAATTTGTTTTCATGCATATTTTCTTTTCTTCTTGCTCGACATTTACCAACATGGAATACCCCACTACCATTATTTTTTCGCTAGTGGGATAATGGGTGTAATAGGAGACATGCAAAATATATAAAACATTTGATAATTTAGCCGACACTCATATTACTTTTAATTTAAAAATTGATCTAAAGTGGTCCAAGACTCATTTAGATTAACCATGGATGACGTGCTGCTGCTATTCAGTTGATGATGATATGCCGTAATAATGATAACCGAGTAACATAAATATGATTAAGATTAGAGTAAGATGATGAATTGATAACAAGTGGGGATTTAGTATTGCTTTGAATAAAAGGTGGAGCCGGATAACTACCCGCATATACACCATTTTATTTTAGTAATTGATCAAAGTCTGTGTTTATTAGTGATGTGGGCCGCTGCGTTACTTCATTCCTCTCCATAAAGTTGATAATGATGTCTAGTATACAGTCTAAAGTTGTTTTAATTATGGAAGGATGGCGTGATTATAGGGGAATTAGTTTAATTTGTTTCTAAGATACTCGTACTACAGCTGTTTGTGTATACCTCTTTTTCTGTTTTGAACCGGCTGTTAACCAAGTGATCATCTCAACCGATACCTTATTTTAGCTTGGGCCTGTTTCAGTTTTCAGTTGGGCAGAAACCCTTTTGTGTGTTGGGCTTCGATCAGATAATTATTGGGCTACTTAGCCATTGGATTGCTATTAGCTTAGTGTTAGTACTCTGTATTGGTTAATAATAATGGTATATGGGAGTTATAATGATGATTACAGTTGTAATGAAGATAATATTATGATTATGATTATGATCATATCGTGATCATGATTAAAGATGATGAGACCTTATGAGAAGATGGATAACAAAAATGATTATGGGAATGATAGTGATAATGATGTACGTATTATGAAAGTGATAATTAAGATAAGGTTAGATTAAGAGTATGATCCATGAAGGATGATGTTGATGAATCATGATGATATTAAAGATGATGAGAAGATGATATAGATATGATCGATGTTGATGATAATGGAGTTTTTAAGTTAAGAAGAAGAAGAAGAAGAAGGCAGGAAGCATATTAGTTAAAAGAAATTAAAGTGTTAATTAAAACAGAAAATAAGAAATGGAGCAACGGTTAAGGGTGTTTTCGGGAGGTCGCGGGTTCAAACCCGGGCTTGGGCATTTTTTTTAAGGGCTACTTCTTTGAGGTAGTATTTCTATTACCAGTACTATTATTATTATCGTATCATTATTAGTATTAATATAAGTATTATTATTATTAATATTATCATTTTATGAATTAATAAAATAAGTATCATTATTATTTTTATCATTATTATTATTATTATTATTATTATTATTATTATTATTATTATTATTATTATTATTATTATTATTAGTATTATTATTACTAAGTATTATAAATATTATTATTATTACTATTATTATCATTATTATTATTATTATTATTATGCTTAGCTTAGTAAAATGACAATTATTAATTTTTGCAAACGGAAGATATTTATATAAAAATATATTTATGTATACAAATATTACATAATCTTATGTTTTAATTAATATAATATTATTTATGTTGACATAACGTTAATTAAATCATATATCAAATAAGCATTATAATATATTATAAGTATTAATAAAATTATGTATAAATATTAATACACAACTAAATATATATATCTAAATTTGTTCGATTACAATTATGTGTGTTAATATATATATATAAATGATATAGGTCCGTGAATCTGAGGCCAACCCTGCATTGTCAGTTCCGTCGTATGCATATTTTTACTACAAAATATCACAGAGTGAGTTCATTTGATTCCCTTTTACTCTTTACATTTTTGAGACTGAGAATACATGCGCTGTTTTATAACTATTTTGTTAAATGCTTTTGAAATATATTTTGAACGGCGAATACATGAAATACTTTTATAACTATTTTACGAAATAGACACAAGTAATCGAAACTACATTCTATGGTTGAATTATCGAAATTGAATGTGCCCTTTTTATCATGTCTGATGTTTTCCCGGAATGATGGCGAATGTATCATGTCCGATGTTTTCTCGGAATGATGGCGAATTTATCATGTCTGATGTTTTTTCGGAATGAGGGCAAATTTATCATGTACGATGTTTTCCCGGAATGATGGAGAATTTATCATGTCCAATGTTTTCCCGGAATGATGGCAAATTTATCATGTCCGAAGTTTTCCCGGAATGATGGCGAATTTATCATGTCCGAAGTTTTCCCAGAATGATGGCGAATTTATCATGTCCGAAGTTTTCCCGGAATGATGGTGAATTTATCATGTCCGAAGTTGTCCCAGAATGATGAGGATATTCTATATATAACTTGTTAAGGTCGATTACCAGGTGTTCAATCCATATGAATGAATTTTATGCATGATGTTTATGGGAAATGGGAATATTAAATCTTGTGGTCTATTAAAATGATGAATTTTATTGTTTTATGATAAACCTATGAACTCAACAACCTTTTGGTTGACACTTTAAAGCATGTTTATTCTCAGGTATGAAAGAAATCTTCCGCTGTGCATTTGCTCATTTTAAAGATATTACTTGGAGTCGTTCATGGCATATATACGTCGGATCATCACAATGGGACCAAATGTTGAAGACTTCGTCCAGGTGGATTAGGACGGGGTATGACATGTGGTATCAGAGCGGTGGTCGTAGCGAACCAGGTCTTGCATTAGTGTGTCTAATTGATAGGTGTTAGGATGCATTAATGAATCTGGACTTTAACCTAGTAGTTGTTAGGATACATTAATAAGTCTGGACTTGAACCTTGTCTGCATGTCAAAAATTTTGCATATCATTCCTTGTCGAAAAATATGTACTTACCATTTTCAGTCTCGACACATCTTATTGCAACTATTACATAGATGGTGTACAGACAAATTCATATCCCATCACATTAGACTTTGTCTGACACGATTCCTTAATTTTCTCCGTAATCTACGGGATCCTCTGTACTATATATAGGTATTAGGTATCCTATGTAATCAGAATATCATTCGATATACAAAAATCATTTCATATCGAAAATCCTTTATTTAATCATGCAAGATGAATTCTACAACCAGTTCAAGTTCCTCAAATTCGAAAGCGATTCCGATATGGATATTCACCTAAGCTCCGAAAGCAGTATAACCGAATGGATCAACCAATCAGCCATCATCAATTCTGGATGAGTTAAGGATGAGTTCGTAGTCGACTAAATCAATGGAAACAAGAAGAAGGCGATCCTTTCCATAAACCAAACTGCACTCTTGGCGAAGAACCTGAAGCACTTACCAGTGAACCTATCTAAAAACACCATCTTCAGCCTCATTTCCAGGGTAGCTCGTCACGATTATATGCTAGCTAATATTCTAAACCTTATTCATTCACACATCCCAACCGATAATCATCCTGGAGTAATAGAAGAAGTTAACGAGCTTCGCGCTCGAGTAGTGGCTCTGGAAAATATGGTACAAAACCTACCAGCTTTAGCAACATCACCGGCACCAACAACCCAAGTTTCAACATCACACGCCTCAACATCGCAATCTATACCTCGAGCATAATCTTCGTTCGACATGATGATATTGTAATCTCTAATAATTTAGAGATTATGTACTCTAGTTCTAACCGTAAATCAGATGAGTTTCATATCATATTAACTCATTAAATCCATGATTATATCTGAAGAAAATATATATGTAAGTATATTTTCATAAAGATTGTAATTAAATTTTTTTTGTACAAACTGTTAATCGTGAAAATATTTTAACGAGTAGGTAATACCCGAGAAATATTTTGATTTCACACTAATAAGTTACACTGTACACTCTTCAGTTCTGATTCAGCAATCATTAACAATATTGCTCAAATCCGCACATATACGTATCCGTTCACTAAAGAATAACCATTTTCATTCCAATTCAATTTCATATACGAATTTCTGCCCATCAAAATCCAAGTCAAGATTTGACAAGTGGCATAATGAAGAAAATAATGGATAAAATAAAATTGATTAGTAACAAAATAATTAACTACGTAAAAATTTCTTTATCATCTTCAAATATTAAATATTTTAAATTTTAAGATTATATATTGGATTATTGGACTATTGGACTACTAACCTTGGACAATTAAAAAATATTAAAAGAGTAGGAAATATTGATTTCAACATTTTGATTTAAAATGTCGTTAATAAGTTATACCTACTACAGTTAAATAATTCCTCAAGTTGCCACTTGATTTCATCTTGAACATCCTTTGTATCTTGATGAATATCATCAGCGTTTAATCATCTAAAAATACAATTTTCTTGAAACCACCTTGGATTGATAACCGATGATTCAGATATGGTAGCATTAAATGCAGAGGAAATAGCAAAAAAATTGTATATGGACTAAATGGCCAAAAGGTTTGATGATAAAGAATAGAGTGTTGGGAACGCTCGATAGAAAATTTGGTACTGAATAGCGGATTATGCAAAACTATGAAGGAGACCAAGGACAAATACAAGGATCAAACCCTATATTCAAAGAATCCAGATAATTCTACATCCAATGAAATCTTTAGAGAATATCTTGCTCTGTACTCATGTTAAATCTTGTAGAAAATCCTTCTTCATCAACCTTCGATCTTAGAAATTCTGAAAATATCATCATAAATATCTTCAATATTTCTGAGAATATTTTCATAACTCTTCTTGTCTGAAATTAGTTATCTTTTCGTGCTATCCGTATTACATCATGAAGAAAACTATTTTAGTTTCTAAAATTCTTTAAAATTTGAATTTAAATTAAGAATGATTTCTGGAGTAGTGTTGGGAATTGAAGCATGAGTTAGTATAATATAATGACGGTGGCCAACGTGATTATATTACAGTAAGTCATGCTGAGTTTCTAATGAAACATGATAAATGTTCACATATCTTATTCTAATCATGTGCCATGTTACATAATTCTTTCATTCTACTTAATCTCTAAGCATATCACGGAAATATTTTCCTTGATATTTCTGTTCTTCCATAATTCCGACAGTTTGCTAATAAATCGTGCGATTATATTTTCTTTCTGAGTAGAAGATTTCTTTAAATTTATTGAATTCCAGAATTCAATCGTGACTACGTAAAAAATTAAGACGAATCTTTATTTCTCATTTCACTATTTTGTGATAGCTTCACCCGTACTCTTCGAGTAATCGAATTATATTATCCATATTACTCAACAGTAATAAAACTCTATTTATCAACTCATATTCGTCATAAAAACATTTCTATTGTCAGCCATGACGACCTCGATCGAATTTCGGGACGAAATTTCTTTAACGGGTAGGTACTGTGACGACCCAAAAATTTCCAACCAAATTTAAACTTAATATTTATATGATTTCGGCACGATAAGCAAAGTCTGTAATTTGAATTCATTTAACATTCGACCATTCCCGATGATTCACGAACTTGTACTTGTAAATAAATAAGTATATATATAAATGTAATATATATATAAAATGTATAAGTATCAAATATTTAAATAATGTTATCATATAATGAATGACATAATTACATAATTAATAGATTGCAATATTAATATATTAAATGTAGTTACAAGTTAAAAATATAATTGTTATACTAATATTATTATTACTTTCATTATTAATATAAAAATCAGTATTAGCTATTTTATTATTTTGAATATAAAATATATGAAAGTTAACACATGTAATTTGTTATATGATTATTAATACTAAAAATTATCATTTTTATTCCAAAATTATTATTATTATTATTATTATTATTATTATTTCTATTACTTTTAATCATTATTCTTATTAGTATTACTTGAATATTATTATTAATATACCTAATTATTGGTTAATACAAATTATATATAGTAATGAAATAAATACAAAGATATGTATATACAGATATATAAATAAATAAATAAATAAATAAATATATATATATATATATATATATATATATATATATATATATATATATATATATATATATATATATATACACTATAGAAATCAGTATTATTGTATATACGAATTCAGAATCCAAATCTGTTACACATCTCAATCTAACTATATTTGATTATGATTGTTGTCCCCAATTTTGTACCAGATCAAATGCAATCACAGATACACAACAAAAGAAATTTGATAGAATCAAAACCAGATATAATGATTCAGTAAGATACAAAGATTTTGCTAGATATTAAATAGATGAAGAATCGAATTCAGTTAGGCATCAACATCAATCTTCTTGATATTTTATTTTTACTCGTCCTTCCTGTCTTCAACTTGTTACCCGTTCAAATTAACTTCTAAATACAAACAAGATGATCAAATCAAGTTGTCAGAGATCAATAGTAAATCGTACGAACCTGTTGACAATCACAATCTGCTTTTAATTATTTTCAATTTCTTCCTAAACGAATATTTCATGTCGATCACAAATCTGCTACGAAACAAACTATAATCGAATCTTGTGCTGTATATATTGTACGAATCTGTTACACTTCATTTTCTACTTTATACATTTTTGTTTGTTCCTTTTGGAGTTGATTCTTCATATCGGTAACACGAGCATTATTAAATACCATGATCAATACCAAGTCATCATCTTAAATTACCTTTGGTTTTTTACTTCTTTTTCATTAAACCGTCCTCTATATCTCATCCCTTGAAGAATCTTGATGCAATTGTTATTGTCTATCGACACACACAAACACAAACATCACCACCTACGAACTACAATTGAATACCATTAACAACTATAAACCACCTTCACACCATGAAATCATTATATATATATAAATACAAGACACACATACTGGATATATATATTTACATACCTTCTGTTTCTTTTCTTTTCTTGTTTGACATACACGAGCCATCTTCTTCTCTCTCTTCTTTCTTATTGTTTTTCTTCTTCATACCACGATCAACAAATCAGAACTAACCACCACAGCAACAATCAAAACCAACAGCCGCTGTAACCGATGCTATACTTGTTTCTGTCTTGCTCAATAGTTCACAAACCCCAAACACCAAATACGTTTTACTGCTGCCTACGATTATTTTCTGTTTCCAAACTAAGAATATAATGATGATCACAATGTTAAGGGTGTATGATACATGACGAGTGTAGAAATAAGAAGGAAATTAATGAAGATATGGGATGAGATGAATGATGATAAAGAACCGAATATATGATGAATAAAGTTACGGTTCTTTCAAAAGTAGAACCCCACAAAGAAGGTTAATTACCCAACTGCTTATTTAAATCACGAAAATTTGTTTTCATGCATATTTTCTTTTCTTCTTGCTCGACATTTACCAACATGGAATACCCCACTGCCATTATTTTTTCGCTAGTGGGATAATGGGTGTAATAGGAGACGTGCAAAATATATAAAACATTTGATAATTTAGCCGACACTCATATTACTTTTAATTTAAAAATTGATCTAAAGTGGTCCAAGACTCATTTGGATTAACCATGGATGACGTGCTGTTGCTATTCAGTTGATGATGATATGCCATAATAATGATAACCGAGTAACATAAATATGATTAAGATTAGAGTAAGTTGATGAATTGATAACAAGTGGGGATTTAGTATTGCTTTGAATAAAAGGTGGAGCCGGATAACTACCCGCATATACACCTTTTTATTTTAGTAATTTATCAAAGTCTGTGTTTATTAGTGATGTGGGCCGCTGCCTTACTTCTTTCCTCTCCATAAAGTTGATAATGATGTCGAGTATACAGTCTAAAGTTGTTTTAATTATGGAAGGATGGCGTGATTATAGGGGAATTAGTTTAATTTGTTTCTAAGATACTCGTACTACAACTATTTGTGTATACCTCTTTTTCTGTTTTGAACTGGCTGTTAACCAAGTGATCATCTCAACCAATACCTTATTTTAGCTTGGGCGTTCAGTTTTCAGTTGGGTCGAATCCCTTTTGTGTGTTGGGCTTCGATCAGATAATTATTGGGCTACTCAGCCATTGGGTTGCTATTAGTCTAGTGTTAGTACTCTGTATTGGTTAATGATAATGGTATATGGGAGATATAATGATGATTACGGTTGTAATGAAGATAATATTATGATTATGATTATGATCATATCGTGATCATGATTAAAGATGATGAGATGTTATGAGAAGATGGATAACAAAAATGATTATGGGAATGATAGTGATAATGATGCACGTATTATGAAAGTGATAATTAAGATAAGGTTAGATTAAGAGTATGATCCATGAAGGATGATGTTGATGAATCATGATGATATTGATGCTGATGAGAAGATGATATAGATATGATCGATGTTGATGATAATGGAGTTTTTAAGTTAAGAAGAAGAAGAAGAAGGCAGGAAGCATATTAATTAAAAGAAATTAAAGTGTTAATTAAAACAGAAAATAAGAAATGGAGCAACGGTTAAGGGTGTTTTCGGGTTAGCGGGAGGTCGCGGGTTCAAACCCGGGCTTGAGCATTTTTTTTAAGGGCTACTTCTTTGAGGTAGTATTTCTATTACAAGTACTATTATTATTATCGTATCATTATCAGTATTAATATAAGTATTATTATTATTATTATTAATATTATCATTTTATGAATTAATAAAATAAGTATCATTATTATTTTTATCATTTTTATTATTAGTATTATTATTATTAGTATTATTATTACTAAGTATTATAAATATTATTGTTATTACTATTATTATCATTATTAATTATTATTATTATTATCCTTAACTTAGTAAAATGATAATTATTAATTTTTGCAAACGGAAGATATTTATATAAAAATATATTTATGTATACAAATATTACATAATCTTATGTTTTAATTAATATAATATTATTTATGTTAACATAATGTTAATTAAATCATATATCAAATAATCATTATAATATATTATAAGTATTAATAAAATTATGTATAAATATTAATACACAACTAAATATATATATCTAAATTTGTTCGATTACAATTATGTGTGTTAATATATATATAAATGATATAGGTTCGTGAATCCGAGGCCAACCCTGCATTGTCAGTTCCGTCGTATGCATATTTTTACTACAAAATATCGCAGAGTGAGTTCATTTGATTCCCTTTTACTCTTTACATTTTTGGGACTGAGAATACATGCGCTGTTTTATAACTGTTTTGTTAAATGCTTTTGAAATATATTTTGAACTGCGAATACATGAAATACTTTTATAACTGTTTTACGAAATAGACACAAGTAATCGAAACTACATTCTATGGTTGAATTATCGAAATCGAATGTGCCCTTTTTATCATGTCCGATGTTTTCCCGGAATGATGGCGAATTTATCATGTCCGATGTTTTCCCGGAATGATGGCGAATTTATCATGTCCGATGTTTTCCCAGAATGATGGCGAATTTATCATGTCCGATGTTTTCCTAAAATGATGGCGAATTTATCATGTCCGATGTTTTCCCGGAATGATGGAGAATTTATCATGTCCGATGTTTTCCCGGAATGATGGCAAATTTATCATGTTCGAAGTTTTCCCGGAATGATGGCGAATTTATCATGTCCGAAGTTTTCCTGGAATGATGGTGAATTTATCATGTCCGAAGTTTTCCTGGAATGATGGCAAATTTATCATGTCCGAAGTTGTCCTGGAATGATGAGGATATTCTATATGTAACTTGTTAAGGTCAATTACCAGGTGTTTAATCCATATGAATGAATTTTATGCATGATGTTTATGGGAAATGGGAATATTAAATCTTGTGGTCTATTAAAATGATGAATTTTATTGTTTTATGATAAACCTATGAACTCACCAACCTTTTGGTTGACACTTTAAAGCATGTTTATTCTCAGGTATGAAAGAAATCTTCCGCTGTGCATTTGCTCATTTTAAAGATATTACTTGGAGTCGTTCATGGCATATATACGTCGGATCATCGCAATGGGACCAAATGTTGAAGACTTCGTCCAGGTGGATTAGGACGGGGTATGACACGATAACAACGCAGTCAACAGCTGCGTTACTAACCTGTATGATAACCTCGAGTATCTCTATGAGAAGCAAAAGGCGAGGAACGAGAAAGTTGATGAGTTTATGAAGAAGGTGGAGGATGAGAAGAAGAAAAATGAAGATTACTTCAATCTTAATATTTCCTAGATTATTTTTCCAAATTTCCTATCTATGTAAAGGCTATGCCTTAAACTATTTCTATTTCTGAATCGTGTGTTAAAAAGGCTTATTTAATGCCTCGTTCTAATAATATAAAGTGTTCTATTAATATCATGTGATATCAATGCTTTATTTTATTCATACTTATAAATGCCCAAACTTATAACTTGTCACCTTACCAAACTTATGTTCACTTCTATGTAGTGACATCATGGTTCGTCCAGCTGCACCTACTGTTAACAACATCATTTTGACCACTGAACAATTCCAACAATTGCTTACTGCCACCCAAAGCAACACTCAAGCTAATAATGTTAATCTTCAACCGAAACCTTGTTCTTACAAGGACTTTACAAACTACCATCCTCCCGCTTTTAAGGGAAATGAAGAGGCTGTCGAACTAGTTCGATGGTTCGAGAAGCTAGAGTCTATCTTCCGCATTTGCAACTGCGGGGATAATGATCGAGTCAAATATGCCACTAGCTCATTAGCTGGCAATGCTTTGACTTGGTGGACTGCTTATGCTAAATCTGTGGGAATTGACAATGTTAATGCAATCCCATGGGACAAACTCAAAAGCATGATGGTTAATAAATTCTGTCCGAGAAGTCAAGTTCAAAAGCTTGAAGCTGAGTTCTGGGAACTCAAAGTGAAGGGTACTGATATTGAAAGCTACACCAATTGTTTTCTCGAGCTTTCAACTTTGTGTCCTGAGATGTTTTATACCGAAGCTAGAAGGATTGAAAGGTATATTGAAGGTCTCCCCGAAGATGTTCAAGGGAATGTTATTGCTGCCGAGAAGGTTACTCTTGATGCTGTGATTCTCATGGCACAAAACCAGATGTTGGCCAAGAGAAGAAGGGCGTCGGCTAATAAGCCGGTTGACACTAAGAGTAATGAAGGTAAGAGGAAGTTTGAGCCATCTCAAGGTTCGACTCAGAATGTTAGTAAGAAGCCGGCGGATAGTACAAGGACGAATTATAAAGGAACTTATCCTTTTTGTATTCGCTGTGAAAGGCATCACCCGGGGCGGTGTACTGCTACTTGTACGTTGTGTAAGAAAGTGGGAAACGTTTCTAAAACGTGTAAGATACCTCCAAAGGATAAAGCTATTGTTCCTGCTAAAGCTCCTCCTACTTGCTACACTTGTGGAGAAAAGGGACACATTAGTCCAAATTGTCCTAAGAAGAAAGATACTCCCGCTACTGGAGCCAATACTACTGCTGCAAAGGGGCGTGCATTTGTTCTTACTGCTGCTGAAGCCCGAGATGAAGATGAGGTCATCACGGGTACGTATCTTGTCAATAATTGTTATGCAACTATTTTATTTAATACGGGTGCCGACAAAAGTTACGTGTCTAGTGAATTTTGTACCTTATTTACTGAAAAGCCTCAACCCTTAGAATCTAAACGATTAGTAGAAGTAGCCAATGGAAAGATCATGAAAGTTGATAAAATCTATAAAAACTACAACCTAATCTTAGCCAATAAAGAATTTAAGATTGACCTTTTGTCGGTCGAGCTCGGAAGTTTTGATGTCGTAATTGGAATGGATTGGTTACGTCCATTACATGCTGCAATCTTGTGTTTTGATAAAACCGTTAACATTCCGTTGGGAAATGGAGAGACTCTAGTCATTCAAGGCGACAAGAGTGGTTCTAATCTCAACAGTATCTCCTGTATTAAAACCCGCAAATACCTTATGAAAGGTTATCCAGCTATTGTAGCCCACGTTAAAATGATCGAATCGAAAGAGAAGTGTATTGAAGATGTACCAGTAGTTAAAGACTTTCCCGAAGATCTTCCTGGTCTTCCACCTCCTTGACAAGTTGAATTTCAAATTGATTTAGCTCCCGGTGCTGCTCCTATTGCTAAAGCACCATACCGTTTAGCACCTTCCGAAATGAAGGAACTTTCTAACCAACTCCAAGAACTATTAGATAAAAGTTTCATTCGTCCCAGCTCGTCCCCATGGGGAGCTCCTATTCTATTCGTTAAGAAAAAAGATGGTACGTTGAGGATGTGCATTGATTACCGCAAACTTAACAAGCTTACTATCAAGAATCGTTACCCGTTGCCACGTATTGATGATCTATTTGACCAACTTCAAGGGTCAAGTGTTTATTCAAAGATTGATTTGAGGTCCGGTTATCACTAACTCAAAGTCAAGGAATCCGATATTCCTAAGACTGCTTTTCGCACTCGTTATGGGCACTATGAATTTTGTGTTATGCCTTTTGGTTTAACTAACGCTCCTGCCATATTCATGGATCTTATGAATCGCGTCTGCAAGCCATATCTTGACAAATTTGTCATTGTGTTCATTGACGACATCTTGATCTACTCCAAGAGTGAGAAAGAACATGAGCAACATTTGCGAATGATTCTTGAACTCTTACGAAAGGAAAAACTCTACGCTAAATTTCTTAAGTGCGAGTTTTGGCTCAAAACCGTACAATTCCTCGAAAATTTTGTTGATAGTAAAGGAATACATGTTGATCCAGCTAAGATTACCGCTATTCAAAACTGGGAGATACCAAAGACTGCGAAGCATATTTGTCAATTTTTGGGACTTTCCGGTTACTACCGAAGGTTCATAAAAGATTTTTCTCTCATTGCTAAACCCCTTACGAAGTTAACTCACAAAGGGAAGAAGTTTGAGTGGTCTGAAGAACAGGAATCTGCTTTCAAGGTTCTGAAGGATAAATTGACCACAACTCTGATCCTCTCTTTACCTGAAGGTACTGATGACTTTGTTGTTTACTGTGATGCCTCAAAGCAAGGCTTTGGTTGTGTTTGAATGCAACTTGAAAAGGTTATTTCCTATGCATCTAGACAGTTGAAGAAACACGAAGAGAACTATACCACACATGACCTTGAGTTAGGTCTCGTGGTATTCGCATTAAAGATATGGAGACATTATCTATATGGTACTAAGTTTACGGTGTACACTGACCATAAAAGTCTTCGACACATCTTTGATCAGAAACAGCTGAATATGAGGCAAAGCCGATGGCTCGAGTTATTGAATGATTATCACTGTGAGTTGAAATATCATCCTGGCAAGGCGAATGTAGTTGTCAATGCTCTTAGTCGAAAAGACGACGTTAAACGTGTTCGTGCTTTAAACCTGAAAATCAAGTCGAATCTTATATCACGAATCTGTGAAGCTCAACTTGAAGCTATTAAACCAACACTTATCGAAGGTGAAGGACCTATAGGTTTTGAGAACCAACTCCAAGTGAAAGATAATGGTACACGGTACTTTGGTAACAGAATTTGGATCCCTCGTTTCGGTAATCTCCGTGAACTAGTCTTGGATGAAGCTCATAAGACTAGGTATTCTATTCATCCCGGTTCCAGTAAAATGTATCACGATGTGAAGGAATTCTACTGGTGGCCTAACATGAAATCCGACATTGCTATTTATGTTAGTAAGTGTCTCACTTGTCTGAAAGTCAAGGCTGAACATCAAAAGCCTTCTGGTCTGTTGACACAACCCGATATTCTGCTGTGGAAGTGGGAATGTATCACTATGGACTTCGTTGCTAAGTTGCCTAAGACTTCAAACGGTAACGATACTATTTGGGTCATAGTTGATCGCCTTACTAAATCTGCACATTTCATACCGATCAAGGAAACCGATAAGATAGAGAAATTATCACAGCTTTACATTAAAGAAATTGCCTCACGTCATGGAGTTCCTATCTCGATTATTTCTGATCGCGATGGTCGATTCGTTTCTAGATTCTGGAAAACTTTACAATCTGCTCTTGGAACTCAACTCGACATGAGTACAGCCTATCATCCGCAAACTGATGGTCAAAGTGAATGAACTATTCAAACCTTGGAAGATATGCTACGTGCTTGTGTAATCGATTTCGGCAAAGGATGGGATAGACATCTACCTTTGGTTGAATTTTCTTACAACAACAGTTATCACTCTAGCATTAAAGCTGCACCTTTTGAAGCTTTATATGGCCGGAAATGTAGATCCCCTTTGTGTTGGGATGAACTCGAGGACAAACATTTAACTGGTCCTGAAATCATTCATGAAACTACCGAAAAGATCGTTCAGATTAAGCAACGGTTAGAAATTGCCCGTAGCTGACAAAAGAGCTATGCCGATAAGAAGCGAAAGGATATAGAATTCCAAGTTGGAGATAAAGTCATGTTGAAAGTATCCCCTTGGAAAGGCGTTTTCCGTTTCGGTAAATGAAGCAAACTTAGTCCACGATATGTTGGACCTTTCAAAGTCACTCAAAGAGTCGGTACTGTGGCGTACCGATTAGAACTACCAACCGAACTTAGCCAAGTACATGATGTGTTTCATGTCTCGAATCTTAAGAGATGTCTTGCTGATGACACACTTGTTATTCCTTTGGATGATATCCGCATTGATGAGCAAATGCATTTCATTGAAGAACCTATATAAATCATGGAAGGAGAGGTCAAACAAACCCGGTAAAGCAACATACCTATCGTTAAAGTCTGTTGGAATTCGCGTAGAGGCCCCGAATATACCTGGGAACGTAAAGACCACATGATACGGAAATATTCCCATCTCTTCTCAACTGCTGATGCAAACGAGGAATCTACCTAAAACTTCGGGATGAAGTTTCTAATAACGGGGAGGTACTATAACGACCCTCATTTTTCCATTCTATATTTTTCTTTATTAAATGCCCAACTATATAATTAAACGTAACAATTAAACATTAATTAACGATTGTTAAGCATTAAGAATTATAAAAAATAATAATTAACTTTGTGTAATAAACAACAAGTTAATAAAATACGGAAATGATAAGCAAAATAATTTTCGTGCACAAAAGGTAATAAATTAAAGTTTAATGTATATAACTTAATTAAGTCTTAAACAAATTTAGGGATTTATTAAGCTAATCTAAAGTATAAGGTTTAAAGTGAAAAATCCCGAAACTCCCTCCTTGTTTAACCTAGCCGGAAAAAGTGAATTGCCCAAAAAGCCCTCCCAAATTCGGCACCCATGATCCCCATTACTTTCTCTCCAAGTCTAACTTGTTCCCTAAGTAAACCTAACCCTAACCCTAATTCTAGAATCCTCCTAACTCTCCTATAAATAGAGACCTAGGCTAGAGCTAAACATGTACCAAATCAAATTACAAAACTCTTTCTCAAATCTCTCTCCCCTCTCCCTATTTTCGGCTCAAAACCGAAAACCCCAACACCACCACTATCTAAATCCACCACCACCTTCAAGGGTTTCCAAGCGATCTTCATCGTGTTCTTCGCGTTCTTCAAGAATCTTCAAGGTGTTCTTGGTTGTTAGAGTGCTTTGATCTTCAATCTTCAAGTGTTTCATCTTTCTTTTGTTATCATCTTCAAATCTTCAAAGGTATTACATAAACCCTAAAACTTATTTACATAAACTTTGATCTTTGTTTAATTCATATTCATGTTAATTCATAAACATATACAATATATATATGAACACACTTAGATCTATATATACATGGAAGAAAAATATATATATATATACATATATATATACATATATATATATATATATATATATATATATATATATATATATATATATATATATATATATATATATATATATATATATATATATATATATATATATGTATATGTATAGGTGTCGACCAAAAAAAAAAAGAGAAGGAGGTTTGATCTTTAAAACCTAGGAGATTAGATAAAGATTTGTTTATGTTTAATTAAGGAAACAAAATAAATACATATATACATATACATACTCGACATATATATATATATATATATATATATATATATATATATATATACATGTAAAACAAATATATTTTTATATACATACATACATATATACGGTATATATAAAAAACAATATAAATATTATATATATATACATATACACGAAATATATATATATATATATATATATATATATATATATATATATATTAAACCCTAATTACACCTAAACTATACTACATTAATTAAAACCCTAAACCTAACCCTAATTATTAAACCCTACTTTACTAAAACCCTAATCGTTACCTAATCATTACTACACTAAATCCTAAACCTAAACATTTATTACACAAACCCTAATTATTTAATACTACTTTAATTAATTAAACCTAATTAATTAATACTACTAATTGTTACTAAACCTTAATACTACTATTACTACTATATAAAACTTATACTATTACTAACACTTATAATATACTACTTATATTATAATACTTATGTTACAATAGTCATTCACGATAGCGTGAAGTCACTTGAATGTCAACGCTACTTAAGGCCTAGGGTGATCCTTGGTACCACTATGGGACCCTTGTGGATTACGAATGCCAAACTTAGATTTTGGTCAAGAAATCCTAGGCCAACCGGTAACAATAGATCATCTTGGTGACTCGACGGTAGCATAGATGTTCGGGTATGATCCACAATATCAACCCGACTATAGTAATCATACACTTAGTTATTTTTCACACTTAATAGGTGGTAGACTTATTAAGGACAACTCACTAGTGTTCAACACTAACTTACTAAAAATGGAAATTTTCTAAAAGTGGAAACTTACTAGGAATGGAAACTTAGTAAAACGAACTATACTTAAAATACTTTCATACCTAAACTTAAACTTGAGCAAAATATTTAACTACTCTTAAATGTCAATAGGTTGACTTTCTGCTCGTTCATCCAAACTTTCTATTCCGAGGAATAACCATCTCTCTCTACTTACTAAGGTGAACTCATAGCCCCACTCTTTATTGCTAGCAACTTATTTAACCTTTTGGGGTGAGACACATGCTATTTTTACTTTTTACGATTTAGACACAAGTACCAACTGTTAAACTATGCTATACCCGGCTATGTCCGACTAAGGCCCTACAGTGATATTTTTAATTGCTCGTTAAATGCATTCTTAATTATTGGGGGTAGGCCTATCGGGAGTAACGTCCCCGATACATTTGACCAAGTCATTGTATTACTTAATAATGAAATTAAACCAATAAGGACAGACACAACTTGTCATTGGGGCAAACTTTGAACGTTTAGTCTAAATATCACGAACTGGCATAACTTTTTGATCCCTGCGAGATCAACTTTATAAACTAAATCTTGTGGTCTAAAACAACGGTCAAACATTTTTGTTAAACCTATGAACTTCACTCAATCTTTTTGGATGACACTTTAGCATGTTTTGTCTCAGGTGATGATTAATCAAGCTTATTTACTTACTGCTTATGTGATGCTACTTGGACTTAGGATCAAGAGATATCGCATTTATTATTCTTGCATTAAACATTTTCTTTATTATCATTTCAATTATTGTAACGACATTCATTTTTCGCTGCGTACTCTCAATAAAGTTTGATTTTATCATGTAGTATTGTTCTCGTATATTATAATATGTTGGTTTATTTGATATTAAATCCCATTTCGCCCAGGCCTTAACTGGGGGTGTAATACAATTGGTCAAGCCAAGCCTCCAACAAGTACCTAACATCATAATGATGTCTGTAAGAAAATAATGTAGCTTAGGAGGATACTACATTACGTCCAGATATCATCGATAGTCATGAGGCAACCATCTAATCTGTTAAATCAATCATGAAGATTGAGGTTCATCAGTCTTAAAAGCTGATCAATCTTTGAGGAGATCATCCTTCCGGGGATCTGATAAATCACTGACATTTTGTGTGTACATGGTGCCCCCGTTTTACGAGACAGATCTCCCTCATCGAGATAAGTCTGACCACCAGCTCCCTGTTTGATGTTGAGGCCTGGTGGATTTCCAGCCGATGATCGAAAAGACTTTTCAAGACTGTTCGTCAACCTACAGCTGGTCAGGACTACAACTTATGACAAAAGTCATCAAGTGTGTCGGTCGGGAGACTTAACTCCCTTTAGGATGGAATGGATACATCCTGTATGGTCATATTAGGTGGTCGGACGTAACATTGTCCTTGTTAGGAGAAACAATGAGGATCACCCTATTAAAGTATTTTCGATCTAGCGCATGGCCTGGTTTTGACCACACGATCCAATCACCGTTCATACTGTTGACACCCGTTTTGGTACAGGTGACCTACTATTGAATTTCGAAGAACTCGTAGGATTTCACATTCAATGGTAATGAATGTGTTTTGGTTAAGGCTAATGTCACCCACAGTTCCCCTGGGTTTTAGGAAACGACACGGAACAAGTATGATTTTCGAGCCAACTAAACCCAATATCGGTGTAGGGCGGAAAGAATACAGGAAACGTCATTTTGTACTCGTCAATTTAAGGGTAACAACTTGCCAAACTTCATAACTTTAAGATTTTGGCTTCTTTGAAATCACGAATTAAACCATAAAATTTTTAAAATTCCCCAAAAATGTCCTAAAACGTGATGTTTCACTCTTTTTAAAGTTCAAAAATACCAAGCCATATGTAAACCAACACTCATATTTCAAAAAACATATTTTACTAACCCGCAAGAATTTATATCCTCACCCCACACTTGAGATCAAGTAATGTCCCCATTACTTGAGATAAAAAATAGATTAAATTCGGAAGGGTAAAAGGAGAAATAAAGTAAAACTTGCCAAGTTACAACCATGAACCGTGGAATGCTAGTGACAAACCGGCCTGCACTTAATGACATTCCACAATAGTTATCATGCAATGTTCATCATCAAAAGTACCTGCAATGAATCCAAACAAATATACAATACTCTATAAAAATGGTGCATTTCATCGAGTCATGAACCCGACTCGACCCCTATAATCATCCTTTAGTGGGGTCTGAATCACCCACACTTAGCTGACGATACGAGAAATCAGTAGAGTATGTTCTACGAATCAACATTGTTAACCAGTTGTTAACACCTCGAGTAGTAAATATAATGTCCTATAATTCTGTTGTCTCATCCCTTAAACACTTCACACTAACCCGAATATCCGGAAATGTGTCACCTTTAAAATCAGCTTGGGACACCCGAATGTACCCCATGTTCATGCTTACATCAAATGGGTCACTATAGATCGTCTTTCCCATGCTATACACACTATGATATCCACCCAAAAGTGAACCATTACTCTCCTCAATAACGACATCCTCAGGAATAAGTGTGGACTCACTCTGAATCTCAACTATGGAATGGGACTCAACCTCTAACTTCAATTCCTTCAATTCTTCAGTTGTAGGCTTATAACCATTAGCAATAAGAACAGCCAACAAATCTTCTTCATCAACCATATCATCCTCTTCCTCACCAATAAATGAACAAGTATGCAAATCCTGCAATTCTGGGAACTCCATCAATAACTCAGAATGTGTGTCTATAGGGATAGGCTCTTGATCAACTTCATTTATCATCAAATCATCCCCAATACCCGTACACTCTTGCTCACTCAGAATATGAACCAACACATGTTTTAGGTTGCTTATCTGTTGCTCTAAATTTTGAATGGATAGCTCCTGATCTCTAAACATTTGTGCACACCTCTCATTATTTTGTGTTTGAGATGCAATAAACTCTGTTTGAGTGGCAATAAACTTACACATCATATCCTCTAAGTTGGAATTTTAATCATTTTGTTCAACAACATCCTCTACAATTTCATTCCCAAAACTCATGGTTACAATGCTTAGTTGCTCATCCTGAAGACCATATAACCATCTACAACTTTAATTCAAGTTCTCACGGGATGCCTCCATCTCTTTGTTCATTTGATCATAAAATCGGTTACTTTCTTCATTTAATCTGACCATCTTGTTAATTTCATCATCTAAATGGCTCCAACAATTAAGCATTTTCCTGCAACTGACAAAAACTAGAAAAGAATAAAAGCACCGATACAATACAATGTAAAATAAAATAAGATCTAAAGTAAAACTAAATCTAAAATGATACTACTAAAAAAAACAGGCTCAAATAAATCACAAATAGCAAACAATCTCAAATTAAAACACAACTGTTCCCTGGCAGCGGTGCCAAAAACATGATGTGTAAAATCGCGTATATAAATTATGATGGGAAATACCGGTTCAAAGATTACTACACACTAACGAGCAGTGTACCCGATCGTGCAATAGTATAAAGTTGGTAAATCCAAGATCGTTCCAAGGACAGTTCACACGTAAGAATTAAGATTGCAACTAATAGAAACAAACTAAGTTAATCTATGAAGATTGAAAGTACGAGAGAATTGGTTTTGTGGTTATTTAACGATTAGCCAAATCAAGAATTGATTTGAAAATAAAAACAATATTTTTAGATTTTAGATTTATAAAAAGTAAAACAAGAAAGCAATTAAGATAGTTTAGATATCAAATGGAATGGAAATGCTCGTCTAGACCTTTTACCCTCGGAATTGGATGTTTTTATACTTTAGTCCGATTTAAGACTTAATACATGCAAATTACTCAGTCGACCCGCCAAGAGTTCTCTTTAGCAAGTACTCAAACTAGAATTACTAGATGTAGGGTTCACTGGCACCTAAGACCTTTTCGTTTGTGACTAATTAATTAACTAGATCAAAGATTTGAATAACAATTGCCTTTGCGTTCGCCCTACACAATTCACCCCTATATCGTCTAACTGTTTAAACTTAATTTACCCCTTGGTCCGGTTTAGCAAACAATCAATTAAGACAAATCAATTGTAAACTAGTGTACTAAATCAACAAGAGTTCTCTTTATCAAACAAATACACTAATCAATCAAGTTCATAAAGTTAAACATCAATAAGAATCGATCTTTTATTCAAACTATTGAAATAAACATGCAATAAGTTCATAAATCATAAATCATAACATCCAAATCCTCGGTTATTAATCTAGACAAGCATTGAAAACTTAACCAACAATCATGGCTGAAAACAAAATCATAAATAAACAATTAAGATAATTCATTATGTTTGATAAGAATTAAACCTAGTTGAAATCGTGATCTCGAATGATAGACGAATCAAAATGCGTTCCCGGAATGATTGAGTTGATTAAATGATGTTGGGATTCCCCAAAAGTCACCAAAAATTGCCCCAAAGCTGCTGGAATTCGTCTGGATAAAAGTGATAAAAAGTTAGGGTTTAATTTCCCTATTTATAGCCCCAAAAACCGCCATCAGATACGACCCACACCGCGGCCTTGCCAGCCTCGTCGCGGCTTAAGCCTTGCAAAAATTCCACTTTGTTACAATATGCTTGACCCTCAAATTCAGCTATAACTCGTGTCACGGGCTCAACAGCCGCGCCGCGGCTTAACACGTACACAGGTTCTTCCTTTATTTTTCCCATAAAAATGCCCAAAACCAACTTGCAACATCATATTAAGGCACCGATGATAAAATAACATAGCATATACCTCAAAATGATCTAAAAAGCGTACAAAAGATCTTCTCGGCTCTCGAAACCCAAATCTAACAAATGTCTTCCAAAATAGCTCCAATTCGTATCCAATGAACCAAAATGCGACCGATATTGCGCGAATAAATATGTGTAAATTAAGCAATATCACATATGTTGGCAAAAGTAAATGAAAGTGAAATTAAGGTGGCCAAAAGTGTGAAAACTGAAAGTGTGTCGCAAGTGAAACCAGCGGCAAGTCAGTCTAGCCATCAATCAAAGAAATCAAGTCGGTTTAAGCCGAAAGGGCAATCTAGCCAGGGTGGATCAGTGTCAAGTGGTCAGAAGACATGGTGTAGAATGTGTAAGTCTTCACATAGTGGGCAGTGTACAACCTTGACGAAACGTTGTTTATGTTGTTGTATAGTAGGACATGAGCCTCAAGATTGTTCGTATAAGAATAATGTGTGTTGAAACTGTCATAAAGAGGGTCACAGATCTGCAGAGTGTCCAGCTGCAAGAAAGAGTTATTTCGGGGCCAGGTCCGGGTCTGGGGTACGTGTTGTGTCAGCTGGGGGGTCATCTGCTTCCTCTGTGGGCAGAAGCGCAAGAATCCTCCACCAACTGAAGCTAGAGCCTTTCAGATGTCAGTAGACGCTGCCACTTCTACTGACGATGCAACCACCGGTATGTTCTTAGTAAATTATGTGCCGGCTCGTGTACTATTTGACTGTGGGGCAAATCTCTCGTTTGTGTCAACTACATTTTGTGCTAAGTTAAATGTGCCTGGTAGTGTATTAAATGAACCCTTAAGTGTCGAAGTCGGTGACAGTAGAACAGTTTTAGTCACAAAGTTTGTGTCTGGAATTACTATTGACATAGAGGGTAGTCTTTTCCCTGTGACTTGCCTAGTGATGCCTATACCAAGCTTTGATGTAGTGCTAGGCATGAATTGGCTTAGTGACCATAAGGCCAATATTAAGTGCGATAGGAAAATTATCTCTTTTTCGGTGGCTTGTGGGAAACAGGTAGTGACTCGTGGTGATCGCGGCAGGTTCCGTTGTCCATTATTGTCGATGATGAAAGCTCATAAATCTTTGGCCAAGGGATGTGATTCTTTCTTAGCTTATGTGATCGATGTAAAGAAGGAAAGTAAGGTAGTGTCCGATATTCCCGTGGTGTCTGAATATCTAGAAGTGTTCCCCGATGAATTACCAGGCTTACCGCCGATCAGGGAAGTTGAATATAAGATCGAGTTAGTGTCAGGGGCTACGCCAGTTGCTAAAGCTCCGTATAGATTAGCTCCTTCAGAAATTCGCAAAATGATGTCCCAAATTCAAGAACTGTTGGACCGCGGGTTCATTCGTCCGAGTTATTCGCCGTAGGGCGCACCAGTGTTATTCGTGAAAAAGAAAGATGGTATGCTCCGAATGTGTATAGATTATCGTGAACTAAATAAAAGAACAGTGAAGAATAAGTATCCGCTTCCTAGAATAGATGACTTATTTGATCAGCTTCAAGGAGCTTCGTTCTTTTCGAAAATAGACCTACGTTCGGGATATCACCAGGTTCGTGTTGCTGAATCTGACATTCCTAAGACTGCATTTCGTACTCGTTATGGTCATTATGAGTTCTTAGTGATGCCTTTTGGATTAACCAACGCTCCAGCAATTTTCATGGATCTCATGAATAGGTTGTGTAAAACAGTTTTGGATAATTTTGTTATCGTGTTCATTGATGACATCTTAGTGTACTCCAAAACTGAATCCGAGCATGCTGAGCATTTAAGACAAGTATTGGAACTTTTGAAACGTGAAAAATTGTATGCAAAGTTTTCAAAGTGTGAGTTCTGGTTACGTGAAGTTCAATTTTTGGATCATATTATCTGTGCAGAAGGTATAAAAGTGGATCCATCTAAAATTGAAGTTGTGATGAATTGGAATTTACCAAAGAATCCGAAAAAAATCAAGAGTATTCTAGGATTGTCCGGTTACTACCGACGGTTTATTAAAGATTTTTCAAAGATTGCAAGTTCTTTGACAAAGTTAAGTAGAAAGGATGTGTCTTTTCAGTGGGGTAATGAACAGGAAACTGCATTTCAGACTTTAAAAAGTTTGTTGTATCAAGCGCCAGTGTTAGCCTTACCTGAGGGATCCGACGACTTCGTTGTATATTGCGACGCGTCTTTATCCGGTTTGGGCTGTGTATTAATGCAAAGAGATTGTGTAATTACGTATGCGTCTCGACAGTTAAAACCAAGTGAAAAGAATTATCCAGCTCATGGCTTAGAAATGGCTGCAGTAGTGTTTGCGTTAAAGTTGTGGAGGCATTATCTTTATGGTACGCATTGTGTTATCTGCACCGATCATAAAAGTTTACAGTATATCTTTTCACATAAAGAAATGAATATGCGCCAGAGACGGTGGCAAGAACTAATCAAGGATTATGACTGTGATATCAGATATCATCCTGGCAAGGCAAACATCGTGGCTGATGCGTTAAGTCGTAAGAAATCCGCTGACAGTGTAAAGTTTATGCGAATTGAGATTGTGTCTGATTTAGTGGATCGACTAAAGATAGCTCAACTCGAAGCATTACAAGATGAACATTTGAAATTTGAGTTAATGGTGAAAAGAAAAGAAGAATTGATGAATGATTCTCGAGGATTAGAGACTTATCGTGAACAAGTTTGGGTGCCGTTACTTGGAGGATTGAGGGATTTAATCTTAAATGAAGCACATAAATTGAGATTATCCGTGCATCCCGGTAGTACAAATATGTACCATGATCTAAAAGTGTTATATTGGTGGCCAACTATGAAAGCAGACATCGCACAATACGTGGAAAAGTGTCATATTTGTGCCCAAGTGAAAGTAGAACACCAGAAACCATATGGGTCTTTACGTCAATTAGAGATTCCAGAGTGGAAATGGGAGCATATCACCATGGATTTTGTGACAAAAATACCTAGAACCCAGAAAGGAAATGATATGATTTGGGTAATAGTGGACCGTTTAACCAAAAATGCGCATTTTCTAGCTACTAGTGAAACAGCTTCGTTGACCAAATTAGCTCAGTTGTACCTAAATGAAATAGTATCATGACATGGGATACCGTTGTCTATTGTGTCAGATAGAGATTCCCGATTAGTGTCTAGTTTTTAGAATAGCCTACAAGAAAATTTGGGTACTCGTGTCAACCTTAGTAGAGCTTATCATCCTCAGACTGACGGTCAAAGTGAATGAATTATTCAGACTTTAGAGGATATGTTAAGGGCTTGTGTGTTAGAGTATGGTGGATCGTGGGATTATCATCTGCCGTTGATCGAATTCGCTTACAACAACTCCTATCATTCAAGTATTGGTATGCCGCCTTATGAAATGTTATATGGTAGAAAGTGTTGAACTCCATCGTGTTGGTTGGAGGCAGGTGAGAATCAGTTTACGGGTCCAGAAATTGTACAGCAGACTGCGGAAAAAGTAGCTATCGCACGTGAAAAGCTGAAAGCTGCTAGAGATTGAAAAAAGATGTATGCAGATCCTTGTCGATGACCAATGACGTTTACTATAGGTGAACGTGTGTATTTAAAAGTGTCACCATGGAAGGGTGTAATTCGGTTCGGTAAACGAGGAAAACTAGCTCAAATTTACATAGGTCCTTTTAAAATCCGTCAAGTGCTAAACGATCAAACCGTAGTGTTAGATCTTCCTCCAAAGTTAGCTGGTATTCATGACACGTTCAACATCTGCTATATTCGGAAGTGTAAAGTGGACAATGAAAATCAAATTCTTCCGCTCCAAGATCTGAAAGTAGATTCAAGTAAGAAATTGGTGGAAGAATCAGTGAGGATCGTCGACAGAAAAGTGACTAAGTTACGGAATAAGCAGATTCTAATGGTGCTTGTGGAATGGAAGCATAGTTTAGGCACCAATCTGACATGGGAGACTGAGGAGTTGATGACCTCTAGATACCCTCATTTATTTAACCTTGACCAGATTCCGAGGACAGAATCTCCTTTAAGGGGGTAGATTTGTAACAACCTCACTTTGGGTCTAGTAGGTAATGACCTATTTACCCTTCTGTGTTATTAAAGTAATTTTAATAATTATGTGTTTTATAATTATTGTGTATGAGATAATGTGCGTTTTGTGACAAGGGTCACAGAACATATTTCTTTTTATGAATTGGACTTAGAATGAATAAGTTATTAAAGATTTTGGGATTCACATAACTGATAAATACCCATGTGTTACACGGAGTAGGGTTTCCTCACAATGAAGAAACCCAATTTAGATATACATGTACTGTACATTCATTCATTTCTTATTTTAGAAATTTCAAACCCTAAACTCACTTACACTCTCTAAATCTTCAAATTAAAAAGTGCAAACCAAAGATTGTGAATTCATGAATCAGATTGTAGTGATTTCAAGCATCAAAACAAGGTAAAAATCTCAGATTTTGGTGAATTCAAATGGCTTTTTAGTGGGTTTTGAAAAAAGTAAGCTTTTGATGATCAATTCTTGCTTGAATGTGTTTATTATGCTTGTTTGTGGTTAGAAATAGATTATATATGTATTATATAGTGTTCTTGGGTCATTAGATTGATTAAAACAAGCAGAAATCGAGTTTTGGGGTCAAAAAACGCGAAAACAGCGAGCTGGAGCTGTTCTACAGCTCCCACATGTTTGACAGCTCAACCACGCAGTTTAGCACACTTCTGAGGTGTGACGACCCCGTCAAAACACTTAACGGATCCGTCAGTTGGTCCCATAGCTTGATCGGACTTAAATGAATTAAATAAACAAAGTTGCATTCTTTTATTTCAAAATGTTCCCCAAAAAGGAAACAAACCAAATTAAGTAGTTTGAAAACCAACCAACCATAATATGAAACCAAAAGTTGACACAAAACATTGCCAACAATCCCACAATTTAAATTATCCAAAATAGAATGCAAACTTAAGTTTCATAAATTGTTTCATAAAATCTGCCCAAATGCATGCAGACTCTTCTAACGACAGCGGAAGCATCAAATAACTCAAGTACCTGTGAAAACATGCAAGTAAACTGTCAACACAAAGGTTGAGTGAATTATAGGTTTAAATAAATAAGTAAACTTTAGACCACAAGATTTAAAAATGTTAGAAAACATTAAACATTATTCCATTATCAATGAGCCACCTGGTAACCACTTAACCCTTTATTTACCCTTGCCAAACACAATAAAAATATACACTTGGACAGTGTATCTACAACAAATTACGAAGTACTAAACATTCCGATTATAAATTGCTAGCGCGACTAGCTCGAAATGGGGTTGTCAAACCCGATAGATCTATCCGTAGGATTCGCGTTCACCGGTAGAAACCAATGATTACAGTTACCAGACTAGGGAATATTTTTGTCCAACTCACAATGAATAATTAAATTTAACTGTTACTTGTGTCTAAACGTAAATAAAAATCTGCATGTAATCACATCCCAAAAATATACTTTGAAAAGTATGTAAAAACGGGACTATAACTCACCTTAAATAGCAACTGAAGAAATCTCACAAACAAGCGAACAGCAAGTAAAGTAAAGTGATCAAGAAAGATCACAACGCCGACCTATAAATAAAGCAGGTCGAAATAAATAACTAACTTAGGCCAAGTCTTAGTATGATAGCTATTGTACATGTTGCAAGTAGGCATAGAACATTACTCAGCAAGCATCGGTTTGATTGGAACAGCATAAGGACACACACTTTCTATTTTTAGAAAGTTTCTATTTTTAGCAGGTTTCCATTTTTGGAAAGTTTCTATTTTAGGAAAGTTTCTATTTTTGGAAAGTTTCTATTTTTGGAAAGTTTCTATTTTTGGAAAGTTTCTATTTTTGGAAAGTTTCCAAATTTAGAAAGTTCTATTTTTAGAAAGTTTTGAAGTTAGGAAAGTTTCCTTATTTAGAAAGTCAACAGAAGTCAACTGAAAGTCAAAGTCAACCGAAAGTCAACTCAAAAGTCAACCTTGGTCAAACATAGTCAACATTAATTTTAAAAGTGTAAGTTATAATAATAACATAGGTTATAATGTTATTTAAAGTCAAAAGTGTATAATAATGTCTTAACATAAGTTTAATTAAATAAAATGAATTATTAAAGTTAATATAAGTTGAAATGTTATAATTAGTATAACATAAGTATTTAATTAATTAATTAAATGTCAATCATAATATAAATATTATTAATTTATAATAAATTTTAAATCATATCATAAGTATTATTAATTAATAATGAATTATTAATCATATCATAAGTTTCTAATTAAAATTATTAAATCATAAGTATTTAATAATTAAGTCATAATTAAATAATAATTAAGTCTTATAATAATTAAATAATTATTTAATCTTTATTATAAGTCTTAAAATAATTTCTCATAATTAAATTTAATACTTATCATAAGTATTTTCCTTTAATAATAAAAGTATTACTAATCATAAGTTTAATTAAAATGTTAATTAAATTATAATTAATAATTAAATAATATAATAAATAATTATATTAAAAGTCTTAAAATAAAATAATTACTTCCTTAACATAAGTAATTTATTTAATAATGAAATCCATAAATTTTTATCATAAGTTAAATCATTAACCATAAGTATAAATTTAAAAGTTCGCCGGGTCGTATCTTGAGCCCCGGGTGTCGGTTTCGGGCAAGCCACATATGTAACTTCACCTACTCAAACCACCCGACACATTTATGAACTCAAGAACACTCCAAGAACAGTACCTAAGTCGTGCATATCAGCCATGACTTCAATTGGGAAATCATTTTACTCAAAACAGTAATTCGGGCAAAACGGGTGAATCGTGGCTCGGATTTAGGTGACCCGAACATGAATATTCGTCTCACCATCAGTCCTAACCAAATGAGGCACCCTAAAGACACCAAAGATGGTCACAAAGTCGGACCCAACCTTGTTCATGCCAAGAACACCTTTCAATCTTTAACAAAAACCAAATTAAGCATATCTAGGGCTCCGGGAATCGAAACGACATGAATCCGGAGTCTAAAATTAATGTCTTGATGAGAGGAACTCATTTATGTACTTTATTTTAACATTCATATCAGTTACAAAGTCAGAATATACGAATCAAACTGCTGTCCAAAATTTACAAACCGAAATCATGTACAAACGAGTAATTCTACGCATCCAAACAACATTACAACAACTAATATACATCATACTAATAATATAAACTCAAAATACAGAAATATAAATAAATATGAAAAGATCTAGGGTTAGGGTTTATACCCTAATCGAGAATCAAAGTATGTAATCGCGTAGAGAACGAAGAGAGGAACGCGTTGGTGTTAATTGATTTATGATCCAAGCTTTAATTTTGTTTGATGAAGATGATGAATGGTGGTGGTGGTGGCGTCAACTAGGGCAAGGGAGGAAGAGAGAGAGCACAACAAATTTTTAGGTTTTGGATAAATGTGGAGTAATTAGAATAAAATGCCAAAAAAGAAAAACAAGGGATTTACTCCCCCTCCCCATGAGGCTTCGGCCGAATTATTTAGTGGGGTGGGCCCCACTTGGTCCATCTCACTTAAATGTAATTCCCTGATGGCCCGAAAGCCCGAACGAAACCCGAAACGCGAAAACACGCTTACGCGATTAAAAATCCGGAAAGATAACCAACGCGCGACGAAAAATAAATATAAATACACCTAATAATAATATGACCTTAAAATATCATATTTAAAATATTTAGGATTTTAAAATCCCGAAAGCTCGACCGTTGGTTTAAAAACCGAAAAGATTCGCCGGATGGAAATCCGCGGAACGTAGAAACGTATAATTTAAAATATGAATACATATATCCACATAACACATAATAATTATTATATATATATTATTACAAAAATAATAATATAGGTCATGGAAATGACGTGGCACACTAACAGTTAACGGTCGTTAAATAATTAACGGAAAAAGATAACGGAAAAAGTAGGGTCGTGACAGTACCTCCCCGTTACGGAAATTTCGTCCCGAAATTTAAGCAGGCGCAGGGGTTGACTAGGCATCTGAGAACAAATGCGGATACTTCTGCTTCATTTGGTCTTCACGCTCCCAAGTGAACTCGGGACCGCGTCTAGCGTTCCATCGGACCCGAACAATAGGAATTCTGCTCTGTTTAAGAGTCTTAACCTCTCGGTCCATGATCTCAACTGGCTCCTCAATAAAATGCAATTGCTTGTCAACTTGAAGTTCCTCCAAAGGAATAGTCTGATCAAATTCAGCCAAACACTTCTTTAAGTTCGAAATATGGAAAACATCGTGAACAGCACTGAGTTCTTGTGGCAACTTCAAACGATAAGCCACCGGTCCAACTCTTTCAATGATCTCAAACGGTCCCACGAAACGAGGACTTAACTTCCCTCTTTTACCAAAACGAATAACACCCTTCCAAGGCGAAACTTTTAACATAACACGATCACCAACTTGAAATTCAACATCTTTCCTTCCTTTGTCGGCATAACTCTTTTGCCGACTTCTAGCAGTTCTCAACCTTTCTTTAATTTGAACAATCTTCTCAGTAGTCTCGTGAATAATCTCTGGACCTGTAAGTTGAGCATCCCCAACCTCATTCCAACAAATAGGAGATCTACACTTCCTACCGTACAAAGCTTCAAACGGTGCGGCTTTAATACTTGCGTGGTAGCTGTTGTTATAAGAAAACTCAGCTAACGGCAAATACTTATCCCACCCATTTCCAAAATCAATCACACAAGCTCGCAACATATCTTCTAATGTCTGAATGGTCCTCTCACTTTGACCATCCGTTTGAGGATGATAAGCGGTGCTCATATCCAATCTCGTGCCCAAGGCTTCTTGCAACGATTGCCAAAATCTCGATACAAATCGACTATCTCTGTCGGAAATTATAGAAACGGGAACACCATGCCTCGAAACAATCTCTTTCAAATACAAACGGGTGAGTTTCTCCATGGAATCGGTTTCCCTAATCGGCAAAAAGTGAGCCGACTTAGTGAGTCGATCTACAATCACCCAAATCGCATCGTAGCCACCCGAAACTCTGGGTAACTTAGTGATAAAATCCATAGTGATACCTTCCCACTTCCACTCGGGAATTTCTGGTTGTACCAACAATCCGGACGGTTTTTGATGTTCAGCTTTGACCTTAGAACAGGTCAAACACTTAGCCACATACGTAGCCACATCACCTTTCAAATTTGGCCACCAATACAGCTCCTTAAGATCATGATACATCTTTCCTGAACCAGGATGAATAGAGTACCTAGACTTATGAGCCTCATCCAAAACAAGTTGTCGCAGTTCACCAAACTTCGGAACCCAAAGACGTCCTACAAAGTACCTAGTACCATCTGCTCGAATCTCGAATTTCTTAGCCATACCTCTTACGTTTTCTTTCACAAAATTCTCTTCCTTTTAGGCTTCTTGTTGTGCCTCAAGAATCTGCCTTGCGAGGTTTGATCTAACTGTCATATTCAAGGCCCTAACCCTGCGAGGTTCAGTCCTTTCTTTACGACTCAATGCATCAGCCACAACATTGGCCTTACCCGGATGATACAAAAGGTCACAATCGTAATCATTCAACGTCTCAATCCATCTTCGTTGTCTCATGTTCAACTGTTTCTGATCGAGGATATGTTGAAGACTTTTGTGATCTGTGTACACAGTACTCTTGACCCCATACAAATAATGTCTCCAAATCTTAAGTGCAAAAACAACGGCCCCCAACTCTAAATCATGAGTTGTATAGTTCTGCTCGTGAATCTTCAACTGACGTGATGCGTACGCAATAACCTTCTTTCGTTGCATCAAAACGCAACCATAGCCTTGTCGTGATGCGTCACAATAAACAACAAAATCATCATTACCCTCCGGTAGAGACAATATCAGAGCGGTAGTCAGTTTCTTCTTCAAAATCTGAAAAGCATTCTCCTGTTCATCCTTCCACTCATACTTCTTCCCTTTATGCGTTAAAGCAGTCAGAGGTTTCGCTATACGAGAGAAATCCTGGATGAACCTTCGATAGTAACCTGCCAATCCTAAGAACTGACGAATTTGAGTAGGAGTTTTCGGGGTTTCCCACTTTTCAATCGCCTCAATTTTAGCAGGATCAACTTGTATTCCTTGTTTGCTAACAATGTGACCAAGGAACTGAACTTCTCTTAACCAAAAAGCACACTTAGAGAACTTAGCGTACAACTCTTCTTTCTTTAACAAATCAAGCACTAACCTCAAGTGTTCTTCGTGCTCTTCATCACTCTTAGAATAGATAAGAATGTCGTCGATGAAAACAATAACGAACTTGTCCAGATAGGGTCTACACACACGGTTCATGAGGTCCATGAACACAGCAGGTGCATTTGTCAATCCGAACGGCATAACAAGAAATTCAAAGTGACCGTAACGGGTGCGAAAAGCAGTTTTTGAAACATCAGATTCTTTAACACGCAACTGATGATAGCCAGAACGAAGATCAATTTTTGAATAAACAGAAGAACCCTGAAGCTAATCGAACAGATCATCAATTCTCGGAAGAGGATAACGATTTTTAACAGTGAGCTTATTCAGTTCACGATAATCAATGCATAAACGAAAAGAACCATCCTTCTTCTTAACAAACAGAACAGGAGCTCCCCAAGGGGACGAACTAGGACGAATAAAACCCTTGTCTAACAACTCACGGAGTTGACTCGACAATTCTTGAAGTTCAGAAGGCGCAAGACGATAAGGAGCACGTGCTACAGGAGCAGCACCGGGAACAAGATCAATTTGAAATTCTACCGCGCGTTGCGGCGGAAGGCCAGGTAAGTCATCGGGAAACACCTCGGGAAAATCCCTGACAATATGAACGTCATCAACGTTCTTTACTTCCTTACTAGGATCAACAACATGAGCAAGGATAGCATGACAGCCCTTACGGAGATGTTTACGAACTTTCATACAGCTAATAAGGTTTAACTGTGTGCATTTCTTATCTCCAAAGACCATCAGTGGCTCTCCAATCACATCAGTAATACGAATAGCCTTATCATAACAGACGATCTCGGCACGGTTCGCGGACAACCAATCCATACCAATAACAATATCAAAACTACCAAGTTCAATCGGTATCAAATCTATCTCGAAATCCCTACCACCCAGATTAATGTTACACTTACGATGTACAGTCTTAGCAGTAAGTTCCTTACCATTAGCTACTTCAATAACATAAGTATTGTCTAAGAGAGTTAACGGCGTTTTGATTCTCGGACTTAATTTACTCGACACGAAACTTAAATCAGCCCCTGAATCAAATAACACATAAACTGATAAATCGTTGACTGAGAACGTACCAGTAACAAGCTTAGGATCTTCCTCCGCATCCTTAGCATTAATGTTGAACGCTCGGCCGCGTGCAGTCTCTGCAGTCTTCTTGTTGGGACAAGCATATCGGAAATGCCCCGGCTTCCCACACTCATAACAAACCCTTGGATTACCTCCATTATTCGATTTCCCATTACCGTTACCGTTACCACCTCTATTACCAACATTATTATTATTACCACCAGCCGCGGGAGTAGCAGACCCCGGCAAAAGCACTGTACAATCTTTAGCAATGTGCCCTTGCTTAGAGTACCTCTTACAAGTAACTGTGCAGTAACCATCATGAACTTTATAGCAACGAGGACACACACGCTGATTCCTGTTGTTAGCACCTGAGGTATCCTGTTTCTTCTGCTGATTTTGGTTTTGATTGCGGTTGTTATCCCACTTTCGTTTCCCATTATCAGCCTTCTTGACAACCTCCTCACTACTTTCGACAACTGTAGTCTTGCTTCTTCTCAACACCTTGTCATTAAGTTTGTGGGCCATAGACATAGCGGCCTCAATAGTCTGGGGTTCACTGGACTCAACCCCGTGTTCAATCTTCTCGGACAAACCATCAATGTAAGCCTCAATTTTGCGGTCCTCATCCGCATAAACCCTAGGACACAGCAAAGTTAACTCGAAAAACCTTCGTTCATAGGCATCTAACTCGGTGCCATGCATTTTCAAATTCTTGAGCTCAACCTCTAGCTTCTTAAGCTCACCCCGAGGTCTATAGCGGGTGATCAATCTTTCCTTAAAATCATTCCAGGCCAAACCATAAGCTACATCGCTTCCCAAACTACTAACCAGATTGTTCCACCATGTCAAGGCACTATCCTTGAGAGTGCAACTAGCGAAACTAACTTTGTCCTCTTCACGAACTCGACTGACCCTGAAAATAGATTCGATTTTCTCGAACCAACGAGTAAGCCCTATTGGTCCTTCCGTACCACTGAATTCTTGAGGTCGACCAGCCATAAAAGTTTTGTGGGAGCATCCCACGTTGTTGTTCGCATTGGCGTTAACATTAGCATTTGCTGCCATAGCAGCAGCAATTCCTTCATTGATCAGGCGTTGCATACGCGCTTCAGTGGACTCTCTTGGAGGCATGATCTTCAAAATAGAATAACACATCCGTTAGTACCAAGAATAATACTAGTGTCATAAAGGAATAGATCGAAACACGAAAAGACTAACCATTAAGATATTAGTCAACTAACACTATGAGTAATAACATGACAGTTATGATTGTTATAGAAATAACCATCACATGCATACATATTTTATGATAACATCATACAACATACATAGCACCTAACATACATGAACATATATTACGCATAATATAACATGCCAAGAGCCACAACATCAGAAATAAAACATGATAATAGACGTCATAAAAATAACCATCCATACATAATGAAAAAAATATCCCATAATAGAATCTTAATAAAATCCTCGGCAAAACGCCGTACATAACCCAAAATGTATGTATAAAAAGGACATTAAGTCTGATGAAATAGATAATCAATATGAATAATCACATCACATTCGCTTAGAGCGGGTGTGATAAGCTGGCCCAGCATGAGTCTCGGCAGGAGCCTCATACTTACGCAACTTTCCTTTCACAACATCCAACTCTTCCTTCAACACACGAACGGTGCTCTCGAGAGCCTCGAACTTAGCATTAACTTCTCGATCACGCTTACGGTTCGCATCCTCAACCCTATGTTTGAAAGTGATAAAGTTACCCATGTCGGCACGGATCTCGTCCATAACTTCATTATGTGGCAAGGTGCGCAAACAATCACTAAGGGCGTTAATACGTGTCACCTCATTATAAGCCCGGCTCATATGAGTAATGGTAGAAAAATAGTAATGAACAGGATCATCGATCTCCGGTTGATTAGCACGACGTCTAGCAGGAGACGGTGGAGCAGGAGCAGCAACAGAGTTATCGCTCGAAGTCGACATCTGCAAACAGCAAAACCGCAAACCATATACCAAAAGATATGAAAGCTAATAATATAACTTATACGAAATGAAATGCATAATAATGCTATAGCAAAATGGTCGGGCTGTAGACTAGACTCTAATGCACCCTAATAACCACGGGTTGACCACATTAAGACCGCCTAGTTCCCTACAACCAGAGCTCTGATACCACATGTGACGACCCCGTCAAAACACTTAACGGATCCGTCAGTTGGTCCCATAGCTTGATCGGACTTAAATGAATTAAATAAACAAAGTTGCATTCTTTTATTTCAAAATGTTCCCCAAAAAGGAAACAAACCAAATTAAGTAGTTTGAAAACCAACCAACCATAATATGAAACCAAAAGTTGACACAAAACATTGCCAACAATCCCACAATTTAAATTATCCAAAATAGAATGCAAACTTAAGTTTCATAAATTGTTTCATAAAATCTGCCCAAATGCATGCAGACTCTTCTAACGACAGCGGAAGCATCAAATAACTCAAGTACCTGTGAAAACATGCAAGTAAACTGTCAACACAAAGGTTGAGTGAATTATAGGTTTAAATAAATAAGTAAACTTTAGACCACAAGATTTAAAAATGTTAGAAAACATTAAACATTATTCCATTATCAATGAGCCACCTGGTAACCACTTAACCCTTTATTTACCCTTGCCAAACACAATAAAAATATACACTTGGACAGTGTATCTACAACAAATTACGAAGTACTAAACATTCCGATTATAAATTGCTAGCGCGACTAGCTCGAAATGGGGTTGTCAAACCCGATAGATCTATCCGTAGGATTCGCGTTCACCGGTAGAAACCAATGATTACAGTTACCAGACTAGGGAATATTTTTGTCCAACTCACAATGAATAATTAAATTTAACTGTTACTTGTGTCTAAACGTAAATAAAAATCTGCATGTAATCACATCCCAAAAATATACTTTGAAAAGTATGTAAAAACGGGACTATAACTCACCTTAAATAGCAACTGAAGAAATCTCACAAACAAGCGAACAGCAAGTAAAGTAAAGTGATCAAGAAAGATCACAACGCCGACCTATAAATAAAGCAGGTCGAAATAAATAACTAACTTAGGCCAAGTCTTAGTATGATAGCTATTGTACATGTTGCAAGTAGGCATAGAACATTACTCAGCAAGCATCGGTTTGATTGGAACAGCATAAGGACACACACTTTCTATTTTTAGAAAGTTTCTATTTTTAGCAGGTTTCCATTTTTGGAAAGTTTCTATTTTAGGAAAGTTTCTATTTTTGGAAAGTTTCTATTTTTGGAAAGTTTCTATTTTTGGAAAGTTTCTATTTTTGGAAAGTTTCCAAATTTAGAAAGTTCTATTTTTAGAAAGTTTTGAAGTTAGGAAAGTTTCCTTATTTAGAAAGTCAACAGAAGTCAACTGAAAGTCAAAGTCAACCGAAAGTCAACTCAAAAGTCAACCTTGGTCAAACATAGTCAACATTAATTTTAAAAGTGTAAGTTATAATAATAACATAGGTTATAATGTTATTTAAAGTTAAAAGTGTATAATAATGTCTTAACATAAGTTTAATTAAATAAAATGAATTATTAAAGTTAATATAAGTTGAAATGTTATAATTAGTATAACATAAGTATTTAATTAATTAATTAAATGTCAATCATAATATAAATATTATTAATTTATAATAAATTTTAAATCATATCATAAGTATTATTAATTAATAATGAATTATTAATCATATCATAAGTTTCTAATTAAAATTATTAAATCATAAGTATTTAATAATTAAGTCATAATTAAATAATAATTAAGTCTTATAATAATTAAATAATTATTTAATCTTTATTATAAGTCTTAAAATAATTTCTCATAATTAAATTTAATACTTATCATAAGTATTTTCCTTTAATAATAAAAGTATTACTAATCATAAGTTTAATTAAAATGTTAATTAAATTATAATTAATAATTAAATAATATAATAAATAATTATATTAAAAGTCTTAAAATAAAATAATTACTTCTTTAACATAAGTAATTTATTTAATAATGAAATCCATAAATTTTTATCATAAGTTAAATCATTAACCATAAGTATAAATTTAAAAGTTCGCCGGGTCGTATCTTGAGCCCCGGGTGTCGGTTTCGGGCAAGCCACATATGTAACTTCACCTACTCAAATCACCCGACACATTTATGAACTCAAGAACACTCCAAGAACAGTCCCTAAGTCGTGCATATCAGCCATGACTTCAATTGGGAAATCATTTTACTCAAAACAGTAATTCGGGCAAAACGGGTGAATCGTGGCTCGGATTTAGGTGACCCGAACATGAATATTCGTCTCACCATCAGTCCTAACCAAATGAGGCACCCTAAAGACACCAAGGATGGTCACAAAGTCGGACCCAACCTTGTTCATGCCAAGAACACCTTTCAATCTTTAACAAAAACCAAATTAAGCATATCTAGGGCTCCGGGAATCGAAACGACATGAATCCGGAGTCTAAAATTAATGTCTTGATGAGAGGAACTCATTTATGTACTTTATTTTAACATTCATATCAGTTACAAAGTCAGAATATACGAATCAAACTGCTGTCCAAAATTTACAAACCGAAATCATGTACAAACGAGTAATTCTACGCATCCAAACAACATTACAACAACTAATATACATCATACTAATAATATAAACTCAAAATACAGAAATATAAATAAATATGAAAAGATCTAGGGTTAGGGTTTATACCCTAATCGAGAATCAAAGTATGTAATCGCGTAGAGAACGAAGAGAGGAACGCGTTGGTGTTAATTGATTTATGATCCAAGCTTTAATTTTGTTTGATGAAGATGATGAATGGTGGTGGTGGTGGCGTCAACTAGGGCAAGGGAGGAAGAGAGAGAGCACAACAAATTTTTAGGTTTTGGATAAATGTGGAGTAATTAGAATAAAATGCCAAAAAAAGAAAAACAAGGGATTTACTCCCCCTCCCCATGAGGCTTCGGCCGAATTCTTTAGTGGGGTGGGCCCCACTTGGTCCATCTCACTTAAATGTAATTCCCTGATGGCCCGAAAGCCCGAACGAAACCCGAAACGCGAAAACACGCTTACGCGATTAAAAATCCGGAAAGATAACCAACGCGCGACGAAAAATAAATATAAATACACCTAATAATAATATGACCTTAAAATATCATATTTAAAATATTTAGGATTTTAAAATCCCGAAAGCTCGACCGTTGGTTTAAAAACCGAAAAGATTCGCCGGATGGAAATCCGCGGAACGTAGAAACGTATAATTTAAAATATGAATACATATATCCACATAACACATAATAATTATTATATATATATTATTACAAAAATAATAATATAGGTCATGGAAATGACGTGGCACACTAACAGTTAACGGTCGTTAAATAATTAACGGAAAAAGATAACGGAAAAAGTAGGGTCGTGACATGAGGGTTCAACCATGCGGTTGAGGGCTCAACTGTATGTTTGAGGTCTCAGCCGCGCGAGTGAGTAATGGCCAGCTTTTGGTAAAATTGAAAATGCTGTAACTTTCAAACCGTAACTCCGTTTTTGACGAATAAACTATCGTTAGAATCGTCTTGAAGTTTAGTTTCTAATGATAAGGTTTTAAAACACTAAATCAAAATTTATGTTAGGTGTAAAAAGCTAGAAGTGAAGTTGTGCTGCTGTATTTGCTCAACTGTGCGTCCGAGGCACTCACTCGTGCGAGTGAAGTGTCCATTCGCACGAGTGAGACACTAAACCATGTGAGTAGGTTTAATAATCATTAGTTTAAGTGATAGGTCAGTCGTGAGAGTAGGGATACTCACCCGTGCGAGTGAGCATAGTTAGTCGCACGAGTGAGACCTCATCCGTGCGAGTGACAGTGTCTGTATGTTTGGATCAAGTGCAATTCTGACCCATTTACTGTATTGCTGTGATATTTATGCTAATGAGTAATTTGATTGAAAAGTGTACTAACTAGAGAACTGATATTCTCAGGTGACAAGCGGAAAAGTGAAAGCTCAGTGATATAAGACAACTGAGTACTTGTGCTTCCAAGTGAGTGGGATTATCTTTATGGATGTGATTATACAGTGAAAAGTATAGTGATCTGTGCCATGCTTATAATTAGACTGTATAATGAGTCTGTGACCAGTGCAGTTGAAATTCCCCGTTTATATCGATTATAAACATTACATAATAATTGGTTTCATTGCGAGGTATTTGACCTCTATATGATACATTTTTCAAACATTGCATTCGTTTTTAAAAGACAAACTTTCATTACATCGAAAGTTGACAGGTATGCATATCATTTCATAATATATCCAAACTATAAATGATTTAATCTGTCATTTGTTTACTAATAATCTTTATTGAACTCAACGACTTGAATGCAACGTCTTTTGAAATATGCCATGAGTGACTCCAAGTAATATCTTTAAAATGAGCAAATGTATAGCGGAAGATTTCTTTAATACCTGAGAATAAACATGCTTACAAGTGTCAACCAAAAGGTTGGTGAGTTCATTAGTTTATCGTAATCAATATTTATTTCCATCATTTTTATAGACCACAATATTTAAATTTCCATTTTTCATAAACATCATACACTCGCAAGTGTATAAAAATCATTCATAAGAAATAAACACCTCGTAATCGACATTAACAAAATGCATATAGAATATCCCCCGCATACCGCAATCGCAAATATGCTCACAGCATACAAACATGTCACCCTTTTAAAAATGACGGTTGTGTAAACCTCAAAAACAGGTCCATTTCTTTTAAAGCTGGCGGTTGTATACTAAAATCGAAGTACTAAAGCAGTTCAAATTCTCTGACTGGGGCTTGTCAAGGCCCATAGATCCATCTTTAGGATTCACGTCAATTAGGGTTTCTGTTCCCTAATTCTTAGATTACCAGACTATAAAGGGGTTATCCGGTGTATTCGTAACTCAATCGCAGAATGTTTTTAAGTACTTGTGTCTATTTCATCAAACATTTATAAAAGTAGCGCACGTATTCTCAGTCCCAAATATATATATTGCAAAAGCATCTAAAAAGGGAGTAATGAAAACTCATGATACTGTATTTTGTAGTAAAAATACATATGACGGCATTGAACAAGTGTAGGGTTGGCCTCGGATTCACGAACCTATATCAATTATGTATATTAATACATATAATAGTAATCAAATAATTTCATGTATTAATCTTATAATATTTATGTGTTAAGTGTTGTAGTTATATGAAATTTATGATAAATCCTAATTAATATATATATATTTTATGTATATTTTATATCTTAAATTATATGTTATCTATATTTATTTTGTATATACTTTTAAAGTAATTAATGTTTATACATATGACTATATATATATATATATATATATATATATATATATATATATATATATATATATATATATATATATATATATATATATATATATATATATATATATATATATATATAATTAGTATTTTATCAAAAGTCAATAACTTGTTATATGTAAAAAAATGTTAATATGTTCAATATATAATTATATGCAGTATTTATATAAGTATATTTTTATATACATAATATTTATTTGTTATGAAAATAATAATAATGATAATAATAATAAAGATAGTTTCAATCATAATAATAATTCTAATAATAACCTTAATGATAATACTAATAATAATAATCCTAATCCTAATACTAATAATAATGATATATTTATCGTAATTATATTATATTTACTTAAACATAATAATCATACTTGTAATTAATTTATAATCATAATTTAGTTATTATTATCTTTAACATGCATACCATTTTATATTTGTAAATAAAAACTATAATAACTTATATCATAATCATAGTAATAATAATAATACTTATATTAATAGTAATGATAATTCTAAAAAATTTATAATAATACTTTTAATGATAATGATAAGGATAACAACAATAATAACAATAATTATTTACAATAATAATAATAATAATAATAATAATAATAATAATAATAATAATAAATTTTTAAAAAGAAAACTACCTTCCAAAAGCTTTTATAAAAAGATTTATCCCGAACCGGACTCGAACCCGTGACCTCCCGTTCATACCAAACACTCCTAAGCCGTTGGGTTGTTGCCCATTTTCTGATAATATATCCAACTTATAATTACTTAAAATGTTTTTCTAATTCACCTTCTTCTCCATTAACCCAAACGAATCAGGCACAAATTTAATCATAACAATAAAGATGAAATCGGGTTTAGGATTTACTAAGAATTAGATTATCAAACCTGTTTGTGTTTTTAAATTAATAAAACGCGAAGAAAAAATAAAAAAAATAAAAAAATACTAAGAACAGCAGCTGTTCGTAAAAAAAAAAAAAAAAACTTAAATGCTAATTTTAAAATTTAGATCGTTTTAGGTTGTGATATATATATGAAAAAGATTATAAATCACTCATGGAAACTTTTGAAATCATTAATTGGACTTGAATCACATCATATAACTCGAATTTGATCGATGAACAACGTTTGACTTTATTTTTAAAAAACTTTGACTCATAAATTCAGGCTCGATATAATGAATTGAAACCTGAGATTTTGCAGATTGTTTGATTACATGATTCCAAACAACACTACATTTATAAATTTTGTAATTTTTTTTGAATTCAAGCTTTTTAAAAAAAAGACGCGTACAGAGCATCTGCTCTATTTTCTTCGATTTTTCTGTTTAAAATTCGATGTTTCGTAGCTGTAAGTAATATAATTGATAGTGATAGTGAAAAGGGATTGGAATGACTGAATTACAACATGAATTGGTTGATTATATAATGAATGATGCTCGACAGGAAAATATCCGCTCAGGAAAAATAATAAAAAAATTAAAAGCAGAAATTGACTCGCAACTGAATTTGTTTGTGTATGGAATCTGGAATCGTTCTATCAATCTAGCAGACAAGAAACAAAATTAACTACAGCATGATAGACACATGAAACTGATTCTGATTCTAAACTTGGTACGTACGATATTATATATTATTAATTAATAATTATAATTATATTAATAATAATTAAAATTCTAATAATATTAATAATAGAATTAATATTAATAATAAGAATAATATTAATATTATCAAATAATACTAAAAATGATAATAAAAAATAATAATAATAATAATTTATAATAATAATAATTATTATTAATGATAATAGTAATAATAATATCTAATAATAATACTAATATTAATCATAATAACTAAAATTATAATTTTATTACTAGTTATAATAATAATGATATTAACAATGATAATTATAATATTAATAATAATAACATAACAAATCAAATGTATCAATTTTCATATTATAATTTGCTTTTTAATAATATTAATAGTACTGATATTAAATAATAATGAATGTAATAATAATATAACAACTTAGGATTAAACTTGTAATTATATTTTATATATTAATATTTCAATTTATTAATTATGTAAGATTTATTAATTATATAATATATAATTTAATATTTATACACTACACACACACACACACACATGCACACACACACACACACACACACACATATATATATATATATATATATATATATATATATATATATATATATATATATATATATATATATATATATATATATATATATATTTCAATATACATTTAATAAATATAGAAATCATATTTATATATATAGATTCATTTTAAATTACAATATAATTATTTTGTATTTTGTTTTACATATTTAATTTAATTTATATTTTATTAATTCCAATTATTATATATACATACATTTAAATATATATATATATATATATATATTTAATTACATATTTATTTACAGTCAAATTGTTCGTGAATCGTCGAGAATAGTTACAGGGTATATGAATTCATGAAAACAGTTCAAAAATTTTGAGTCTCCACATTACAGACTTTGCTTATCGTGTCGAAATCATATAAAGATTAAGTTTAAATTTGGTCAAAAATTTTCCTGTTGTCACAGTACCTAACCGTTAAAGAAATTTCGTCCCGTAATTTGATTGGGATCGTTATGGCTGACAATAAGTATGTTTTCATGACTCATATGAGTTGGAAATCAGGGTTTTATCATTAGTGAGTAATATGGATAAAATAATTTGATTTTGTGAAGAGTATGAGTGAAGCTATCACAAAAGAGTGAAATGAGTAAATGCAGGTTCGTTTTAACTGATGACGTAGTCACGGTTGATTTTCCGAAATTTAAGGGATTTTAGAGGAAATCTTTGTAATAAGATTTGGTTCTTCGGTAATTAAGGAAATTAGGATCTTCTTTGGTTAAATGCGATGATCTGTCTTGATTGCTCCGTCTGATATTTCACTATAAATCCACCTTCTTCGTTTTCTTATCTCCACAACTCATACCTTCTATTATTTCTCTCCCAATTCATACTTCTCAAACATTCGTCGATATGCTCCATCCAGTTCTGATTCTCGATATACTCCTAACTTTTATATCTGTCATTCTTCTTTTTCATCTGCCACCAGAAGAATCTATTTACTTCTACTACACCCTTGGGTTTATAGTGTTTTTAGTTCTCCCGTGTCTTTACATTGCTATATGCATCGATATACACGGCCTGTAATTTCTGAGTTGTTGTTGGGCTTTATATCTTCCTTTATATTTCGAAGTCCTTACTTCTATCTTCTATAATTATTGTCATCCACAGTTAATGCTCTCTTCTATTTGCTGCGATTTATACTCCCATTTCTATTTCGTAGCTTCATTCTTTTGCATTCTCTTCGCAAGTAATGGTCCGGAATTCGTAGGTATGGAGTTTCGAATGAATATGACTAATGTTCTAAGAGAGAAATTGTAATGGCACAATCTTGATTGGTTAAATTACCAGAATTCAAGAGAAAAGATTGAACTATCAGGAGGATATGTTCTTGATATGTTTGGAGATTAGGTAGAATATAAGAGTCGTGTAACATGGCACATGATGACGTTATGGTCTGTGAATCATCACGTTCCATTAGAAACTCAGCATGACTTACTGTAATATAATCACGTTGATCAGGTGCCATTATATTATATTAACTCATGCTTCAATTCCCAACACTACTTCAAAAACATTCATAATTTAAACTCGAAGGTTTACAGAATATAGAAACTAAACAGTTTCCTTTATGATGTAATACAGATAACGCGAAGAGATAAATGATTTCAGATAACAATAGTTATGAAAATATCTTCAGAAATATCGAGGATATTTATAATGAAAGATATGATGATATCTTAGAATTTCTAATATCATAGGATAATGAAGAAGATTTATCTGTAAAGGTTTATAGTCAGGAGCAAGGTATTCGTTAATGACTTCAGCAGATACTGAATCATTTGAATTCTTTGAAGGCATGTTTAGTCCTTGTGATTTGTCTACAGTCTCCTTCAGGGTATGCTCTATCCGTTTTTAAGTACCAAATTTTCTCATTTTCTGAGCCACTATTCTTTATCATCAAACTTTCTAGTGTTAAAGTCGTTCACAGTTTTTGCTGCTTCATTCAGCTTTTTCAGAATTCAGAGTATTGATTCCTAGACTGGGTACTTTTCAAAATTTCAGAATGGAAGATCATAATTCTAAGAGATAAATGTTATTTGTATACATATAACTGTTGATGTAGAAACGTTGCGAGATTCGAAATACTGATTGCTAATTGCCGGTAGTTGGTATGACAATTATTGTTACAAGGTGTAGATGAGTACATGATAGGGTTTCAATGAATATAATGATTTTTCGAAAAGTCAAAGATCAATGAAGTTGTTGGTAAGTTTACTACTAATGTGGTGGGATATAAACGGTTCCCCAGTAACAATGACATACAGGGCAACGTCTATATCAAGATTATAATAAGGCTAATCCGAATGAAAGGTCGAAGTTGATTTGCTGGAGATGTGACAAAATTGGCTACCTTGGAGAGGGATTGTAAAGTTATTTTCGGTAATACAATGCCAATGGATTATAGATTTGTGTTAAACTTCTATTTAGGTTCCAAGAGTTTTCAAGGTGCATGACTATATGCATAAGTCCTTCTTTTCATAGATAACGTGTGATTGGATTATCTTCTCGGTTATTTCTTAATTGAGGTGTTTTCAAGAATCATGAAGGGTTTGAATGCAGATTGTAATCGTCAATATACATATGATGTTCTAGAATTTTGAATGATACGAATATTTTTCTAGGTTTTATGAATAGAAGTGATGTTCTAGCACAGTTTTGAAGTCAAAGTATAGCTTTGAAAGATGTAGGGATCTAAGAATGATGATATCGGTTATATCTCGATTTGGATTTAAAAAAATCAGAATATGTAATTGAATTTGAATGAGTATGGTTGTTTTAATTTCTATAAAGGAATGTATATCGTTGTGAAAGTAGTGAGTATAGTTGACGATTATTGAATCAGAATCGAAGAATGTAACATATTAATTATGAATTTATATGTCTCTTGGGTATTACCTACCCGTTAAAAATTTCACAAGTAATATTTTGTACAAGAATATTTTATTACAGTATTTATGAAAATATATTTATGTATATTTCCTTCAGATGTAATGTAGATTTAATGAGTTAATATTAAATTAAACTCATTTGATATATGGTTGGAACTAGAATTGAATAGTCTATAAAACTTTAGAAATTACGTAAACTTCGCGGATTATCTCTTCAACGTAAATGAAATTATGAATCAATACTTCATTATTCCTTTTTATTGATATTTCCTCGGTGAATGATGTTGGTGTTCGTGGAAATCTTGTGAACTTAGCAAGATATGAATGATGTTTTCTTAGAAAGTTTCGAGTACATCAAAAATGAAAGTGAAAATTCAAACATGTAATTGATTAATACACTTGGTTTATTATGAAATGGGATTCATTGAGTTGAAACAGAGATTGTTGTTAACGATGGTTAAGTCTTTAACGAAAGATGTACATCACCGCATATTAGTAATATGAATTAACCGAGTAGTAAATACCCTTATTCAATTCATACATAATAGCTTAGTACGAACAGATATACTATGGTAGGATCAAGAGGGAAGTAACCATTCGGGGGGAAGCGGGGGGAAGCAAAAACTTTTTTTTTTTTATTTTTTGAAAAAACTTTGTTCACGAACATTATAGATGAGATAAAAATATGAACATTTAGTAGAGACACTTTGTGATAAATGTTTTTATTTTGGCGGGAAAACGCTCGAAGAAGTAATATATAACAATTATCGTGTTTTTCGAGCGTATTTTGAGGTTTTAGCTATTGGGGTTTAGATATTAGGGTTTATATATTAGGGTTTATAGGGTTTAGATATTAGGGTTTAGAAATGTAGGGTTTAGGGTTTAGATTTAGGGTTTAGATTTAGGATTTAGATTGAGATTTAGCACGAACGGTTTAGAGTTTAGGGTTTAGGGTTTAGGGTTTAGGGTTTGGTGTTTTGGGTTTATGGAATAAACCCAAAACACCAAACCCTAAACCCTAAACCCTAAACCCTAAACCCTAAAACCTAAACTCTAAATCGGGCTAAATTTTACTTCATAAAACATGAAAAAAAAACGTTCATATTCTTCACGAACAATATTATCTTGAATGTTATTTTTGTCGATCATTTTCCCACCTAAATAATAACATTCATCACGAAGTGTCTCTTCTAAATGTTCATACTTTCGTGTGATCTTGATGCCGGAAAAAAAAATTTAAAAAAAACGATTTTTTTTTGCTTCCCCCCGCTTCCCCCCGATTGGTTACTTCCCCATTGATCCTGCCCCTATATATATATATATATATATATATATATATATATATATATATATATATATATATATATATATATATATATATATATTCTTCAGTGGAAATGAGTTAATACTTCATAACTCGTTGATACAATATACTCGTTGTTGATTAGTGATGATGTTCACGGTGATTATGGATCTAGCGGAGCTTGTGATATGATAGGTGCTGCTGGTACTGACGATGTTGACGGTACTGCTGATGTTTCTGGTATAACAAGTATAGCTTGTAAATCGTGCACCATTCTAGTCAGGGTTTCATTTCATCATTTCTATTCGCCCACTCATCTGGTTTACAATTAGAACTAGAATAAATAATCTCTATAACTTTTAGAAACCACATATTCTCTGCAGAATATTTCTTTGATGAAGTTATAAATCAATACTTCATCGTTTGTTGTTGTTGGTATTCCTTGGTACCTACAGTGCGTATGATGTTGATGCTCAAGGTACAAATTGTGACGTTGAGGTGTGGGATGCGGAGGTTGTTGTTGGTGGTGGTAATGGTACTGTTGGGGTTGAAGATGGTGGTACTGTTGATGCCGGTGATGCTGCTGGTGCTTGTAACCTTTAAACCATATTCTCCAAAGCCACTACCCGAGCGCGAAGATCGTTGACTTCTTCTATTACACCGGGTTGATTGTCGGTTCGGACGAGTGGATGAATAAGATCTAGAATTCGAGATAGTATATAATCATGTCGAGATACTCTGGAAATGATAGAGAAAATGGTACTATGAACAGGTTCGCCGGTAAGTGCTTCAGGTTCTTCGCCAAGAGAGAAATGTGGTGGATGGAAGGGATCACCTTCTTCTTGTCTCCAATGATTTAGTAGACTACGAACCTATCCCCAATTCATCCAGAATAGATGATGGATAATTGGTTAATTCATTCCGGTCACACTGCCTTCGGAGCTCGAGTGAAACTCCATATAAGAATTCGAGGGATTTGAACTAGTGACGAGTTCCATTTTGTTCGATTGAATAAAGGATTTTTCAATATGAAATGATCTCCGGCTATCAGATAGTATTCTAATAGAATATCTATATATAGAACAAAAGATTTCGTAGATTACGGAGGAATTTACAGAATATGTCAGGCAAAGTTTATAGTAACAGATACGCTAAGATATGAATTAGCAGATACGCTAAGATATGAATTTTGTCTATACACTATTCATGCAATTAATGCAGTAAGACATGTTTAGACTAAGAATGATAAGCAGGTAATTTCCGAAAAAAAATGATAAGCAAAACTTTTTGACATGCAGCTAAGGTCGAAGTCCAGACTTACTAATGCATCTTATCAACTATCAGTTAGACACACTAATGCAAGACCTGGTTCGCTAAGACCACCGCTCTGATACCAACTGAAATTCCCCGTTCATATCAATTATAAATGTTACATAATAATTGGTTTCATTGCGAGGTATTTGACCTCTATATGATACATTTTTCAAACATTGCATTAGTTTTTAAAAGACAAACTTTCATTACATCGAAAGTTGACAGGTATGCATATCATTTCATAATATATCCAAACTATAAATGATTTAATCTATCATTTACTTAATAATAATCTTTATTGAACTCAACGACTTGAATGCAACGTCTTTTGAAATATGCCATGAGTGACTCCAAGTAATATCTTTAAAATGAGCAAATGCACAGCGGAAGATTTCTGTAATACCTGAGAATAAACATGCTTACAAGTGTCAACCAAAAGGTTGGTGAGTTCATTAGTTTATCGTAATCAATATTTATTTCCATCATTTTTATAGACCACAAGATTTAAATTTCCATTTTTCATAAACATCATACACTCGCAAGTGTATAAAAATCATTCATACGAAATAAACACCTGGTAATCGACATTAACAAAATGCATATAGAATATCCCCCGCATACCGCAATCGCAAATATGCTCACAGCATACAAACAGGCCACTCTTTTAAAAGTGACGGTTGTGTACACCTCACAAACGGGTCCATTTCTTTTAAAGCTGACGGTTGTATACTAAAATCGAAGTACTAAAGCAGTTCAAATTCTCTGACTGTGGCTTGTCAAGGCCCATAGATCTATCTTTAGGATTCGTGTCAATTAGGGTTTCTGTTCCCTAATTCTTAGATTACCAGACTATAAAGGGGTTATATCTGATGTATTCGTAACTCAATCTCAGAATGTTTTTAAGTACTTGTGTCTATTTTGTCAAACATTTATAAAAGTAGCGCATGTATTTTCAGTCCCAAAAATATATATTGCAAAAGCATCTAAAAAGGGAGTAATGAAAACTCACGATACTGTATTTTGTAGTAAAAATACATATGACGGCATTGAACAAGTGTAGGGTTGGCCTCGGATTCACGAACCTATATCAATTATGTATATTAATACATATAATAGTAATCAAATTATTTCATGTATTAATCTTATAATATTTATGTGTTAAGTGTTGTAGTTATATGAAATTTATGATAAATCCTAATTAATATATATATATTTTATGTATATTTTATATCTTAAATTATATGTTATCTATATTTATTTTGTATATACTTTTAAAGTAATTAATGTTTATACATATGACTATATATATATATATATATATATATATATATATATATATATATATATATATATATATATATATATATATATATATATATAATTAGTATTTTATCAAAAGTCAATAACTTGTTATATGTAAAAAAAAATGTTAATATGTTCAATATATTATTATATGTAGTATTAATATAAGTATATTTTTATATAAGTATATTTTTATATACATAATATTTATTTGTTATGAAAATAATAATAATGATAATAATAATAATAATGATAGTTTCAATCATAATAATAATTCTAATAATAACCTTAATGATAATACTAATAATAATAATCCTAATACTAATAATAATGATATATTTATCGTAATTATATTAAATTTACTTATACATAATAATCATACTTGTAATTAATTTATAATCATAATTTAGTTATTATTATCTTTAACGTGCATACCATTTATATTTGTAAATAAAACCTATAATAACTTATATTATAATCATAGTAATAATAATAATACTTATATTAATAGTAATGATAATTCTAAAATTTTTTATAATAATACTTTTAATGATAATGATAAGGATAACAACAATAATAACAATAATTATTTACAATACTAATAATAATAATAATAATAATAATAATAATAATAATAATAATAATAATAATAATAATAATAATAATAATAACAATAATAACAATAATAATAACAATAACAATAACAATAACAATAACAATAACAATAACAATAACAATAATACTAATAATACTAATAATAAAAATAATTTAAAAAGAAAACTACCTTCCAAAAGCTTATATAAAAAGATTTGCCCCTAACCGGACTCGAACCCGTGACCTCCCGTTCATACCAAACACTCCTAAGCCATTGGGCTGTTGCCCATTTTCTAATAATATATCCAACTTATAATTACTTAAAATGTTTTTCTAATTCACCTTCTTCTCCATTAACCCAAACGAATCCGGCACCAATTTAATCATAACAATAAAGATGAAATCGGGTTTAGGATTTACTAAGAATTGGATTATCAAACCTGTTGTGTTTTTAAATTAATCAAACGAGAAGAAAAAATAAAAATAAAATAAAAAAAATACTAAGAACAGCAGCAGCTGTTCATAAAAAAAAAAAAAAAACTCAAATGCTAATTTTAAAATTTAGATCGTTTTAGGTTGTGATATTTACATGAAAAATATTATAAATCACTCATGGAAACTTTTGAAATCATTAATTGGACTTGAATCACATCATATAACTCGAATTTAATCGATAACAACGTTTGACTTTATTTTTAAAAAACTTTGACTCATAAATTCAGGCTCGATATAATGAATTGAAACCTGAGATTTTGCAGATTGTTTAGTTACATGATTCCAAACAACACTACATTCATAAATTTTGTAATTTTATTTGAATTCAAGCTTTTTTTAAAAAAAGACGCGTACAGAGCACCTGCTCTATTTTCTTCAATTTTTCTGTTTAAAATTCGATGTTTCGTAGCTGTAAGTAATATAATTGATAGTGATAGTGAAAAGGGATTGGAATGATTGAATTACAACATGAATTGGTTGATTATATAATGAATGATGCTAGTCAGGAAAATATTCGCTCAGGAAAAATAATAAAAAAGTTAAAAGCAGAAATTGACTCACAACTGAATTTGTTTGTGTATGGAATCTGGAATCGTTCTATCAATCTAGCAGACAAGAAACAAAATTAACTACAGCATGATAGATACATGAAACCGATTCTGATTCTAAACTTGGTACGTACAATATTATATATTATTAATTAATAATTATAATTATATTAATAATAATTAAATTCTAATAATATTAATAATAGAATTAATATTAATAATAAGAATAATATTAATATTATTAATTATTAAATAATACTAAAAATGATAATAATAATAATAATAATAATTTATAATAATAATAATTATTATTAATGATAATAGTAATAATAATATCTAATAATAATACTAATATTAATCATAATAACTAAAATTATAATTTTATTACTAGTTATAATAATAATGATATTAACAATGATAACTATAATATTAATAATAATAACATAAACTCTAAACCGTTCGTGTTAAAACTCAATCTAAATCCTAAATCTAAACCCTAAACCCTAAATTTCTAAACCCTAATATCTAAACCCTATAAACCCTATCTAAACCCCAATAGCTAATACCTCAAAATACGCTCGAAAAACACGATAATTGTTATATATTACTTCTTCGAGCGTTTTCCTGCCAAAATAAAAACATTTATCACAAAGTGTCTATACTAAATGTTCATATTTTCATCTCATCTATAATGTTCGTGAACAAAGTTTTTTCAAAAAACGAAAAAAAAAGTTTTTGCTTCCCCCCGCTTCCCCCCGAATGGTTACTTTCCTCTTGATCCTACCAATATATATATATATATATATATATATATATATATATATATATATATATATATATATATATATATATATATATATATATATATATATATATATATATATATATATATATAATTACATATTTATTTACAGTCAAATTGTTCGTGAATCGTCGGAAATAGTCACAGGGTATATGAATTCATGAAAACAGTTCAAAAATTTTGAGTCTCCACATTACAGACTTTGCTTATCGTGTCGAAATCATTTAAAGATTAAGTTTAAATTTGGTCGGAAATTTTCGGGTCGTCACAGCAGTGACTATATGTGATTATGTGCGCACCCAGTGAACGTCGAGGTGTTTTGTGCGACGTAAGAGGTCACTGCTATTTACCTTGTGTATTATAGGTGATAGTATTGGGTCCAAGTGTTACTGATTAGTGGTATAGTGTGAATGATGAGTGCGTCACGTCTGGAAGACTATACCAGTGACTCAATAGTGTGGACTATCGGTATATTCCAGCTTGATCAGCTATGGGTTGTCGGTCCTCTTGTGTATGGCTTTAAGTGATTAGTGACCAGATGCTTGTAGTGATGTCCACCTAGATATTGTAATTCACTTAGCGTTATTTTAATTCCCCCACAGTGTTTTTCCCTGCAGGTGTGTATTAACAGCTTTTGGTGGGTTTTGCCGGGCAGCTGCAGATGTTTGACACAGTGTCACTCTGATGTGTTTTGTATTAAACAATATGGTTAAATGGCTTGTATTAATAACGTAACACCTGTGATTTTATGTTGTGATGACCCAGAAATTTCGACTAAATTTAAACTTAATCTTTGTATGATTAACATTTCCGACACGAAATCTTTGTATGATTAACATTTCCGACACGATAAGCAAAGTCTGTAAAACTGAATCTCAAAATTTTTGAATTACTTTTATATATTTAAATACCCTTCGGTTGTTTTCGACGATTCGAGAACAATTATATGTAAATAGATACATATATACTATAACATGAAAAGGTAACAATGTATTAATTGTTTGATATCGTACATTAAACTTATTGGTTTAAATATCTATTTGAATATATATGATTTCAAGTTATTTAGTAAACGATAATAACATTAGATTATTGATTCGATTGATATTTAGATAAGTTAACTAAAACGTTTAAGATGAACCAGTAAAACACTAATTTGCTACAGTGTTTTCAAATTGCCACATTACTCAAAATGCTACAGTGTTTTCGAAAATCACTATTTACTACAGTGAAATTGACTTTGCTACAGTGAATTGCTACAGTAAAAATTGACTAATGAACAAACGAGAAGACAAACCAACTACACGATATCTACGAGAAGAAAGATTTGTACTTATAATCATATATCTGGAAAGCTCTCGAAACCTAAGTAAAACTTTAACACGTATCTGTGATAAATCCTTCGGCATTATTATTACTGAAAATAACCTTGCAATTCCTTTTTAAAAGTATCCAGTATTATCACCCATTCAACTAGTCAACGACGACCTTTCAGACTTATAACTTTGGCATATACGTTTTTGTTACTGGGGAACCTTTTATGTTCCACCATATTAGCAGTAAATGTACCAGTGACTCCGTCACTCTGCAATTTGAATCTCTCCGGAAATCACTATATACCTTGAAATCTGATCATGTACTCATTATCGCATTGTAACGATAATTGTTATACCACACACCGGGAATCATCAATCATTACGTCTCGATTTTCGCAGCAGTTCTACGCCAACAGTTATATGTGTACATATAACGTCTACCTCCTGGACTTACATACTTCGAATGTGAAGTTTCCGAAAAACACCCCAAACTATGAAACTAGTTCTCCGAATTTTGAAAAGATGCTGATGAAGCAGCAAAAACTGTAAACGACCTTAACAGTCAAAAGTTTGATGATAAAGAATACTATGGTGGTAAAGCTGAGAAAAATAGAAGGTTTGGAACTGGAAAACGGATTGAGCAAAGTATGAAGGAGGATGTGGATAAATCACAAAGACTGAACCTGCCTTCAAAGAATTCAAATGATTCAGTGACTGCTGAAACCATTAGTAAGAACCTTACTTCTTATACTAAACCTTCACATACATATCTTCTGCATCATCCTCTGATATAAGAAATACTAAGATATCATCGTATCTTTCATTATAAATATCCTCGATATTTCTGGAGATATCTTCATACCTATTCTTATCAGAAATCATTCATCTCTTCGCACTATCTATGTACATCATAAAAGAAACTATTTTAGTTTCTAAAATCTGAAAAATTCAAAAAAAAAAAAAAAATGAATGTTTTGAAGTAACGATGGGAACTGAAGCATGAGTTAGTATAATATAATGACACTTGATCAACGTGATTATATTACAGTAAGTCATGCTGAGTTTCTAATGGAATGTGATGATTCACAGATTATAACGTCATCATGTGTCATATTACACGACTTTTACATTCTATCTAATCTATAAACCTATCAAGAGAATAATTTTTCTTGATGATTCGGTCTTTTCCGGATATTCTGGTAATTTGACAAATCAAGATCGTGCCATTACGATTACCTTCTCAGAACATTAACTATGTTCATCCAAAACTCCATACCTACGAATTCTGGACCATTACAAGAGATGCCTAATCGCAAGAAGAAGAAACGAAGGGACAAAGCTCCGAAATAGAAATTGGAGTATAAATCGCAGCAAATAGGAGGGAGTATTAACTGTGAATGACAATGATTATAGAAGACAGAAGTAGGGACATTGAAATATAACGGAGAATAAAAAGCCCGATAAAAACACATAAATTTACAAACCGTGTATATCAATACGTATAGCAATATAAAGACACGGGAGAATGATAAATACAACAATCCCTAGAGCATAATAGAAATAAACAGATTCTTCTGGTGGGAGCTGGAAAAGAAGGATGATTGTGGCAAACGTCAATATTAGGTCAAGAACCAGAACTGGATTGAGCATTTTCACAATCTTTTGAATGTATTAATTGGGGAAGAAAGTAGGGATGGTGAAAATAATGAGACGGAAGAGGTCAATTTATAGCGAAATATCAGACATAGCAATCGAGGCAGATTACACATTTAATCAAAGAAAATCCTAATTTCCGCAAATTCCGAAGAATCAAATCTTATTTAGATTATGAAAATTTTCTATTCCTTAAATTCCGGAAATCAATCGTTACTATGTCAAGAGATAAGACGCATCTCTATTCTCCATTTCACTCTATTACGATAACTTCTCTCATACGCTTCAAGTAATCGGATTGTTTTGTCCATATTATTCAACGATGATAAAATTCTATTTATCAATTCATATTCGTCATGAAAACATTTTTATTGTTAGCCATGACGACCTCACTCAAATTTCGGGACGAAATTTCTTTAACGGGTAGGTACTGTGATGACCCAGAAATTTCGACTAAATTTAAACTTAATCTTTGTATGATTAACATTTCCGACACGATAAGCAAAGTCTGTAAAACTGAATCTCAAAATTTTTGAATTACTTTTATATATTTAAATACCCTTCGGTTGTTTTCGACGATTCGCGAACAATTATATGTAAATAGATACATATATACTATAACATGAAAAGGTAACAATGTATTAATTGTTTGATACCGTACATTAAACTTATTGGTTTAAATATCTATTTGAATATATATGATTTCAAGTTATTTAGTAAACGATAATAACATTAGATTATTGATTCGATTGATATTTAGATAAGTTAACTAAAACGTTTAAGATGAACCAGTAAAACACTAATTTGCTACAGTGTTTTCAAATTGCCACATTACTCAAAATGCTACAGTGTTTTCGAAAATCACTATTTACTACAGTGAAATTGACTTTGCTACAGTGAATTGCTACAGTAAAAATTGACTAATGAACAAACGAGAAGACAAACCAACTACACGATATCTACGAGAAGAAAGATTTGTACTTATAATCATATATCTGGAAAGCTCTCGAAACCTAAGTAAAACTTTAACACGTATCTGTGATAAATCCTTCGGCATTATTATTACTGAAAATAACCTTGCAATTCCTTTTTAAAAGTATCCAGTATTATCACCCATTCAACTAGTCAACGACGACCTTTCAGACTTATAACTTTGGCATATACGTTTTTGTTACTGGGGAACCTTTTATGTTCCACCATATTAGCAGTAAATGTACCAGCGACTCCGTCACTCTGCAATTTGAATCTCTCCGGAAATCACTATATACCTTGAAATCTGATCATGTACTCATTATCGCATTGTAACGATAATTGTTATACCACACACCGGGAATCATCAATCATTACGTCTCGATTTTCGCAGCAGTTCTACGCCAACAGTTATATGTGTACATATACTACAGTAAAACACTATTTTAAAATGTATTTTAACAAATAGTGAGACGATGATTTATAGAAGATTAAAAAAAAGATTTTTATTAAGTCGTAATCTATTTCTGTAAAAATATACGTTTTAAATATTAAAAATACAATAAAAAGAAAAATATATCTATATATTTTTAAGTTTAGTTAAATTAAAAGGTTTATATTTTTTATTTATTGAGAAAAAGTTATAAAAAAGTAATAATATATATTTATATTTTATATATATTAAAAACAGAAAAATTTAAAAAAAAACCACTGAACCTGCACAAATTCGACCTGCACCTCAGCTGAGTCTGCATAATCCGCACTCGCGGTACTTTTTGCCATCTGGGATCTGCACTCGCGGAGGTCTCTGACAGGTCAAACATTGGACAGCATTAATTGCGAAATTATGGTTAAATTTAATTATTATTAATTAAATTAGGGTTTTAATTTAATATAATTAGTATAAGTTTAGATTTAATTAATTTTAAGCTTTAATTAGTTTTATTAATATATAAAACTAATATTTTTATAAAATACTTAATATAAAAATAATATTTTTGTAAAAATTGTATTTTTATAATTTAAGTTTTATTTTTAAAATTTCGTACCTTTTTAATCGTTTATTCGTAATATTTATATTTTTCGTTCGTAACTAGTTTTAAGTTATCGGTTTGCCGTAGTTATTTTTATTTCTAGATTTTTAGGCTTTGCCGTAAAATCCCTTAAGTGCTTTTTCTTTAGATTAAGACTTAAGCGCTTTAGAATTTTGCGACGCTGTTTTAAGATTTTAGTACTTTTTAAGTTATTGCCATTTTAGATATAGAATTCCTTTTAAGCTTTAATACCTTTATACGCAACTTCTATATTTAGTTTTTAGAATTCTAAGTTTCGACATTTTTCGACGTGCTTCTTTTTCTTTCTTATTTCTCGCTGATCTAGTTTTTAGGACATAGAATTTTCTATTTCTTCTCTAAAATTTCTTTAAACTTCGACGAAAAATTATTTTAAGCGGTTAAATTGATAGACATCCAAAATTTTCTGGTTCATAGTAATAGTTGGATTTGTTAGTGGCGAGTTGTGGGCTTCCAATTTAAAGGGTCCTGGCTACCTGCTGCATCTATTGGCTATTCAAAACGTGGGCAAAATCAGAAAAGTCTATTAATTTGATAACTTATATAATTTTTATCTTTTATAACTAATAGGATATTCAGTGAATGCACCGAGCAAAACTTTCACCAACTTTTATACGTTCACCACCTATAACTCGATCAAGACATCTAGCCAATATTGTCGCCGTTGATTTTTCTTTAGAATCATCATCCAGTCGACCAAGTACTCCAATTCAAATTTCTGATAATCCATTTTTTGAACCCGACCTCATAATTGAGAATCCGGAGGATATTCAGGGACAATTCAGAGATCCTGAACCATTAATCTTTCCTCCGGAACCACAAATCATTCAAACAGAGATTGTCGAGGAAGAAACTATTAAATTAGAATCCCTTAGTGATTCATATTCAACAAATTCAATAATGGAAAATCTGGAACCTCTAAGTATGGAAGACCGAATGAGAACTAAACGCACTGGCCAAGGTCATGCCATTACTCAACCAGACATTAATGCGCCAGATTATAAAATTGATAATGCTAAAAACGAACATATATTTCATAGCATTATTCCTCAAGAAAGACAAGCTTTTAGTTGCAATTGTTCTATTTACAAGTGATATTCGTTTAAATAATAAAAGGAGAAGACAAAAGACAGATTCGACGAATTGAAGACGCAAACGACCAAAAAGCTCAAAAGAACAAAAGACAATCAAAGAGGTTCCAATTATTGATAAGAAACGTCTCGAAATCACAAGAGTACAAGATTCAAAACGCAAAGTACAAAATATAAAATTGTACGCAAGGACGTTCGAAAATCCGGAACCGGGACCAGAGTCAACTCTCAACGCTCGACGCAACGGACTAAAAATTACAAGTTAACTATGTATATAAATATAATATAATATATAATTAATTATATTAATTATATATATATTATATTTATAAATAAAAAAACCGTCGGCAGAGAAAGACTCCAAGGACTGAGCTGTAAATTCATTCTCCGCGACTCGCGGAGATTGAAGAGGATTTCACCGCAAGTCGCGGAGCCCCAAAAATCAACTTTTCCTATAAAAGCAACCGAATTCTGATCGCAATTAATAATCTATTTCTCTCTTCTCTCATATATACGTAAACGATATATATATATATATATATATATATATATATATATATATATATATATATATATATATATATATATATATATATATATATAATTTATATTTTAATTTTAATTTTAATTCTAATAATAAGGGTATGTTAGCGAATGTTGTAAGGGTGTAAGTCGAAATTCTGTCCGTGTAACGCTACGCTATTTTTAATCATTGTAAGTTATGTTCAACCTTTTTACATTAATGTCTCGTAGCTAAGTTATTATTATGCTTATTTAAAACGAAGTAATCATGATGTTGGGCTAATTACTAAAATTGGGTAATTGGGCTTTGTACCATAATTGGGGTTTGGACAAAAGAACGACACTTGTGGAAATTAGACTATGGGCTATTAATGGGCTTTATATTTGTTTAACTAAATGAAAGTTTGTTAATGTTAATATAAAGATTTACAATTGGGCGTCCCTATAAATTACCATATACACTCAATCAGACACGATGGGCGGGGTATTTATATGTACGAATAATCGTTCATTTAACCGGACACGGGAATGAATTAATAGCCACTAGAATAATTAAAACATGGGTGAAATTACATTCAAGGGTAATTGGTGTAATTGTTAACAAAGTAGTAAAACCTTGGTTTACACGCAGTCGATAACCTGGTGTATTCATTAAACAAAGTATTAAAACCTTGTTACAATTCGAATCCCCAATTAGTTGGAATATTTAACTTCGGGTATAATTAAAATTTGACGAGGACACTCGCACTTTATATTTATGACTGATGGACTGTTATGGACAAAAACCAGACGGACATATTAAATAATCCAGGACAAAGGACAATTAACCCATGGGCATAAAACTAAAATCAACACGTCAAACATCATGATTACGGAAGTTTAAATAAGCATAATTCTTTTATTTCATATTCAATTTCCTTTATTTTATATTTAATTGCACTTCTAATTATCGCACTTTTATTTATTGTTATTTAATCGCACTTTTAATTATCGTACTTTTTAATTATCGCAAGTTTATTTTATCGCACTTTTATTATTCGCAATTTCATTATCGTTATTTACTTTACGCTTTAAATTAAGTCTTTTATTTATTTAATATTTTACATTAGGTTTTAACTGCGACTAAAGTTTTAAAATCGACAAACCGGTCATTAAACGGTAAAAACCCCCCTTTATAATAATAATATTACTTATATATATATTTGTATTTTTATAAAAGTAAACTAATATAGCGTTGAGCTTTGTTTAAAGATTTCCCTGTGGAACGAACCGGACTTACTAAAAACTACACTACTGTACGATTAGGTACACTGCCTATAAGTGTTGTAGCAAGGTTTAAGTATATCCATTCTATAAATAAATAAATATCTTGTGTAAAATTGTATCGTATTTAATAGTTTTTCCTGCAAAAATTTAATAGTATTTTATACCCCTCTGCTTTAACATCAAGTATTTTTGGCGCCGCTGCCGGGGACACTCTTAAACGCCGGAAGCGCAACGCTAATATATAAAAAAAAAAAAAAAAAGATTTTTAGTTAACTTTTATTAAAATTCGTTTTTATAAAAATACGTTTTAATTATTCAAAAATATAAAAAGAAAAACAAAAATATAAGTATTTTTAAGATTTTGTTAAATATTTAAGTTTTATAAGTTTCTTTATCTTTATTTTAGTTTATAATAATATAAATTTTATTAAATATCTTTTATATATAGAAAAAAAACAGAAAACAGAAAATAAATAAAATAAAAAAAGCGTAAAAATTTCAAACTGCTCCAGATCTGAAATTCTGAACCCCGCGACTCGCGGGGTTTGAAGCATTAAATACCGCGACTCGCGGAGACTTTCTGACACGCGAACAGGAAGCCCTAATTCAGCATTAATTACGGATTATTATTAATTATTATTATTATTAACCCTAATTATTATTATTATTATAATTAACTTTATTTAAGTTTTATTTAATTTATATACTTTAGTTAAATTAGTTTTATTAAATTGTAAAATTAGTAGTTTTATTAAATAAAAAATATAAAAATAATATTTTTATAAAAATTGTACTTTTTAGCGTAATATTTGTATTTTTAGCTCATATTTAATTTTAAACTTAGTTTTTGCTATAGTGATTTTTACTCCTAGATTTTTAGGCTTTGCCGTAGAATTCCTTAAGTGCTTTTTCTTTAGACTAAGATTTAGGTACTTTAAAATTTTGCGACGCCTTTTTAAGTTTTAGTTTCTTTTTAAGTTATTTCCATTTGAGATTTAGTTTTTACTGTAAGCTTTAATATTTTTAGACGACTTTTACTATGTACCAATTATCATTTCAATTAGTAATTTCAATTTGCGATTATAATTTTAAGTTAGTTGTAGTAATAAGATTAGGTTAGTTAAGTATTTTTAAGTTTTTATAGGTTTCTTTTATTTTTCCGTCACCTTTTATTTTTCAACCATTTTTTTTCTTTTTCGACCTTTTGCGACGAACTCTTTTTCTCTCTTATTTCTCGCCATTCTAGTTTTTAGGACATAGATTTTTATTCTACTTCTTATCTAAATTTCTTAAAATTACGAAAATTTATTTTAAGTGGTTAAATTAATAGACATCAAAATTTTCTGGTTCGTAGTAATAGTTGGATTTGTACGTGGACCGGGTTATTGGAGCCAAACAGTCCTCAATTATATTGAGACCAAACGAATCCTGCCCCTCTGCTGCATCTTTTGGCTATTCGAAACGTGGGCAAAATCAGAAAAGTCTATTGATTGGATAACTTATTATAATTTTTCTTTCCTTTTTAAAAACTAATAGGATATTCAGTGAATGCACCGAGCAAGACGTTCATCACCTTTTGTACGTTCACCACATGTAACTAGATCAAGACATTTAGCAAATATAACCGCCGTTGATTTTTCTTTAGAATCGTCATCCAGTCGACCAAGTACTTCAGTTCAAATTTCCGATAATCCATTTTTTGAACCCAACCTCACAATTGAGAATCCAGAGAATATTCAGGAACGGTTCGTAGATCCTGAACCATTAAACTTTCCTCCGGAGCCACCAATCATTCAAACAGAGATTGTTGAGGAACGAACCATTAAATCAGAATCATCTAGTGATACCGATTCAACAAATTCAATTATGGAGAATCTGGAACCTTTAAGTATGGAAGACCGAATGAGAGCTAAACGCACTGGCCAAGGTCACGCAATTACTCATCCAGACATTAATGCACCAGATTATGAAATCAAAGGACAAATTCTACACATGGTGACTAATCAATGCCAATTTAGTGGTGCGCCTAAGGAAGATCCAAATGAACATCTACGTACCTTTAATAGGATCTGCACACTATTTAAAATCCGAGAAGTGGAGGATGAACAGATATATCTCATGTTATTTCCCTGGACTTTAAAGGGAGAAGCCAAAGATTGGTTGGAATCGTTACCTGAAGGGGCGATTGATACATGGGATGTTTTAGTTGACAAATTTCTTAAACAATTCTTTCCTGCATCTAAAGCCGTAAGACTTCAAGCAGAAATTGTTACGTTCACACAGAAACCAAATGAAACTCTATATGAGGCGTGGACAAGATATGGAAAGTTGTTAAGAGGATGTCCGCAACATGGTTTAGACACCTGTCAAATAGTACAAATATTCTACCAAGGATGCGACATCACTACAAGGAAAGACATAGATATAGCAGCTGGTGGTTCTATTATGAAGAAAACCGAAACTGATGCTTACAAAATTATTGATAACACTGTTTCCCACTCACATGAGTGGCACCAAGAAAAAGATATCATTAGATCATCTAAAGCAGCTAGAGCCGATTCTAGTCATGACTTAGATTCCATTTCCGCAAAGATAGATGTTGTAGAGAGACGAATGGAAAAGATGACTAAGGATATTCACTCAATACGAATTAGTTGTGAGCAGTGTGGAGGACCACATTTGACAAAAGATTGTCTCAGTATTGAATTAACAATGGAACAAAGAGAGAATATTTCATACATAAACCAAAGGCCTGGAAATAATTATCAGAATAATTATCAACCGCCAAGACCGATTTACAATCAAAACCAGAATTATAACCGAAATATTCCATACAACAACCAACAAGGTCCTAGCAATCAACAAGTATCCAATAATACTTACAATCAGCAAAGACCTAATTTTCAAAACAAACCACCACAACAAACCGATGATAAAAAGCCGAATTTAGAAGATATGATGACGAAGCTAGTTGAAACTCAAACGCAGTTTTTCACATCTCAGAAACAAACAAATGAACAAAATGCTCAAGCATTTAGAAATCAACAAGCTTCTATTCAAAATCTGGAACAAGAAGTAAGTAACCTAGCAAGGTTAATAGGTGAAAGAAAACCGGGAAGTCTACCGAGCGATACAAATGCTAACCCCCGGAATGAAACAGCTAAAGCTATTACCACAAGAAGTGGTACAACACTTAAACCACCTGAAATACCTGTAACTTCTGATGAAACTATTCCTACTCCACAAGAACCACAACCTGATCAAGATAAGGAAAAAGAACCGGTAGTTGAAAAGGTTAATGAAAATAACACAGTTAAGGATAAACCTTATGTTAAACCATACCAACCACCACTTCCTTACCCGAGTAAAATGAAGAAAGAGAAACTTGAAGCCGAGCAATCCAAATTCTTGGATATGTTTAAACAGATAAATGTAAATCTTCCTTTCATTGATGTGATTTCAGGAATGCCAAGATATGCTAAATTCTTGAAAGATCTAATCTCAAATAGAAAGAAAATGGAAGAACTCTCGGCTGTTACTATGAATGCTAATTGTTCAGCAGTGCTGTTGAATAAGATACCAGAAAAACTATCTGATCCAGGAAGTTTCACAATTCCATGTTTTCTGGGTAGTCTTAGTTCAATAGAAGCATTGGCAGACTTAGGTGCTAGTATAAATCTAATGCCGTATTCACTATACGCTAAACTAGACCTTGGAGAATTGAAACCAACCAGAATAAGCATACAACTAGCCGATAGATCAATAAAATATCCTAGAGGGATAATGGAGAACATGCTAGTTAAAGTTGGTACTTTAGTATTTCCAGTAGATTTTGTTGTTTTGGACATGGAAGAAGATTCTCAAGTTCCTCTCATATTAGGAAGACCATTCTTAAACACGGCTAAAGCAATGATAGACGTGTTCGGTAAGAAACTGACCCTAAGTATAGAGGATGAGAGTGTTACCTTTTCAGTTGATAGAGCAATGCAACAACCACAATCTGCAGATGATACATGTTATTATATTCAAACTATAGATGCACATGCAGAATTATTAGAAGAATTTCCAGAATTACAAGGAACAGGAGAATGTTCTTTAGGAGAAGGTAATGAACCAATTGATGAAGCTGAAATGTTAGCTACACTTATAGCTAATGGATATGAACCAACAACAGAAGAAATTCAAATGCTAAAAGAAGAAGACAGATATCGATACAAATCATCGATAGAAGAACCTCCGAAATTAGAGTTAAAGCCACTTCCAAACCATTTGGAATACGCTTATTTACATGGTGAATCTGAATTACCTGTAATAATATCGTCTTCTCTTACTGAAAATGAGAAATCACAACTCATTTCTGTGTTGAAAGCTCATAAACCATCCATTGCATGGAAGATTCATGATATTAAAGGAATAAGTCCTTCGTATTGCACACATAAAATCCTTATGGAAGAAGGTCATAAAACGTATGTGCAACGCCAACGAAGACTAAATCCTAATATGCAAGATGTAGTTAAGAAAGAGATTATTAAACTGCTAGATGCAGGTTTGATATATCCAATTTCTGATAGTCCATGGGTAAGCCCAGTTCAATGCGTACCTAAGAAGGGTGGCATGACTGTCATTACAAATGAGAAAAATGAGCTTATTCCTACTAGGACTGTAACAGGATGGCGTGTATGTATTGATTATAGAAAATTAAATGACGCCACCAGAAAAGATCACTTTCCCTTACCTTTCATAGATCAAATGTTGGAAAGATTAGCCGGAAATAGTTACTATTGTTTTCTAGATGGATTTTCCGGATATTTTCAAATTCCAATAGCACCCGAAGATCAAGAGAAAACCACATTCACGTGCCCTTATGGTACTTTTGCTTACAAACGCATGCCATTTGGACTTTGTAACGCCCCTGCAACCTTTCAAAGGTGTATGATGGCGATTTTTCACGACATGATAGAAGAATGCATGGAAGTATTCATGGATGACTTTTCAGTCTTCGGTGATACATTTAAATCATGTCTAGTTAATCTGGAACGAATGCTAATTAGATGCGAACAATCAAATCTAGTACTTAATTGGGAGAAATGCCATTTCATGGTTAAAGAAGGCATCGTTCTTGGACATAAAATTTCAAAAGAAGGAATTGAAGTGGATAGAGCTAAAGTAGATGTAATTGCTAAACTTCCACATCCCACCAATGTTAGAGGAGTTAGGAGTTTTCTAGGGCATGCCGGTTTTTACCGACGTTTTATAAAAGATTTTTCTAAAATTGCCACTCCTATGAATAAACTCCTAGAAAAGGATGCTCCATTCACCTTTTCAGATGAGTGTATCAAATCTTTTAATATTCTTAAAGAGAAACTCACTAATGCACCGATCATGATAACACCAAATTGGAATCTACCATTTGAACTAATGTGCGATGCAAGTGATTTTGCAATGGGAGCCGTTTTAGGACAAAGGATTGAAAAACGATTTCAACCTATATATTATGCTAGTAAGACGTTACAAGGAGCACAAACAAACTATACAACTACTGAAAAAGAACTCCTTGCTATTGTCTTTGCTTTTGACAAATTTCGATCATATCTCGTTCTAGCAAAAACGGTGGTCTATACCGACCATTCTGCTCTTAGATACCTATTTTCAAAACAAGATGCTAAACCAAGATTAATCCGTTGGATCTTACTCTTACAAGAGTTTGATATTGAAATCCGAGATAAAAGAGGAGCAGAAAATCTCGCCGCTGATCATCTTTCTCGTCTTGAAAATCCCGAATTAGAAGTTCTAAATGAATCAGCCATACAAGACAACTTTCCTGATGAATATCTATTGAAGATAGATTATAAAGAAATCCCATGGTTTACAGACTATGCAAACTACTTAGTTTGTGGATTCCTTGAAAAAGGATTATCGTACCAAAGACGAAAGAAATTCTTCAGTGATATAAAACACTATTTTTGGGAAGATCCACATCTGTTTAAAAGTTGTCCCGATGGAATAATACGCCGATGTGTATTTGGAGATGAAGCTAGTAAAATTTTAAACCATTGTCACACAGGACCAACAGGAGGGCATTATGGGCCTCAACTAACAGCAAGAAAAGTTTATGAAGCTGGATTCTATTGGCCTACAATTTACAAAGACGCACACCTTCTTTGCAAATCCTGTGATGCATGTCAAAGGGCCGGAAAAATAAGTCAACGTGATGAAATGCCACAAAATGTCATCCAAGTATGTGAAGTATTTGACATTTGGGGTATTGACTTTATGGGTCCATTTCCAAAATCTAATAATAATCTATATATACTCGTAGCCATTGATTATGTATCTAAATGGGCGGAAGCACAAGCTCTCCCAACTAACGATGCACGAGTTGTAGTCAACTTTTTAAAACGTCTTTTTGCAAGGTTTGGAACACCGAAAGCTTTAATAAGTGATCGGGGTACTCATTTCTGTAATAATCAACTTGAGAAAGTTCTTAAAAGATATGAAGTAACTCATAAAATCTCCACCGCATATCATCCACAAACAAGTGGACAAGTTGAAAATACCAACCGAGCTTTAAAACGTATTCTAGAGAAAACCGTAGGATCAAATCCAAAGGAATGGTCCATTAAATTGGAGGATGCACTCTGGGCTTTTAGAACAGCCTACAAAACTCCAATTGGAACCACACCTTTTAGACTTGTTTATGGAAAAGCATGTCATCTTCCAGTAGAAATTGAACACAAAGCATTTTGGGCTTTGAAAACATGTAATCTTGATTTACATGAAGCTGGACGTCTACGATTAAGTCAACTAAACGAATTAGAAGAATTAAGACATAAAGCATACGAAAATTCGTTAATCTATAAGGAAAGAACGAAGAAATGGCATGATAAAAGAATCAGAAGTTCAAAAGAATTTAAAGAAGGAGACAGAGTTCTTCTTTTCAATTCACGATTCAAGCTATTTCCTGGAAAATTGAAATCAAGATGGTCTGGACCATTCATAGTCAAAAGAGTTTTCCCATACGGAACGATAGAATTAATAAATTCATATGGGATTGAATTTAAAGTTAATGGTCACAGAGTTAAACATTACATACATGGTCCGATGGAAGTCGACAACGAAGTTAATCACAATTTCGACACCACAGCTAACTAAGTGTGGGGAGAACCAAGTCTTTAAAGGATAATATGTATTTCTGTTAGAGTTAGATTGTCTGTTTTCGTGTAGTTCTCGAAAATGGAACCCGAATGGTCTTTCCCTAGCAGACCCTAAAGAACTAGTCTTCTCCCCTCATTCTGAATTTTTATTTTTTTTAGGTTTTTACAAAATGAAGACTGCCTGTGAGCTAAACCATGGTCTAATGCTACACGCTTTGATCACTAAATGTAATAATGACATACTACCGAGTGAAATAGTATCAGTAATCAGAGAAAGAATGGACGGAGTTAGAAAAGAATCCAGATGCGAAGATAATAAGTTACAATTTGGTAAAGGAAAATCAAAATCCGCAGCGAAAAGAAGAGCACGACACCTAGAAAGATGTCACAAATGCGGAAAATGGTCACATGGAGGTAAATGTTCAAATAATCAAACCTATTCAAATACCGAATTTGTTACTTTATGCAGAGACGGACCGTTCATATGTTTAGAAGAAAAGATACTGAATGCTCGAGGTTACGCCTATGTAGCCATGGAAAACCAATTAAACCGACTATCTTATGAATGGGATAGATCATATAACTAAGAAATCTATTTCACAGGTATGTCTGTACAGTTTTTATTTTTATTTTTATTTTTAACCTTTTGATAATAAACGCTAATTTGTTCGCTAAAAAGTATTAAATTGGTATTGAATAAAATTAGGTTTGGCGACCGAAATTATTGATATCATTCAAAAATTTATTACATCACTGCGAAATTTAACGTTTATTCTTAAGGTATAAATATCTTTAAACAATCAACCCAAAATATTTCAAAAATTCGTCATGAGTTAAATTAGGTCTTGGAACCGAAATTACTTTACCGAAAAGAGGGGCGCATATTTTTGATAATATTTGATTGATTAAAGTGGGATAAAAAGAAAAAAAAAAGGATTTTTAATTTTATTTTTACCATGTTTTTAAAATTAATATTTAAATCTTAAATTAATATTGTAAACTTTATAAAAACAATATATTTAAAATTGTAAATATTTGAAAAATTAATATAAGTTTAGTATGAATTTATAAATTTTTAAATTAAGTTTGGTGTGAATTTTTAATTTTTAAAATATTAATTTTTAATTTTATGCATTTCAAATTTTAAGTTTGGTGTGAATTTTTAATAATAATTTTGAATTTTATATTTAAGTTGTGTGAATTTAAAAACAAAAATTTACTTTATCTCATTAAGTTAAGAATATGATTTTTAAAATTCGTCGTAAGTTGAAGACTAGGTCTTTGAACCGAAATTGCTTTACCCGAGGGAGGGACGAGAACTTTTATTATCATTATTTTTAATCTTATTGAATTAGAGTATGCCAAAAACATTGAAAAAACCCAAAAATCTTAGCTTTTAAAACAATCGCTACAAAAAGACAAATTTTAAAATTTTGTCGAAGGACGGACTAGGACATCGATCCGAAACGACCTCGTCCTAAATAATAAAGGAAACAAAATTTTAAAATTAATTTCTTAATTGTTTTCAAAAGTTAATGATTATAAAAAAAAAAAAAAAAAAAAAAAAAAACTCCGCGAGTCGCGGAGTTTGAAGTGCATTTCGCCGCGACTCGCGGAGGGGCCGAATTACAGAAAAAAAATAAAAAGAGCTGAACGACCTGTTTCAGTCCCCAACCCAAAACTCAAAAAACTGCTGCGAAAATAGCTCCGAAAATACACCCAAAAACACCACAAAAATCTCAATTTTTAACCGTTAATCACCAAATTTTTTGCTAAAATCATGTTGAGAAGGATGCTATCTAAGAATTACTCAAGAAAAACGGTAAATTTCTACACCTAAACACCATTTAATCCGAAATTTGGTGTTCTTAAGCAAATTTTTCCCCAATTTGATTTTGATGCTTTTTAGTGTAATTAAGCTTAAATTGTTTATGTATTATGCTTGTATAACCTAGATTGATGCTGTTTAACATGATTAGAAGCCTTAAACTTCAAATTTTGAGTAATCTAGGGTTTGTGTTCTTGAGCAATTTGGGGCTTTTTGATATAAACAGGTTATGGCCGATTTTTGTCATGAATTGTTGCTAAATTGAGTAGTGTAACATGTCTAGGTAGTTAAATGATCCAAACTTTGAGCTTAAACATGATTTTGAGAATTAAAGTGGACTTTTTCAAGTCTAAAATTCATGAACTTGATTTTTGAAAGATAATGCCATTTGAGACTTGTTTAATTGCTAGTAATGATTATTTTGACATGTTATTTGAGTTGAATGCTTATGAACTTGGCGAACATTTTCGTATATGCTTATTTGAAAAAGTGTAGATTTGATGAAAATATGAAAACGAGCTTAAGTTTGATATAAATTGATAATGTCATTGTAATTATTTTGATTGATGATTTTGCTGACACTAATGCATATTTGGATGCACAAAAATTGTGTTTGATGTGTTTTGCAGAATGAAAGGGGTGAATCTTCATCCCAAGCCCGCAATGCTCCTGCTGAGAATTTGAAACAACAGGAGGTGGATAACTACTACAAGCAGGATATACCTCATCCAGTCATGACCTTTTCTGATATGCACTTGGAAGAGTTGCACCCGAACCTGAGATTTGACAGACTTTGGATAGATTATCCAAAATATCAACGGGGTTTGCATACTCTTCATTCCAAGGTTGTTGAGGTACCGAGGGTCATAGAATGGGGACCCTTAGAAGCTGTAGAATTGGCCGGGCCAATTAGGGAATTACTTGTACAGAGGTATGGTAATTCTTCTTTTAATGACTGGGTACATTTATTCACCATACGTAGACCTGTATATAAAGTATGGTGTGAAGAATTGTTATGTAGTATAGAGTTGAATGATCGGGTAGCTAGTTTAACCGATCGTTCTTTTATTAGATTTTTGTTAGGCGGTTCGATGCGCCACATGTCTTTACTGGACATGGCTCAGGCTTTACGTATATATACGCCTGAGGAGTTAGCGTCTGCCGATTGTAGAGGATTGATACTAAACGGTAGAAAGATAGATGAGAATTTTGATACACACGGTGTGTGGAGTCAAATGACAAGCCATCACCGTTTCAAAGGGGGAAATTACTCTTATTTGGATATAGATAGAGCCGAATTAAGAGTGATACATAGGTTTTTAGCTAATTCGATTACACAAAGGGGTAAGAACAAAGAAAAAGTAAATGAACAGGATTTGTTTTACCATATGTGTATTCGAGACCCACAAAGCGCTGTAAGTATACCATATTGTGTGGGTTATTATTTATCAGCTATGGTTCGGGGGATGCGACCACATAGCATAATAGGAGGTGGTATTTTTATTACTTTGATTGGTGAATATCTCGGTGTGGATATAAGTCGGGGGGGATTATTAGTAGAAGAACCGGAACCCCGCGATACTATAGGTTTAAATGTATACCATGGTGCGAAAGTTTTGAAGAGGCGAAATAACGCCGCAGTACGATACCATGGTAGACATCCACAGGTGGAGAGAAACCAGCAGCAAGGTAATGTAGGAGGGGGGAATGAGATGCAAGAAATGCATAGGTTTATAGCTTCTCAGGAATACGAAAATGCTAGACAGAGAGCATTTGAAGATTGGCAAGTTCATCAGAACCAAATCATAGCTCATTGCCAACATATAGGTAGAAACTATATTCCTACACCGAAACCCATCTTCCCTCCTTGGTCTATAGAGATGCAGCCACCGTATCCTACGTATGACCCTGCCGAAGCATTCTATAGCACTTATGGTTATGCCTGGAACCCCTATTGGTACCAATATCATCCTTAGTTTACTTATTATTTTTTTTTATTTTGTAATCTGTAATTATTGATACGTTTAATACTTTTGTTAATATTGTAATCATTTTTATAATTATCTAACTTTTATTCTTAGATTTTAATAATTTTTGAATGTGGGGTAATATACCAAACTTCAAAAATATGTATATATGTTTGCAGTTTATCTTATGTACACAACAGGGTAAAACAACGCATTTTCAAAGACTGGCATTAAGTTCAGCAAAAGCAACTAATTTTGACGACAAGATGCAAAATATATGTGAAATAACAACAAGACGGAATGAACAAATGATGTGCACCATTTATCATTCAGCAAACAAACGCCAATATATTTGGAAACTTTGGTAAAATTTAATCATTTTCACACAAATCACCCTCAATAATTTAAATTATTACTAATTTCTTGCAAATGAGGGCATTGCAAGATCTTAAGTGTGGGAAGGGGTTAAATTCTTTCGGATTTTAAAATTTTTTACTTTATACACTTGGTTACCATTAAAAATACTAGTAAAGCAGTAGTTGTATTAGAATCTAGTGCTCTCTGATAAAAAAGAACAGCCCTAGTCTTATATACTGACTACCCAATTCTAGTAAAATTTTTCAAAATTTTCAATTAAATGAATTCAAAATCATGTTTATACATATTTATGAACGATAAAACTAGGTTTTAACACCGAAATTATTGTTACCTCGGAAAGGACATAAATTAAGAAACAAACTAAAATGTCAAAATTCATTTAAAATGGAATAGAGGACGATAAAAAGAAAAATAAAAAGCCAAGTGTGGGAAAATTTACCAAGTTATTTTAAACATATGTCACATATATCTGTAACAAATAACTGAAAATACTTTTGCTTTGGACTAAACTAAACTGTTTTACCCGATGAAAGAAAAGAAGAGATGGATCTACACGATGAATCAATTCCATCATTAAAAGGAAGTAAAGTCTTCCGAAAAAGACACGCGCTTCTTGATTTAGGTCATGAAGTTGTCGTCCAGACCAGCTGTAGGTTGACGAAAAATCTAGAAAAGTCATCACTAAAATCGGTTGGAAATCCACGAACCTCAGCATTAAACAGGGTCGCCAAGTGGTCAGATTTATCCTAACCATGAGAAGGATTTATCTCGTACAATGGGGGGGCACCATGCAAATTAGCTTGATAAAACTAATGAATCAGATCCCCAGAAAGGATAATCTCCTTAAAGATTAAAAATCAGCTTTTAAGACTGATATTACTCAATCCTAGAGATTGACCTTAAAGATTGAGAATTCAAACCCATGGAATTCGATGATATCTAAACTCGAGTTTGAACGAGAAAATATTTTGATCAAAATTATAAACCGATTTGTTTTCTGAAAACCCTATTTTCAATGCGTTCATTACCATTGAACGTAAAATCCTAGGAATTCACCTGGAATTCATTAGGTCACCTGAACTAAATCGGGTGTCAACCGTAAGAACGGTGGTTGCATAGCATGGTCAAAGACAGGACCTTGTGCCAGACCGAAAAATTATAAGGGTGAGCTTTACTATTGCTCCTACCAAGGATAGTAATTGCGTCCGACACGTTATAGACCATAATCAAAAGCATGTCACGGGACATTGCCTTAACAGTTGCTTGTTCAACGCTTTCCTTTACAACCGGACGGTAGTTTGCCGAAAGGTAATATACGGAACAAGTAAACTGGACGTGTTGCTTTCCTAATACAAGGTTAGCAAGTGGGTGACACAAAACCATAAGTTTTGAGCTAAAATTTTCAAATCTGAAACCCACCAAACCCACAAAAATATTTTGCAAACACCGGTAAAGGGTTATTCCGGAAAACTTATCTAGGGTAAAAACTAGATTTAATTTTCAAAAGATCAAATGTTTTCATAAAGATCCAATTTCCTTAATGAATCTAATTTTTTATAGTCATGTGGGACTGTAAACCATATCGGTACTACCATTGTTTATACCGCCATATAGAAATCACTGATGTACAAAGTGTGAAGAATAAAGAAGTGATTCTAGTATTTCAAGACAATATTGCTTGAGGACAAGCAACGCTCAAGTGTGGGAATATTTGATAATGCTAAAAACGAACATATATTTCATAGCATTATTCCTCAAGAAAGACAAGCTTTTAGTTGCAATTGTTCTATTTACAAGTGATATTCGTTTAAATAATAAAAGGTGAAGACAAAAGACAGATTCGACGAATTGAAGACGCAAACGACCAAAAAGCTCAAAAGAACAAAAGACAATCAAAGAGGTTCCAATTATTGATAAGAAACGTCTCGAAATCACAAGAGTACAAGATTCAAAACGCAAAGTACAAAATATAAAATTGTACGCAAGGACGTTCGAAAATCCGGAACCGGGACCAGAGTCAACTCTCAACGCTCGACGCAACGGACTAAAAATTACAAGTTAACTATGTATATAAATATAATATAATATATAATTAATTATATTAATTATATATATATATTATATTTATAAATAAAAAACCGTCGGCAGAGAAAGACTCCAAGGACTGAGCTGTAAATTCATTCTCCGCGACTCGCGGAGATTGAAGAGGATTTCACCGCAAGTCGCGGAGCCCCAAAAATCAACTTTTCCTATAAAAGCAACCGAATTCTGATCGCAATTAATAATCTATTTCTCTCTTCTCTCATATATACGTAAACGATATATATATATATATATATATATATATATATATATATATATATATATATATATAATTTATATTTTAATTTTAATTTTAATTCTAATAATAAGGGTATGTTAGCGAATGTTGTAAGGGTGTAAGTCGAAATTCTGTCCGTGTAACGCTACGCTATTTTTAATCATTGTAAGTTATGTTCAACCTTTTTACATTAATGTCTCGTAGCTAAGTTATTATTATGCTTATTTAAAACGAAGTAATCATGATGTTGGGCTAATTACTAAAATTGGGTAATTGGGCTTTGTACCATAATTGGGGTTTGGACAAAAGAACGACACTTGTGGAAATTAGACTATGGGCTATTAATGGGCTTTATATTTGTTTAACTAAATGAAAGTTTGTTAATGTTAATATAAAGATTTACAATTGGGCGTCCCTATAAATTACCATATACACTCAATCGGACACGATGGGCGGGGTATTTATATGTACGAATAATCGTTCATTTAACCGGACACGGGAATGAATTAATAGCCACTAGAATAATTAAAACAGGGGTGAAATTATATTCAAGGGTAATTGGTGTAATTGTTAACAAAGTAGTAAAACCTTGGTTTACACGCAGTCGATAACCTGGTGTATTCATTAAACAAAGTATTAAAACCTTGTTACAATTCGAATCCCCAATTAGTTGGAATATTTAACTTCGGGTATAATTAAAATTTGACGAGGACACTCGAACTTTATATTTATGACTGATGGACTGTTATGGACAAAAACCAGACGGACATATTAAATAATCCAGGACAAAGGACAATTAACCCATGGGCATAAAACTAAAATCAACACGTCAAACATCATGATTACGGAAGTTTAAATAAGCATAATTCTTTTATTTCATATTTAATTTCCTTTATTTTATATTTAATTGCACTTCTAATTATCGCACTTTTATTTATTGTTATTTAATCGCACTTTTAATTATCGTACTTTTTAATTATCGCAAGTTTATTTTATCGCACTTTTATTATTCGCAATTTCATTATCGTTATTTACTTTACGCTTTAAATTAAGTCTTTTATTTATTTAATATTTTACATTAGGTTTTAACTGCGACTAAAGTTTTAAAATCGACAAACCGGTCATTAAACGGTAAAAACCCCCCTTTATAATAATAATATTACTTATATATATATTTGTATTTTTATAAAAGTAAACTAATATAGCGTTGAGCTTTGTTTAAAGATTTCCCTGTGGAACGAACCGGACTTACTAAAAACTACACTACTGTACGATTAGGTACACTGCCTATAAGTGTTGTAGCAAGGTTTAAGTATATCCATTCTATAAATAAATAAATATCTTGTGTAAAATTGTATCGTATTTAATAGTTTTTCCTGCAAAAATTTAATAGTATTTTATACCCCTCTGCTTTAACATTAAAAATCAAAGGACAAATCCTACACATGATAACTAATCAATGCCAATTTAGTGGTGCACCGAAAGAAGATCCAAACGAACATCTTCGTACCTTTAATAGGATCTGTACTCTATTTAAAATCCGATAAGTGGAGGATGAACATATATATCTCATGTTATTTCCCTGGACTTTAAAAGGAGAAGCCAAAGATTGGTTAGAATTGTTACCTGAAGGGGCGATTGATACATGGGATGTTTTAGTTGAAAAATTTCTTAAACAATTCTTTCCGGCATCTAAAGCCGTGAGACTTCAAGGAGAAATTGTTACGTTCACACAAAAGCCAAATGAAACTCTATATGAGGCATGGACAAGATTTGGAAAGTTGTTGAGAGGATGTCCGCAACATGGTTTAGATACTTATCAAATAGTACAAATATTCTACCAAGGATGTGACATCACTACAAGAAAAGACATCGATATAGCAGCTGGTGGTTCCATTATGAAGAAAACCTCAACTGAAGCTTACAAAATTATTGATAACACTGCTTCCCACTCACATGAGTGGCATCGAGAAAAAGATATCGTTAGATCATCTAAAGCGGCTAGAGCCGATTCTAGCCATGACTTTGATTCCATTTCCGCAAAGATAGATGCTGTCGAGAGACAAATGGAAAAGATGACTAAAGATATTCACTCAATACGAATTAGTTGTGAGCAGTGTGGAGGACCACATTTGACAAAAGATTGTCTCAGTATTGAACAAACAATGGAACAAAGAGAGAATGTTTCATACATTAACCAAAGACCTGGAAATAATTATCAGAATAATTATCAACCGCCAAGACCAATCTACAATCAAAACCAGAATTATAACCAAAATGTTCCATACAACAACCAACAAGGTCCTAGCAATCAACAAGTATCTAATAATACTTACAATCAGTAAAGACCTATTTTTCAAAACAAACCACCACAAACCGATGATAAAAATCCAAATTTAGAAGATATGATGTCGAAGCTAGTTGAATCTCAAACGCAGTTTTTCACATCTCAGAAACAAACCAATGAACAAAATGCTCAAGCATTTAGAAATCAACAAGCTTCGATTCAAAATTTGGAACAAGAAGTGAGCAACCTAGCAAAGTTAATAGGTGAAAGAAAACCGAGAAGTCTACCTAGCGATACAAATACTAACCCCCGGAATGAAATAGCTAAAGCCATTACCATAAGAAGCGGTATTACACTTAAACCACCTGAAATGCCTGTAATTTCTGATAAAGCTATTTCTACTCCACAAGAACCACAATCTGAGCAAGATAAGGAAACAGAACCGGTAGTTGACAAGGTTAATGAAGATAACACAGTTAAGGCTAAACCTTATGTTAAACCATACCAACCACCACTTCCTTACTCGAGTAAAATGAGAAAAGAAAGACAAATTCTTGGATATGTTTAAACAAATAAATGTAAATCTTCCTTTCATTGATGTGATTTCAGGAATGCCTAGGTATGCTAAATTCTTGAAAGATCTAATCACAAATAGAAAGAAAATGGAAGAACTTTCGGCTGTTACTATGAATGCTAATTGTTCTGCAGTGCTGTTGAGTAAGATACCAGAAAAATTATCTGATCCAGGAAGTTTCACAATTCCATGTTTTCTGGGTAGTCTTAGTTCAATAGAAGCATTGGCAGACTTAGGTGCTTGTATAAATCTAATGCCGTATTTACTTTACGCTAAACTAGACCTCGGAGAATTGAAACCAACATGAATAAGCATACAACTAGCCGATCGATCAGTAAAATATCCTAGAGGGATAATGGAAAACATGCTAGTTAAAGTTGGTACTTTAGTATTTCCAGTAGATTTTGTTATTCTGGACATGGAAGAAGATTCTCGAGTTCCTCTCATATTAGAAAGACCATTCTTAAACACGGCCAAAGCAATAATAGACGTGTTCGGTAAGACACTGACCCTAAGTATAGAGGACGAGAGTGTTACCTTTTCAATTGATAGAGCCATGCAACAACCGCAATCTGCAGATGATACATGTTATTATATTCAAACTATAGATTCACATGCAGAATTGTTAGAAGAATTTCCAGAATTACAAGGAACATGAGAATGTTCTTTAGGAGAAGGAACTGAACTAATTGATGAAGCTGAAATGTTAGCCGCACTCATGGCTAATGAATACGAACCAACAACAGAAGAAATTCAAATGCTAAAAGAAGAAGACAGATATCGATACAAATCATCGATAGAAGAACCACCGACATTAGAGTTAAAGCCACTTCCAAACCATTTGGAATATGCTTATTTACATGGTGAATCTGAATTACCTGTAATAATATCGTCTTCTCTTACGGAAAATGAAAAATCTCGACTCATTTCTGTGCTAAAAGCTCATTAACCAGCTATTGCATGGAAGATTCATGACATTAAAGGAATAAATCCTTCATATTGCACACATAAAATCCTTATGGAAGAAGGTCATAAAACATATGTGCAACGCCAACGAAGACTAAATCCTAATATGCAAGATGTTGTTAAGAAAGAAATTATTAAACTGCTAGATGCAGGTTTAATTTATCCAATCTCTGATAGTCCATGGGTAAGCCCAGTTCAATGTGTACCTGAGAAGGGTGGCATGACTTTCATCACAAATGAAAAAAATGAGCTTATTCATACTAGAATTGTAACAGGATGGCATGTTTGTATTGATTATAGAAAATTAAATGACGCCACCAGAAAAGATCACTTTCCCTTACCTTTCATTGATCAAATGTTGGAAAGATTAGCCGGAAATAGTTACTATTGTTTACTTGATGGTTTCTCCGGATATTTTTAAATTCCAATAGCACCCGAGGATCAAGAGAAAACTACATTCACGTGCCCTTATGGTACTTTTGCTTACAAACGCATGCCATTTGGACTTTGCAACGCCCCTGCAACCTTTCAAAGGTGCATGATGGCGATTTTTCAAGACATGATAGAAGAATGCATGGAGGTTTTCATGGATGACTTTTCAGTCTTCAGTGATACTTTTGAATCATGTCTAGTTAATCTTGAACGAATGCTTATTAGATGCGAACAATCAAATCTAGTACTTAATTGGAAGAAACGCCATTTCATGGTTAAAGAAGGAATCGTTCTTGGCCATAAAATTTCAAAGGAAGGAATTGAAGTGAATAGAGCTAAAGTAGATGTAATTGCTAAACTTCCATATCCCACCAATGTTAGAGGAGTTAGGAGTTTTCTAGGGCATGCCGGTTTTTACCGACGTTTCATAAAAGATTTTTCTAAAATTGTCACTCCTATGAATAAACTCCTAGAAAAGGATGCGCCATTCATCTTTTCAGATGAATGCATCAAATCTTTTAATATTCTTAAAGAAAAACTCACTAATGCGCCGATCATGATAACTCCAAATTGGAATCTACCATTTGAACTCATGTGCGATGCAAGTGATTTTGCAATGGGAGTCGTTTTAGGACAAAGGATTGAAAAACGATTTCAACCTATTTATTATGCTAGTAAGACATTACAAGGAGCACAAACAAATTACACAACTACTGAAAAAGAACTCCTTGCTATTGTCTTTGCTTTTGAAAAATTTCGTTCATATCTCGTTCTAGCTAAAACGGTAGTCTATACCGACCATTCTGCTCTTAGATACCTATTTTTGAAACAAGATGCCAAACCAAGATTAATCCGTTGGATCTTAATCTTACAAGAGTTCGATATTGAAAACCGAGGCAAAAAGGGAGCAGAAAATCTCGCCGCTGATCATCTTTCTCGTCTTGAAAATCCTGAATTAGAAGTTCTAAATGAATCGGCCATACAAGATAACTTTCCTGATGAATATCTATTGAAAATTGATTATAATAAAATTCCATGGTTTGCAGATTATGCAAACTACTTAGTATGTGGATTCCTTGAAAAAGGGTTGTCATACCAAAAACGAAAGAAATTCTTTAGTGATATAAAACACTATTTTTGGGAAGATCCACATTTGTTTAAAAGTTGTCCCGATGGAAAAATACGTCGATGTGTATTCGGAGATGAAGCTAGTCAAATCTTAAACCATTGTCACACAGGACCAACAGGAGGGCATTATGGGCCTCAACTTACAGCAAGAAAAGTCTACGATGCTGGATTCTATTGGCCTACAATTTTCAAAGACGCACACCTTCTTTGCAAATCCTGTGATGCATGTCAAAGGGCCAGAAAAATAAGTCAACGTGATGAAATGCCACAAAATATCATTTAAGTATGTGAAGCATTTGACGTTTGGGGTATTGACTCTATGGGTCCATTTCCAAAATCTCATAATAATCTCTACATTCTCGTTGCTATTGATTATGTATCTAAATGGGCGGAAGCACAAGCTCTCCCAACTAACGATGCACGAGTTGTAGTCAACTTTTTAAAACGTCTTTTTACTAGGTTCGGAACACCGAAAGCTTTAATAAGTGATCGGGGTACTCATTTTTGTAATAATCAACTTGAGAAAGTTCTCAAAAGATATGGAGTAACTCATAAAATCTCCACTGCTTATCATCCACAAACAAGTGGACAAGTTGAAAATACCAACCGATCTTTAAAACGTATTCTAGAGAAAACCGTAGGATCAAATCCGAAGGAATGGTCCATGAAATTGGAGGATGCACTCTGGGCTTTTAGAACATCCTACAAAACTCCAATTGGAACCACACCTTTTAAACTCGTTTACGAAAAAGCATGTCACCTTCCAGTAGAAATTGAGCACAAAGCATTTTGGGCTTTGAAGACATGTAATCTTGATTTACATGAAGTTGGACGTCTACGGTTAAGTCAACTAAACGAATTAGAAGAATTAAGACATAAAGCATACGAAAATTCGTTAATCTATAAAGAAAGAACGAAGAAATGGCATGATAAAAGAATCAGAAGTTCAAAAGAATTTAAAGAAGCAGACAGATTTCTTCTTTTCAATTCACAATTCAAGCTATTTCCTGGAAAATTGAAAACAAGATGGTCTGGACCATTCATAGTCAAAAGAGTTTTCCCATATGGAACAATAGAGTTAATAAATTCAAATGGGGTGGAATTTATGGTTAATGGTCACAGAGTAAAACATTACGTAGATAATCCAATGGAAGTTGAAGATGAAGTTAATCACAATTTCGACACCACAGCTAACTAAGTGTGGGAAGATTCGAATCTTTTTAGGATAATAGTTATTTCTGTTAGAGTTAGATATTCTGTTTTTGTGTAGTTTCTGAAAATGGAATCCGAATGGTCTTTCCCTAGCAGACCCTAAAGAACTAGTCTTCTCCCTCCATTCTGAATTTTTATTTCTTTTAGGTTTTACGAGATGAAGAATTCCTTTGATCTGAACCATGGTCTAATGCTACATTCTATGATTACTAAACGTAATAATGACACCCTTCCGAGTGAACTGGTATCATTCATAAGAGGCAAAATGGACGGAGTAAGAAAAGAACTCAGGAAAGATCATCATAAGATACATTTTGGTAAAGGCAAATCAAAGTCCGCAACAAAAAGAAGAGCACGACACCTTGAAAGATGTTATAAAGATGTATTTGAATAAGTGTGAGAATATTTGATAATGCTAAAAACGAACATATATTTCATAGCATTATCCCTCAAAAAAGACAAGCTTTTAGTTGCAATTGTTCTATTTACAAGTGATATTCGTTTAAATAATAAAAGGTGAAGACAAAAGACAGATTCGACGAATTGAAGACGCAAATGACCAAAAAGCTAAAAAGTACAAAGTACAATCAAAGTGGTTCAAATTATTGATGAGAAACGTCTAAAAATCACAAGAATACAAGCCGTGAAACACAAAGTACAAGATATTAAATTGTACGAAAAGGCGTTCCAAAATCCGGAATCGAGACATGAACCAACTTTCAGCGTGCGACGCAATGAACCAAAAATTACAAGTCAACTATGCACAAGAATATAATATTATATATAATTAATTATATATATTATATATTATTTTAATCAAAGCAGCCCACGTTTAATTCAATTGGTGAGCTGGATTCCAGACCTCCGCACTCGCGGAGGTTTAAAGTATAAAAGTTTAGCACTCGCAGAGATCTACAATATAACGTGGGCCTATAAAAGTCGCGCATGCTGATCGATTTTAACACACCTTTTTCTAATCTATATCTCACTCTTACGATATATATATATATATATATATATATATATATATATATATATATATATATATATATATATAATTTTAATTTTAATTTAATATTAATAATAATAATAAGGGTATGTTAGCGAATGTTGTAAGTGTGTAAGTCGAAATTCTGTCCGTGTAACGCTACGCTATTATTAATCATTGTAAGTTATATTCAACCTTTTTAAATTAATGTCTCGTAGCTAAGTTATTATTATGCTTATTTAAATTAAAGTAATCATGATGTTGGGCTAAATATTAAAGGCGGGGTAATTGGGCTTTGTACCATAATTGGGGTTTGAACAAAAGAACGGCACTTGTGGAAATTAGACTATGAGCTATTAATGGGCTTTATATTTGTTTAATTGAATGATAGTTCGTTAATTTAATATAAAGATTTACAATTATACGTACCTATAAATAACCATATACACTCGATCGGACACGATGGGCGGGATATTTATAAGTACTAATAATCGTTCATTTAACCGGACACGGAAATGGATTAATAGTCAATGGACTTATTAAAACATGGGTGAATTATATACAAGGAAAATTGGTGTAATTATAGTTTAAATCCCCAATTAGTTGGAATATTTGACTTCGGATATAAGGATAATTTGACGAGGACACACGCACTTTATATTTATGACTGATGGACTGTTATGGACAAAAACCATATGGACATATTGAATAATCCAGGACAAAGAACAATTAACCCATGGTAATAAACTAAAATCAACACGTCAAACATCATGATTACGGAAGTTTAAATAAGCATAATTCCTTTATTTCATATTTCATCGCACTTTTATTTACTGTCATTTTATTTATTGCACTTTTTTATCGTACTTTTAATTATCGCAATTTTATTTATCGTCATTTAATTTATCGCACTTTTATTTATCGCACTTTAATTATTGTCAATTACTTTATGCTTTAAATTAAGTTATTTTTATTTTTAATATTTTACATTAGGTTTTAACTGCGACTAAAGTTTTAAAATCGACAAACCAGTCATTAAACGATAAAAACTCCCTTTTATAATAATAATACTACTTATATATATATATTTATATTTATACAAATATAGTTTAAAATAAATATAGCGTTAAACTTGGCTAGTTCCCCGTAGACGAACCGGACTTACTAAAAACTACACTACTGTACGATTAGGTACACTGCCTATAAGTGTTGTAGTAAGGTTTAGGTATATCTACTCTATAAATAAATAAATAACTTGTGTAAAATTGTATCGTATTTAATAGTATTTTGTAGTAAATATATAACTATTTCGTATACACCTCTACGCACATCAAAATCCTTAGAGAATATCTTGCTCCGTACTCATGTTAAATCTTGTGGAAAAATCTTTCTTCAGCAACCTTCGATCTTAGAAATTCTGAAAATATCATCTTAAATATCTTCGATATTTCTAAGGATATTTTCATAAGTATTCTTGTCCGAAATTATCTATCTCCTCGTACTATCTATGTTACATCATAAAAGAAACTGTTTTAGTTTCTATCTTTCTGTAAAAATTCGAGTTAATTTATGAATGATTTCTGGAGAAGTGTTGGGAATTGAAGCATGAGTTAGTATAATATAATGACACCCGGCCAACGTGATTATATTACAGTAGGTCATGCTGAATTTCTAATGGAATTTGATGATGGTACACAGATCATACCTGAAGCTACCCGTCCTAATCCATAAGGACGAATACATTACATTTGGTTACATCGTGATGTACTTGACCTCTATATGATACATTTTACAAACATTGCATTCGTTTCTAAAAGACAAACTTTCATTACATCGAAAGTTGACGGCATGCATACCATTTCATAATATATCCAACTATAATTGACTTAATAATAATCTTGATGAACTCAACGACTCGAATGCAACGTCTTTTGAAATATGTCATGAATGACACCAAGTAATATCTCTAAAATGAGTAAATGCACAGCGGAAGATTTCTTTCATACCTGAGAATAAACATGCTTTTAAGTGTCAACCAAAAGGTTTAACATAAATAATCATTCATTTTCATCATTTTAATAGACCACAAGATTTTCATTTCTCATAAATATACGTCTCATGCATAGAGACAAAAATATCATTCATATGGATTGAACACCTGGTAACCGACATTAACAAGATGCATATAAGAATATCCCCTATCATTCTGGGAAATCCATCGGAAATGATAAAAACAACATCGAAGTACTAAAGCATCCGCTCCAACGGATGGGTTCGTTAGGCCCAATAGATCTATCTTTAGGATTCGCGTCAATTAGGAGCATATTCGGCTTCGATCATTCAACCATATAATGTAGTTTCGATTACTTGTGTCTATTTCGTAAAACATTTATAAAAGCGCTTGTATTCTCAGTCCCAAAAATATATATTGCAAAAGCATTTAAAAAGGGAGTAATGAAACTCACCATACTGTATTTTGTAGTAAAAATACATATGACGACATTTAACAAGTGTAGGGTTGGCATCGGATTAACGAACCTATATCATTTGTATATATATATATATATATATATATATATATATATATATATATATATATATATATATATATATATATATATATATATATATATATATATTAATACACATAATCGTAATCAATTAAGTTTATATATATAACCTATTAATGATATTATATTTTATATTAATAATATATTTATATTTCATATATTTCTTTTATATAATAAAATATTTTGTTATGTTATATGGGTTAAATATATATATTTATATATTTCATTTGTTTATCAAAACAGTAGTTCAAATTATACTAAGTTAATATTAGTAAAAACAATGATAATAGTCATTAATAATATACTTATATTAATAATAACTCTATTAGTGATAATAACAATAATATTAATAATAATACTTGTAAAAAAATATTAATTTTACTGTTATTGATAGTTATGATGTTGATTGTAGTAATTACATAATAATAATACTCGTGATAATAATAATACTTATGTTAATATTAACAATTCTATTATTTGTAAAAAAAAATACTAATACTAATATTTACGAAAATAATAATAATTTGTGTTATTTTCAAGATGGTAATAATAATAAACGTTTTCATCATAATGATAATAATATTAAAGTTTTATAATTAATAATAATATCATAATTATTACTCATAATAATAATAATAACAATAATAATAATAATAATAATAATAATAATAATAATAATAATAATAATAATAATAATAATAGATATAATACTTATAATTATGATAATAATAATAACAATTATGATACCTTATAATAAAAATTATAATAACAATAATAATAATAATAATAATAATAATAATAATAATAATAATAATAATAATTATAATAGTAAACATAATAATAACTAATAATAATATTGAAAGAAATAAAATGAAAATGTATACCCTCTCCAAGCTTTTCCTAAAAAGAAATGCCCCAGACGAGACTCGAACCCGCAACCTCTCGTTAATCCTTAAGCATTTAAACCCACTCATCCATTCCAGTTTTTATTATTTAATACGAACCTATTTATATTTAATCTATTTCCTACGGCCCAACTGAAAATGAACTTCGGCCCAAGCAAAGAGAAGATCGTGGCCCAACTGGAAAACTTAGTCCTTGGCCCAAGGTTTATAGACACACGGCCCAAAAGATATGTTGTTAATTAAAAACAATTTGCCATGGCCGGGGATTGAACGCGTGACCTCATTGTAACCAGACCAAATGCCCAACCATCTACTCTATCTCTCGTTTCTATTTTAATTCATACCCTACATCTATATACGTATACTTCTTCTTCTTCTAAAACCCAAATGATAAACCAAATCCAGAAACAGTTCGACAGGGCTGTATGTTCGTGGTTTTTATCATCATCATCTTCATTGTAACATCTCATCTTAAATAATCGTGATTATCATCCTCGTAATCAAATGATCACCATCATCATCTTAATCACGCCATATCCATACATCCCGTCAATCATCTAACACCATCAACGTTTTTCATCATCACTTAATATATCGTGTTTCACTATCACAATTACATTGTATCATCGTTATCATCTCACCATCACCATGAACATAATCATAACATAATCAGTATGTTATCATCTTCGTAAACGTTTCATGAAATGGTTTTCTTCTTTTCTTTCCCTTCGAACAACAGTAACAATAAAGGGAAAGTGGTGGTGTTTTGCGAGGTTTAAACTGAATTAAAAACATACGCAACAGCGTATGAGTTACTGTTCATCATCATCTTAAATGGGTTTCGTTTTGATGAGGTTAGAGGTGGCGGTTGAAGATGATGGTGGTTGATTCAAGGTGGTGAAAGGTGGCCGGTTTATGGTGGTTCAAAGGGTGTCGATTAGGAACAAAAAACAGATAGAAGAGAAATAAAGAGATGGTGTATCACGATTGTGGTTAAATGAGTGTTTGGTGGTGGAATCATGGTTAGTGAGGGTGGCGTTTATTCGTTGGTAACATGAAACAGAAACAGGATGTAGTAACGAGTCAGCTATCGGTTGGTGAATCAGGTTAGTGATAGTGTTTTGGTCGTGGGTCGTGGTGTTTGAAAACAGGAGCAAGAAAAATATAGAAGTGGTAATGGTGATCGAATAATAAAGATGGAAATAAGGAGATGGTTTAACGGGTGTGAAGTGTCGGGTTCATTAAGAAGAACAAGAAAGGAAGAAGAAACACAAGTTGGTGTGTGATTGTAGTTGTAGGTTCACGGTATAAGTATGCATATATGGAATTAGTGAGATAATCAAACAAGCACAGTAACCTCAATTAACTTCAATCAGCCACAGTAGTAATATGTTCATGGTGGAGATGTTTATTGTTCTTGCACACACATATATACATATATCCTATATCTATATATAAATATCTGTAATAAGAATCTAATCTAATTCTAATAATTAATAATAACAATATAATAATAATTATAATATAATTTAAATATAAAACGTGTGATTAGGTTAGCTGTCGTCTATTATTTCATTCAAGGGCTGAAATTCGTACTCCGTTGATAATCATTGCGGATAAAAGTATTCAGAAAAATCCAAAATTTTTACATTAAATATCTTTATTTATTTCAGTCATTATGGTATAGAATTCGATCATTAACTATTAAATAAAAATTACATCAACTATCCCTCTCAAATCTGGGTAAAATATAAAAATTGTTGAAATTTATTAATTAGCTTCTAAATATATTTTTAATAAGCCTAAAATTTATAGAACTCATTTTCGGATCACCGTTTATTTTAAAATCATATAAGTTTGAATTAAACTTCTCTAAATAATAATCGAAACGTCTAACGAGTATTACAATCATTCATTAATTATATTTAATACACTATATATATATATATATATATATATATATATATATATATATATATATATATATTTATATTTATTTTTATATGTATACACATTTATTTACAAATACCAGTTCGTGAATCGTCGAGAATGGTCGAAGGTCAAATGAATATATGAACATCGTTTCAAAATTTTCTAGACTCAACATTACACACTTTGCTCATCGTGTCGGAAACATATAAAGATTAAGTTTAAATTTGGTCATAAATTCCCGGGTCATCACAGTACCTACCCGTTAAAGAAATTTCGTCCCGAAATTTGAGTGAGGTGGTCATGGCTGACAATAGAAATGTTTTCATGACAAATATGAGTTGATGAATAGAGTTTTATCATCATTGAGTAATACAGATAAAACAATTCGATTATTCGAAGCGTATGAGTGAAGTTATCACAAAAGAGTGAATTGAATTAAGTAGAGGTTCGACTTAACTTTTGACATAGTCACAGCTGATTTTTGGAATGCAAGGGATTTAAAGAAAATCTTCAAAATCTACAAGATATGGTTCTTCGTTGAATAAGGAAATTAGAATCTCTATAATTAAATACGGGGATCTGCCTCGATTACTCTGTCTGATATTTCCATTATAAATTAAACTCTTCCGTCCCATTATTCACACCATTCCTATACTTTCTTTCTTAGTTCATACATCCAAAAGATTGTGAAAATGCTTAATCCCGTTCTAATCCTTGATATTTTCCTAATTATCATTTCTGCCATCTTTCTTTTCAATCTTCCACCAGAAAATCTGTTTACTTCTACTATTACCTTGGGGTGATGCTATTCTTAATTCTATCATGTTTTTATATTATTATTCGTATTAATATCCACGGTTTGAAATTTCTGTGTTATTGTTGGGCTTTATATTTTCTCTTATATTTTGGAGCTCTTTACCTCTTTATTCACTTCTCGATCTCTAGTAAAGCGAGTAACGGTCCAGAATTCATAAGTATGGAGTTTCGAATGAACTTAATGTTCTAAACGAGAAAGAACATAATAGCACGATTTAATTTGTCAAATTACCAGAATCACTGAGAATAGAACTATCAAGAATATATTTTCTTGATATGTTCAGAAGTTAACCAGAATGAAAGAATTATGTAACATGACACATGATGACGTTATAATCTGTGAATCATCATGTTCCATTTAAAAACTCAGCATGACTTACTATAATATAATCACGTTGATCAAGTGTCATTATATTATACTAACTCATGCATCAGTTCCCAACATTACTTCAATAACATTCATATTTTAAGCTCGAAAGTTTACAGAATATAGAAACTAACAGTTTCTATATGATGTAACACTGATAGCGCGAAGAGGTTAATGATTTCAGATAAGAATAGTTATAAAAATATCTTCAGAAATATGGAGGATATTTATAATGAAAGATACGATGATATCTTAGAATTTCTAATATCGAAGGATGGTGAAGAAAATTTGTCCGCAAGATTTTAGAGTCAGAAGCAAGGTATTCGCTAAAGATTTCATCAAAAACAGAATCATCAGGATTCTTAATGTACAAGTTTAGTTCTTGTGATTTGTTCAGAGACTCCTTCGTAGTTTGCTCAATCAGTTTTTCAGTACCAAATTTTCTATCGAGCGTTCCCAACATTCCACTATTTATTATCAAACTTTTGACCGTTTAGACCATCTACGATTTTGCTGTTTCCTCTGCATTTAATGTTACCATATCTGAATCATTGGTTATCAATTCAAGGTGGTTTAAAGAGAATTATGTTTTTAGATGATTAAACGATGATGGTAATATAGTAGAATATAAAAGGTTCCCTGGTAACAATAAAAGAGTACGTGTATATATGTATATATATATATATATATATATATACACACATATATCAAGGTTATAATAAGGTTGTTTCGAACGAAAAGTCGTAGTTGACTTGCTGAAACTGTGACAAAACTGGCTAATTTGGAGAGAGATTGTAAAGTTATTTTCGGTAATTACAACGCCAAAGGAATTAGCACAGATACGTGTTTAAAAGTTTACTCAGGTTCTGAGAGTTTTTCAGGTGCATAACTATATGCATAAATCTTTCCTTCTGTAGATGAAGTTGTAGTGACCCGAACTTTTCCATGTTTATATATATTAATTGAGATTGATATTTACATGATTAAATGTTTCCAACATGTTAAGCAATCAAACTTGTTAAGACTTGATTAATTGAAATAGGTTTCATATAGATAATTGACCACCCAAGTTGACCGGTGATTCACGAACGTTAAAACTTGTAAAAACTATATGATGACATATATATGTTTATATATATAGTTAACATGATAATATGATAAGTAAACATATCATTAAGTATATTAACAATGAACTACATATGTAAAAACAAGACTACTAACTTAATGATTTTGAAACGAGACATATATGTAACGATTATCGTTGTAACGACATTTAATGTATATATATATCATATTAAGAGATATTCGTACATCATAATATCATGATAATATAATAATTTAAAATCTCTTTTGATATTATAAACATTGGGTTAACAACATTTAACAAGATCGTTAACCTAAAGGTTTCAAAACAACATTTACATGTAACGACTAACGATGACTTAACGACTCAGTTAAAATGTATATACATGTAGTGTTTTAATATGTATTCATACACTTTTGAAAGACTTCAAGACACTTATCAAAATACTTCTACTTAACAAAAATGCTTACAATTACATCCTCGTTCAGTTTCATCAACAATTCTACTCGTATGCACCCGTATTCGTACTCGTACAATACATAGCTTTTAGATGTATGTACTATTGGTTTATATACTCCAATGATCAGCTCTTAGCAGCCCATGTGAGTCACCTAACACATGTGGGAACCATCATTTGGCAACTAGCATGAAATATCTCATAAAATTACAAAAATATGAGTAATCATTCATGACTTATTTACATGAAAACAAAATTACATATCCTTTATATCTAATCCATACACCAACGACCAAAAACACCTACAAACACTTTCATTCTTCAATTTTCTTCATCTAATTGATCTCTCTCAAGTTCTATCTTCAAGTTCTAAGTGTTCTTCATAAATTCCAAAAGTTCTAGTTTCATAAAATCAAGAATACTTTCAAGTTTGCTAGCTCACTTCCAATCTTGTAAGGTGATCATCCAACCTCAAGAAATCTTTGTTTCTTATAGTAGGTTATCATTCTAATACAAGGTAATAATCATATTCAAACTTTGGTTCAATTTCTATAACTATAACAATCTTATTTCAAGTGATGATCTTACTTGAACTTGTTTTCGTGTCATGATTCTGCTTCAAGAACTTCGAGCCATCCAAGGATCCATTGAAGCTAGATCCATTTTTCTCTTTTCCAGTAGGTTTATCCAAGGAACTTAAGGTAGTAATGATGTTCATAACATCATTCAATTCATACATATAAAGCTATCTTATTCGAAGGTTTAAACTTGTAATCACTAGAACATAGTTTAGTTAATTCTAAACTTGTTCGCAAACAAAAGTTAATCCTTCTAACTTGACTTTTAAAATCAAATAAACACATGTTCTATATCTATATGATATGCTAACTTAATGATTTAAAACCTGGAAACACGAAAAACACCGTAAAACCGGATTTACGCCGTCGTAGTAACACCGCGGGCTGTTTTGGGTTAGTTAATTAAAAACTATGATAAACTTTGATTTAAAAGTTGTTATTCTGAGAAAATGATTTTTATTATGAACATGAAACTATATCCAAAAATTATGGTTAAACTCAAACTGGAAGTATGTTTTCTAAAATGGTCATCTAGACGTCGTTCTTTCGACTGAAATGACTACCTTTACAAAAACGACTTGTAACTTATTTTTCCGACTATAAACCTATAATTTTTCTGTTTAGATTCATAAAATAGAGTTCAATATGAAACCATAGCAATTTGATTCACTCAAAACGGATTTAAAATGAAGAAGTTATGGGTAAAACAAGATTGGATAATTTTTCTCATTTTAGCTACGTGAAAATTGGTAACAAATTTATTCCAACCATAACTTAATCAACTTGTATTGTATATTACGTAATCTTGAGATACCATAGACACGTATACAATGTTTCGACCTATCATGTCGACACATCTATATATATTTCGGAACAACCATAGACACTCTATATGTGAATGTTGGAGTTAGCTATACAGGGTTGAGGTTGATTCCAAAATATATATAGTTTGAGTTGTGATCAATACTGAGATACGTATACACTGGGTCGTGGATTGATTCAAGATAATATTTATCGATTTATTTCTGTACATCTAACTGTGGACAACTAGTTGTAGGTTACTAACGAGGACAGCTGACTTAATAAACTTAAAACATCAAAATATATTAAAAGTGTTGTAAATATATTTTGAACATATTTTGATATATATGTATATATTGTTATAGGTTCGTGAATCAACCAGTGGCCAAGTCTTACTTCCCGACGAAGTAAAAATCTGTGAAAGTGAGTTATAGTCCCACTTTTTAAAATCTAATATTTTTGGGATGAGAATACATGCAGGTTTTATAAATGATTTACAAAATAGACACAAGTACGTGAAACTACATTCTATGGTTGAATTATCAAAATCGAATATGCCCCTTTTTATTAAGTCTGGTAATCTAAGAATTAGGGAACAGACACCCTAATTGACGCGAATCCTAAAGATAGATCTATTGGGCCTAACAAACCCCATCCAAAGTACCGGATGCTTTAGTACTTCGAAATTTATATCATATCCGAAGGGTGTCCCGGAATGATGGGGATATTCTTATATATGCATCTTGTTAATGTCGGTTACCAGGTGTTCACCATATGAATGATTTTTATCTCTATATATGGGATGTGTATTGAAATATGAAATCTTGTGGTCTATTGTTACGATTTGATATATATAGGTTAAACCTATAACTCACCAACATTTTTGTTGACGTTTTAAGCATGTTTATTCTCAGGTGATTATTAAGAGCTTCCGCTGTCGCATACTTAAATAAGGACGAGATTTGGAGTCCATGCTTGTATGATATTGTGTAAAAACTGCATTCAAGAAACTTATTTTGTTGTAACATATTTGTATTGTAAACCATTATGTAATGGTCGTGTGTAAACAGGATATTTTAGATTATCATTATTTGATAATCTACGTAAAGCTTTTTAAACCTTTATTGATGAAATAAAGGTTATGGTTTGTTTTAAAATGAATGCAGTCTTTGAAAAACGTCTCATATAGAGGTCAAAACCTCGCAACGAAATCAATTAATATGGAACGTTTTCAATCAATAAGAACGGGACATTTCAGTTGGTATCAGAGCGTTGGTCTTAGAGAACCAGAAAATTTGCATTAGTGTGTCTTATCGAGTTTGTTAGGATGCATTAGTGAGTCTGGACTTCGACCGTGTTTTCTTTAAAAATGATTGCTTAACATTTTTGTTGGAAACTATATATTTTTAACATATGAATATTATGTGATATATTAATCTCTTATCGTGTTTGATATTATGTGATAGATGTCTACCTCTAGAACAAGTCCCATTGACTCACCTAATAATAATGAAGAGTCAAATGTAAATTGGAATGATTCGTGGACTGATTCACAAGTTCCCGAAGAGGAACCGGAAGAAGAGTCGGAACCGGAAGAAGAATCGGAACCGGAAGAAGAATCGGAACCGGAAGAAGAAATAGAACCGGTGGGGGAAATAATAAAACGGTTAAGTAAAAGAGAATCCTCAACCAACCGACCAAGGTTAATTATGGTCAATGGTGTTTCCGCCAAGGAAGCAAAATATTGGGAGGATTACCAATTCTCCGATGAATCGGATTCCGACGAGAATTCCGATGATGTTATAGAAATTACCCCAACTGAATTTAAAAAGGCAAAAGAAAATAATAAGGGAAAGGGCATAAAAATAGAGAAATCTAATTCCAACCCCGATGAACTTTATATGTATCGTCAACCCCCGAAGTCCTTAAGTTGTAACAATGACCCGGGAACCTCTAAACCACCAGGTTTTTCTAAACCAATGTGGATAACGACGGCTCGTATAAGGGGAACATCATATATCCCTAGAAACTTGGCAAAATGAACCAAAACCGAACAAGAAGAAACGAGCGAGTAGGAATAAGATAGTTATATTCGTGTGGTGTAATATATGTAATATAGTGTGCTTATGCTTTATGATATATGTAAAAAAAAATTGCTTGTATTAATAAGTATTTTTTTTATGAATCTAACTCTTGTCTATTTTACAGTATAAAAACACAAAATGGATAGACAACCCAATATTTTAAGAGACCTACCCGGAGACATGATTGATGAAATCTTGTCTAGAGTCGGTCAGAATTCCTCGGCACAACTATTTAAGGCGAGATCAGTTTGTAAGACATTCGAAGAACGTTCCAAGAATGCCTTGGTTTATAAAAGGCTTTCGTTCGGAAGATGGGGAATATCACATTGGGAAATCCATAAGTTACGATGTGTTTACTTTGACGCATATATTGCGGGGAACCCAAATGCTATTTTACGCAACGGGTTAAGAAATTATTTTGACTCAGTATATCCGAATATAGGACTTCGTGATTTAGAAAAAGCGGCTAACATGCAACATAAAGAAGCATGTTATGCTTACGGATTAGTAATGTTCGCTTCTCACCAAAGTGAGAACAAGAACATCGGGCTACAACTATTAAACAAAACGTTCCCACAAGTGACGGAGTCGGTAATTGGGGTAAGAAATGAGGTTTTTAGGTTATTACGAGACTGTTGGTCATTACGTAACCCTCGTCCCTTTGACGACGTTACAACACGCTGTCTTATCAACGGCCATAATGGTTATGTTCCACAAGACCAAGGATGGGAAGTAGTCCTAGTAAAACCAGAATGCATGACTTGTTTCTGGACGTATGAATTACGTGTCTTTATTACCTTTGCTGAACGACTTGTGTACTAGCTAGAATTATTTTCACAACTATCTTGTATCAAAGTTATTGTGTGCTATATTTCTTGCTTTATGTAAAATAAGCAGTATTGTAAGTTTGTAAAATATTGTATAAAAGTTTGAACGCGAAATATTATTATAATCAGTTTTTCATATAGAATTGTAGTAGTTGAATTGTATATTAGCTACTAAGTATGAACTTAACGGGTAGGTACTATCCGAATTTAAACTTATAATACGCTAATATGAAGAAAAAGCTTTTATAAATGAGTTCATATTATGCTACGATATACTATTAACTACTCTTAATATTCTGTATGATTAACTTGTTCCATTTGACTATTTTGAAGGAAATGGCACCGACTACTCGACACACCGTGAATATGAATGAAGAGGAATTTCGTACTTTTCTAGCTTCAAACATAGCCGCAGTACAGGCTGCGCTACATACCAACAATAACCTTGGATCTAGCAGTACAGGAAATCGTGTAGGATGCACCTACAAAGAATTCACTGCCTGCAAACCTTTGGAATTTGATGGAACCGAAGGACCGATCGGATTGAAACGGTGGACCGAGAAGGTCGAATCGGTGTTTGCCATAAGTAAGTGTACTGAAGAGGACAAAGTGAAGTACGCTACGCATACCTTCACAGGTTCTGCGTTAACATGGTGGAATACCTATCTAGAGCAAGTGGGACAAGACGATGCGTACGCACTACCGTTGTCAGCATTCAAGCACTTGATGAACGAGAAGTACCGTCCCAGAACCGAGGTCAATAAGCTCAAGACAGAACTTAGAGGGTTACGAACCCAAGGATTTGATATTACCACGTACTTAAGACGATTCACAGAATTGTGCCTATTGTGTCCGGGAGCATTCGAAGATGAGGAAGAGAAGATCGACGCGTTTGTGAAAGGATTACCGGAAAGAATCCAAAAAGATATAAGTTCACACGAGCCCGCCTCCATACAACAGGCATGTAGAATGGCTCACAAACTAGTGAACCAGATTGAAGAAAGAATTAAAGAACAGACTGCTGAAGAGGCCAATGTGAAGCAAGTCAAAAGAAAGTGGGAGGAAAACTGTGATAAGAATCACCAATACAACAACAACAGCAATTACAACAATAATCGCAACAATTATCCCAACAATCGCAACATCAATCGCAACTACAACAAACGGCCCAACAACAACAACAACAACAACAACAACAACAGCAACTACAACAATCATCCCAACAACAATAATAACCGCAACAACAACAACAATCAGAAGCAGCTATGCCAAAGGTGTGAAAAGAATCACTCGGGGTTCTGCACCAAATTTTGTAACAAGTGTAAAAGAAATGGTCATAGCGCGGCGAAGTGTGAGGTCTACGGACCAGGGGTTAATAGAACGAAAGGAACGAATGGTGTCGGAACGAGTAATGGCGGAGCAAGTAGTGTCGGGGCAAGTTATGCCAATGTAGTTTGTTATAAATGTGGAAAACCGGGCCACATTATTAGAAATTGCCCGAACCAGGAGAACACGAATGGACAAGGTCGCGGAAGAGTTTTCAATATTAATGCGGCAGAGGCACAAGAAGACCCGGAGCTTGTTACGGGTACGTTTCTTATTGACAATAAATCTGCTTACGTTTTATTTGATTCGGGTGCGGATAGAAGCTATATGAGTAGAGATTTTTGTGCTAAATTAAGTTGTCCATTGACGCCTTTGGATAGTAAATTTTTACTCGAATTAGCAAATGGTAAATTAATTTCAGCAGATAATATATGTCGGAATCGAGAAATTAAACTGGTTAGCGAAACATTTAAGATTGATTTGATACCAGTAGAGTTAGGGAGTTTTGATGTGATAATCGGTATGGACTGGTTAAAAGAAGTGAAAGCAGAGATCGTCTGTTACAAAAATGCAATTCGCATTATACGAGAAAAAGGAAAACCCTTAATGGTGTACGGAGAAAAGGGCAACACGAAGCTACATCTTATTAGTAATTTGAAGGCACAAAAACTAATAAGAAAAGGTTGCTATGCTGTTCTAGCACACGTCGAGAAAGTACAAACTGAAGAAAAGAGCATCAATGATGTTCCCATTGCAAAAGAATTTCCCGATGTATTTTTGAAAGAATTACCGGGATTACCCCCACATCGATCAGTTGAATTTCAAATAGATCTTGTACCAGGAGCTGCACATTACAGACTCGCACCCAGCGAGATGAAAGAACTGCAAAGCCAATTACAAGAACTTTTAGAGCGTGGTTTCATTCGACCAAGTACATCACCGTGGGGAGCTCCTGTTTTGTTTGTCAAGAAGAAAGATGGTACATTCAGGTTGTGTATCGACTACCGAGAGTTGAACAAACTTACCATCAAGAACCGCTACCCACTACCGAGAATCGACGACTTATTTGATCAACTACAAGGCTCGTCTGTTTATTCAAAGATTGACTTACGTTCCGGGTATCATCAAATGCGGGTGAAAGAAGATGATATTCCAAAGACTGCTTTCAGAACACGTTACGGTCATTATGAGTTTATGGTCATGCCGTTTGGTTTAACTAATGCACCAGCTGTGTTCATGGACCTTATGAACCGAGTGTGTGGACCATACCTTGACAAGTTTGTCATTGTTTTCATTGATGACATACTTATTTACTCAAAGAATGACCAAGAACACGGTGAACATTTGAGAAAGGTGTTAGAAGTATTGAGGAAGGAAGAATTGTACGCTAAGTTTTCAAAGTGTGCATTTTGGTTGGAAGAAGTTCAATTTCTCGGTCACATAGTGAACAAAGAAGGTATTAAGGTGGATCCGGCAAAGATAGAAACTGTTGAAAAGTGGGAAACCCCAAAAACTCCGAAACGCATACGCCAGTTTTTAGGACTAGCTGGTTACTACAGAAGGTTCATCCAAGACTTTTCCAGAATAGCAAAACCCTTGACTGCATTAACGCATAAAGGGAAGAAATTTGAATGGAATGATGAACAAGAGAAAGCGTTTCAGTTATTGAAGAAAAAGCTAACTACGGCACCTATATTGTCATTGCCTGAAGGGAATGATGATTTTGTGATTTATTGTGACGCATCAAAGCAAGGTCTCGGTTGTGTATTAATGCAACGAACGAAGGTGATTGCTTATGCGTCTAGACAATTGAAGATTCACGAACAAAATTATACGACGCATGATTTGGAATTAGGCGCGGTTGTTTTTGCATTAAAGACTTGGAGGCACTACTTATATGGGGTCAAAAGTATTATATATACCGACCACAAAAGTCTTCAACACATATTTAATCAGAAACAACTGAATATGAGGCAGCGTAGGTGGATTGAATTGTTGAATGATTACGACTTTGAGATTCGTTACCACCCGGGGAAGGCAAATGTGGTAGCCGATGCCTTGAGCAGGAAGGACAGAGAACCCATTCGAGTAAAATCTATGAATATAATGATTCATAATAACCTTACTACTCAAATAAAGGAGGCGCAACAAGGAGTTTTAAAAGAGGGAAATTTAAAGGATGAAATACCCAAAGGATCGGAGAAGCATCTTAATATTCGGGAAGACGTAACCCGGTATAGGGCTGAAAGGATTTGGGTACCAAAATTTGGAGATATGAGAGAAATGGTACTTAGAGAAGCTCATAAAACCAGATACTCAATACATCCTGGTACGGGGAAGATGTACAAGGATCTCAAGAAACATTTTTGGTGGCCGGGTATGAAAGCCGATGTTGCTAAATACGTAGGAGAATGTTTGACGTGTTCTAAGGTCAAAGCTGAGCATCAGAAACCATCAGGTCTACTTCAACAACCCGAAATCCCGGAATGGAAATGGGAAAACATTACCATGGATTTCATCACTAAATTGCCAAGGACTGCAAGTGGTTTTGATACTATTTGGGTAATAGTTGATCGTCTCACCAAATCAGCACATTTCCTGCCAATAAGAGAAGATGACAAGATGGAGAAGTTAGCACGACTGTATTTGAAGGAAGTTGTCTCCAGACATGGAATACCAATCTCTATTATCTCTGATAGGGATGGCAGATTTATTTCAAGATTCTGGCAGACATTACAGCAAGCATTAGGAACTCGTCTAGACATGAGTACTGCCTATCATCCACAAACTGATGGGCAGAGCGAAAGGACGATACAAACGCTTGAAGACATGCTACGAGCATGTGTTATTGATTTCAGAAACAGTTGGGATCGACATCTACCATTAGCAGAATTTTCCTACAATAACAGCTACCATTCAAGCATTGAGATGGCGCCGTTTGAAGCACTTTATGGTAGAAAGTGCAGGTCTCCGATTTGTTGGAGTGAAGTGGGGGATAGACAGATTACGGGTCCGGAGATTATACAAGAAACTACCGAGAAGATCATCCAAATTCAACAACGGTTGAAAACCGCCCAAAGTCGACAAAAGAGCTACGCTGACATTAAAAGAAAAGATATAGAATTTGAAATTGGAGAGATGGTCATGCTTAAAGTTGCACCTTGGAAAGGCGTTGTTCGATTTGGTAAACGAGGGAAATTAAATCCAAGGTATATTGGACCATTCAAGATTATTGATCGTGTCGGACCAGTAGCTTACCGACTTGAGTTACCTCAACAACTCGCAGCTGTACATAACACTTTCCACGTCTCGAATTTGAAGAAATGTTTTGCTAAAGAAGATCTCACTCTTCCGTTAGATGAAATCCAAATCAACGAAAAACTCCAATTCATCGAAGAACCCGTCGAAATAATGGATCGTGAGGTTAAAAGACTTAAGCAAAACAAGATACCAATTGTTAAGGTTCGATGGAATGCTCGTAGAGGACCCGAGTTCACCTGGGAGCATGAAGATCAGATGAAGAAGAAATACCCTCATCTATTTCCAGAAGATTCGTCAACACCTTCAACAGCTTAAAATTTCGGGACGAAATTTATTTAACGGGTAGGTACTGTAGTGAAACGAACTTTTCCATGTTTATATATATTAATTGAGATTGATATTTACATGATTAAATGTTTCCAACATGTTAAGCAATCAAACTTGTTAAGACTTGATTAATTGAAATAGGTTTCATATAGACAATTGACCACCCAAGTTGACCGGTGATTCACGAACGTTAAAACTTGTAAAAACTATATGATGACATATATATGGTTATATATATAGTTAACATGATATTATGATAAGTAAACATATCATTAAGTATATTAACAATGAACTACATATGTAAAAACAAGACTACTAACTTAATGATTTTGAAACGAGACATATATGTAACGATTATCGTTGTAACGACATTTAATGTATATATATATCATATTAAGAGATATTCATACATCATAATATCATGATAATATAATAATTTAAAATCTCTTTTGATATTATAAACATTGGGTTAACAACATTTAACAAGATCGTTAACCTAAAGGTTTCAAAACAACATTTACATGTAACGACTAACGATGACTTAACGACTCAGTTAAAATGTATATACATGTAGTGTTTTAATATGTATTCATACACTTTTGAAAGACTTCAAGACACTTATCAAAATACTTCTAATTAACAAAAATGCTTACAATTACATCCTCGTTCAGTTTCATCAACAATTCTACTCGTATGCACCCGTATTCGTACTCGTACAATACATAGCTTTTAGATGTATGTACTACTGGTATATACACTCCAATGATCAGCTCTTAGCAGCCCATATGAGTCACCTAACACATGTGGGAACCATCATTTGGCAACTAGCATGAAATATCTCATAAAATTACAAAAATATGAGTAATCATTCATGACTTATTTACATGAAAACAAAATTACATATCCTTTATATCTAATCCATACATCAACGACCAAAAACACCTACAAACACTTTCATTCTTCAATTTTCTTCATCTAATTGATCTCTCTCAAGTTCTATCTTCAAGTTCTAAGTGTTCTTCATAAATTCCAAAAGTTCTAGTTTCATAAAATCAAGAATACTTTCAAGTTTGCTAGCTCACTTCCAATCTTGTAAGGTGATCATCCAACCTCAAGAAATCTTTGTTTCTTACAGTAGGTTATCATTCTAATACAAGGTAATAATCATATTCAAACGTTGGTTCAATTTCTATAACTATAACAATCTTATTTCAAGTGATGATCTTACTTGAACTTGTTTTCGTGTCATGATTCTGCTTCAAGAACTTCGAGCCATCCAAGGATCCATTGAAGCTAGATCCATTTTTCTCTTTTCCAGTAGGTTTATCCAAGGAACTTAAGGTAGTAATGATATTCATAACATCATTCGATTCATACATATAAAGCTATCTTATTCGAAGGTTTAAACTTGTAATCACTAGAACATAGTTTAGTTAATTCTAAACTTGTTCGCAAACAAAAGTTTATCCTTCTAACTTGACTTTTAAAATCAAATAAAGACATGTTCTATATCTATATGATATGCTAACTTAATGATTTAAAACCTGGAAACACGAAAAACACCGTAAAACCGGATTTACGCCGTCGTAGTAACACCGCGAGCTGTTTTGGGTTAGTTAATTAAAAACTATGATAAAATTTGATTTAAAAGTTGTTATTCTGAGAAAATGATTTTTATTATGAACATGAAACTATATCCAAAAATTATGGTTAAACTCAAAGTGGAAGTATGTTTTCTAAAATGGTCATCTAGACGTCGTTCTTTCGACTGAAATGACTACCTTTACAAAAACGACTTGTAACTTATTTTTCCGACTATAAACCTATACTTTTTCTGTTTAGATTCATAAAATAGAGTTCAATATGAAACCATAGCAATTTGATTCACTCAAAACGGATTTAAAATGAAGAAGTTATGGGTAAAACAAGATTGGATAATTTTTCTCATTTTAGCTACGTGAAAATTGGTAACAAATCTATTCCAACCATAACTTAATCAACTTGTATTGTATATTACGTAATCTTGAGATACCATAGACACGTATACAATGTTTCGACCTATCATGTCGACACATCTATATATATTTCGGAACAACCATAGACACTCTATATGTGAATGTTGGAGTTAGCTATACAGGGTTGAGGTTGATTCCAAAATATATATAGTTTGAGTTGTGATCAATACTGAGATACGTATACACTGGGTCGTGGATTGATTCAAGATAATATTTATCGATTTATTTCTGTACATCTAACTGTGGACAACTAGTTGTAGGTTACTAACGAGGACAGCTGACTTAATAAACTTAAAACATCAAAATATATTAAAAGTGTTGTAAATATATTTTGAACATATTTTGATATATATGTATATATTGTTATAGGTTCGTGAATCAACCAGTGGCCAAGTCTTACTTCCCGACGAAGTAAAAATCTGTGAAAGTGAGTTATAGTCCCACTTTTAAAATCTAATATTTTTGGGATGAGAATACATGCAGGTTTTATAAATGATTTACAAAATAGACACAAGTACGTGAAACTACATTCTATGGTTGAATTATCGAAATCAAATATGCCCCTTTTTATTAAGTCTGGTAATCTAAGAATTAGGGAACAGACACCCTAATTGACGCGAATCCTAAAGATAGATCTATTGGGCCTAACAAACCCCATCCAAAGTACCGGATGCTTTAGTACTTCGAAATTTATATCATATCCGAAGGGTGTCCCGGAATGATGGGGATATTCTTATATATGCATCTTGTTAATGTCGGTTATCAGGTGTTCACCATATGAATGATTTTTATCTCTATGTATGGGATGTGTATTGAAATATGAAATCTTGTGGTCTATTGTTACGATTTGATATATATAGGTTAAACCTATAACTCACCAACATTTTTGCTGACGTTTTAAGCATGTTTATTCTCAGGTGATTATTAAGAGCTTCCGCTGTCGCATACTTAAATAAGGACGAGATTTGGAGTCCATGCTTGTATGATATTGTGTAAAAACTGCATTCAAGAAACTTATTTTGTTGTAACATATTTGTATTGTAAACCATTATGTAATGGTCGTGTGTAAACAGGATATTTTAGATTATCATTATTTGATAATCTACGTAAAGCTTTTTAAACCTTTATTGATGAAATAAAGGTTATGGTTTGTTTTAAAATGAATGCAGTCTTTGAAAAACGTCTCATATAGAGGTCAAAACCTCGCAACGAAATCAATTAATATGGAACGTTTTTAATCAATAAGAACGGGACATTTCAGTTTATGTAACACCCCAGCTTAACATGACCACAATATTGTCCGCTTTGCCCGCAGGCGCACGGCTTTTTTCTTGGTGACCACACACGAGAAGCACTTTCCCAGGAGGTCACCCATCCTGGTAGTGCTCTCGCCCGAGCACGCTTAACCACAACGTACTCGCACTTCTACTTAGCCTGTGATCCCAAAACGCGTTGTGTCATTTAAGCGTGAGTATTACCTTATAATCCCATGATCACTCATGTCTGTGGGCGATGTGGGATTTGCCTAGGGTGTTACATTCACCCCCCCCTTAGGGACTCATCGTCCTCGATGAGGTTTGCCCCACCACTCCCAACGGCACATGAGTGGCTCTGATACCATTCTGTAACACCCCAGCTTAACATGACCACAATATTGTCCGCTTTGCCCGCAGGCGCACGGCTTTTTTCTTGGCGACCACACACGAGAAGCACTTTCCCAGGAGGTCACCCATCCTGGTAGTGCTCTCGACCGAGCACGCTTAACCACAACGTACTCGCACTTCTACTTAGCCTGTGATCCCAAAACGCGTTGTGTCATTTAAGCGTGAGTATTACCTTATAATCCCATGATCACTCATGTCTGTGGGCGATGTGGGATTTGCCTAGGGTGTTACAGAAGTGCGGTTGGTTCATCCTATGGATTGAGGTGTTTTCAAGAATCATGAAAGGTTTGAACGCAGATTGTAATCGTTAAGATACAAATGAGGTTTAAGATGAGATCAAGTGGCAAACTTGAAGAATTGTTTACTTTCATATGTTATAATCAATATTTTAATTTATTTTAATTTATTTTAATTGTCCAATGTTAGTAGTCCACAGTTAGCAGTCCACAGTTACTAATTCAATAATTCATATACAGTTTATAATATTCGAATTAATTACTACGTATCGTGACCCGTGTACATGTCTCAGACTCGATCACAACTCAAAGTATATATATTATTATAGAATCAACCTCAATCTTGTATAACGAACTCTAGCATTACAGCATATAGAGTGTCTATGGTGATTTCAAATAATATATATATATATATATATATATATATATATATATATATATATATATCTTTTATCTTGATAAATCACATACATAAAACTGCCTCGTGTAAGAGCCTTATTCATTCTCACACAATAGTTTTTTGTCAGAGTTTTGAATTAAAAAATTCAGAAAAAACCTACAACTGACGCGTGTCCCAAAAATTGGTATATTTTAACTGATATTTATCAAAACCGCCTCCTTTAATATTATTTCAAAAAATTATGGCGATTTCTCATCTTTCCCAGCTTTCATCAACACTATGGCTGTTGATGATTACTTCCTTCCTTCACCATCGCGATTTAGGGTTTTCCAACGAGAGATGCTGAATTAGGGCTAGCAAAATCAACGTTAATATCTAACCAAAAGGCCAAATCATTCATTCGGGTAAGTAAATTTTATTTACTTGAACATTGTGTTCATCATCAAACATAAATCGATGCTGCTGCAGGTGTTTTTTTATAGATTTACATTTAGATTTTTGACTCTATTGTTGGTTATCTACAATTAGGTATTTTAGGTATTTGATTTTGGATGTTTTTGTATCGTAAAACTTAATCGCCGTTCGTCAACCCTAATTACGCACTGATTTTAACTGCGATTATTTGGGTTTTTTTTTCAGCTAATACATTTTAGTTTTCTAATTGCATATATATTTGTTGACAATTTTTTCATTAATTAATATTTAATGTTTGCACCACCTGCTATGGCAGGACCTGATTATGTTTACTCATTGTTGAGCTGTTATTGATTGGCGATACAGGTAACATCTTACATTTTCAATACAGATGCAGATACAGATACAGATATGTTTTCAATACAGATACAGATACAGATATGTTTACTCATTGTTGAGCTGCTATTGAAAATTTGTTTACTTTTTTTTTCATCTTTACAATCATCTGATTTTGGTTGCTTATGAATTTTGTTCCACTGACTTTAGAATGAGAAGGCAATGAATTTTGACACCAAAGGATACTAATCATTGCTCAAACCAGTCATTCTGGCCATTACATCCAGTTGGGGATATGAACTACAAAGGTATAATTTTTTAGCCACATGTATTCACTCTAATTCATGCACTTCGTACTCACCCATGCCTTATATCAATCTTAACCAGTGCTTATGGTAAGTTATGAAATTCTTTCTGTTACTGTTTTATGAAGTTATTATAATACAATTCATTTTAGTTAAATTATCGCAATTTAAGTGTAATTAGCACATTATTAGGCTGAATTTGTATTCCGTACTTATAGAGTTAAACATGACAAATATTATGGACTTTCAGCCTTTCAAAAGTCCAGAGACAAGCTGTGGTGATCATGGCCATTTTCACAATAGCAGAGCTCTTTTGTGTAGGTGGGAAGGTGTGCTTTTACCAAGTTAAATTATCTGGAATTTTGACGTTTTCATTTATATTGTATCACAGCCAAACTATTTTAAATAGTGTAGCTATAACTTGTGATATCTTCTATAATACCGAATTACTTAAATTTTTTGGGTTTTCTTCTCTTTTCGATCATGAAGATAGTGTTTCTGAGTTTAATGGTTCTGCATACTTATGAATATTGAAGGTGATCATAAAGCTTGGAATTTGAGGATGGAGAGTTGTATTCTGATATTTCCAATGATTGTTGACAGCATGCTTTGAATTTGGTGTATCATGTTAAAAGTGTCAAATGTTGTGGTAATGAAATGTCAAATTGGATGAATGCGCCCAGTCTGACTTCTCTTAGTTAATTTTGGTCAGATTATAGAAATCATAAGTACAGTTTATCTCTTAAATCACTGATATTAACTTAGAGTGTGTGTTCATTTTATTTTTCAATTGGGTATGGGTGAACAACAATGTGTGAATTGCTAGATAAAGGCTATATGGGTCGGTGGAGATCTCGCATGGTGGATAAGTAAGACATTAGACATGTGATCCGAGTTACGTTAGAATTTGTAGGCTTAACTTTGATTGCTATATATGGGAGTTAATCAAAAGAATTGTTGTTTTGACTTACTATACCATATAATTGAAAGTCGAGATGGATCACGTGAATGGAATGAAGATAACTTGATCATTTTTCTGGTATATACATATAACTGACTTTATAGATATTTTATTATTGTTTTATTGATTCATGATTTGTTTTTAATTATGACTCCTATGTTCATATTGTATCTTTGTAGTTTTTATTTTTTATTTTTAAATTATGATGTTTTGAACTAACATGTTCATATAAGCATACATTTTGTAAATTGTTAAATCAAATTCACTTGCAGTGTTGAAGACCTCTTCGCCATTACCGGATAAGACACCATCCTTAGGCTCATCTTTGACAGTTCAACACTCAAACGAAACTCCTATGTCTACGTAAGTTTTATGCATTGGTTATCATGTATTCTTATTATTCCTCCAATCTGTTTTTAAGGTGCTCATTATTAGTAAACAAATTTGTTATAGTATCAGTATAGTAGACATAGCGGTTTGCTTTTAAAGAGATATATTGCACGATTCTCTATGCATATATTAATCAACATATTGGTTAGGCATGAACATTATTGTTTATTTTTTTAGCTTCCAATCTCCTACTACTTAATATTGGCTTCTAAATACTATAGGTGGCAAAATGAAGGAATGGAACGAGTTGTAGAATTTAGTAATGATGAGAATTTAGTAATGGTTTTAAATCGGCATCATATATACAGGTTGAAACATGCTGCGTTATCTGCACACTTTTTTTCATAAAGAAGTATGACACCCCTGAACAAAGTTAGTACGCTAACCGTTCACAAAGGTTTTATTTTTATTATTATTTTATGATCTTGATTTGTTTGTTTATTATTATGCACTCATTGCGTTTACAGTCGTTGAGGAGTTCTTTCATCTACGTCTTGATTTTTATGAGAAGAGAAAGGTGAGTTTTTTGAGCCGTTAATGTGCTTCACAAATTTTTATCTGCAGCGAATCCGGTTGTTATTATCAATTTTTTATACTGCTTTACTTAACGAGCTTGAAAAATCATTATTGCAACTGGAAAACAAAGTTTTGAACTGATGAGAAGGATGAAGAAACCGAAAAAGTAATTTCTACAGAAAGAAAAAGTGGATACTATAACTAAATATGATTATCTGTTGAACATGTCAATAGGAACATTGACTTATGAGAAGATGAAACAACCAAGGGAACGAAAGGATAAACAGAAGGCTAAATTTGATGGTCAATCAAAGACTCCTTCAAACTTTTTATGGTTGCCAGGTCTTGATGCCATTGATAGGCAACTTGATGTACGTTTTTTCGTTTTCTTATTATTCTTTTTAATGAAGTAATAGTTTTTATTTGTGAGGTCTATTCAAGCTTTAAACTTTTGTGTTGTGTGATCAGGAACAAGACAAGAGGGATGCTAAAGATAAAGAATATAGAAGAATACAATAAGAGAAGGCAAGAGCTAAGGGCCCTGGAGGTGGTGGTAAGAATGCTAGGAAACCTTCACGGAAGCCTGCTCCGAAGAAAATTACCAAAATTGAACTAACAGAAACATGTTATATCACATATCAAGAAACATTCGCCTTTTTATAAGTAAATGTAATATGTAACATGTGATATGCATATGCATATTGACATTAGTTTTTTGTTTAATGGCTTCAGATTATTATGTTGGTGCTTTGAAAAAAGGAAGAGGTAAAGCAGCAGCGGGCGCAAAGAAACCTCCTGCCAAGAATAAGGTACAAATAAATGAATAGTAAATTTGTAAACATGTTGTACACTATGTTGTTAATATATTGGGAGTTGTATATTGGTTGATAAATGTTGTAATAAATTATTTGCATGACTTTCTATTGCTTAGTTGATAGTGATCTTGGACATGGATGAGTCTGCTGCTTAATTAGTTGCAATGGAAGACGTTTCATGGTAAATGAGTCTTCTTACCACTTGGTTATCAGGAGATAAGTATACTTTAAATTGGTTTCGGTTGTAGCTAATGTATGTATTGAACTTGAGATCATGGGCTCAAAATCATTCAAATGGGCTAAGTTTCAACTTAAAGTTTTTTTTTTACAAGTTAAAATGTGAGTTTGAATATAAATTTTACAACTTTGGTGCCACTGGAAAAGTATATTATTATATTTAGGACATTTTAAGGTTAATATGTATGTATTGAACTATTGCCACGAAAACTTATTGCATATTCGTTTTTTAAAACTTGGTGCCACGAAAACTTATTGCATATTCATTAATAACTTTTATAATATTAAAAGGTTCAATCTAGTACAAATGTTATCATTATTGTAGTGTTTCTTCATTGTAGGGGTCTGCTATACTGTTGAATATGAATATGAGCTATAATGACAAGAATCACTTTAATAATCTAATGGAGTTAAATGCAATTTACAGAATTAGAGACTTGTACTGTGAGCAATCAAACAGATGGCAAAAATTATTCAACGCACCAACACTACTTCATTGTAGGGGTTTGTTGGTAATTGGTTTTTGTTATGTTATAGAAAAGTGAAGAGCATAAGAATTCGAAATTAGTTGTTATCATGCGCTTCATCATCTTTTATGTTTTTGGGTTACATTCTATAACTTTAAAGATTTTGATAAATGATCATGATATTTTATCCCTTATTATTATGGTGCTCAATTGAGTGTAGACAGGGTTTTCGGTTGTGATTGCTTCACAAGGCATGTTTACCAGGATGGAGCAAAAGACGTCATGATATCGGTCGTCAGTGTGGTATCCACTTTTCTATTTTTACTGTTTTATGTTGTTAGTTGATGTGGTTTTTTGTGGTTATAAGACTGTTTATGAATTTATGCCCATCAAAGCTCAATTTTGGTGGATGGCAAAGTACTGAACACAATCTGTTTTGCTTACATACACTTCAAATCAATATTGTGAGTTATTATAAATTTATATAACTCTTTTGTTTTTTTGTAGCGTTTTCCAAACGAATTGATGTTACTTCCTGGTTTAGTTGTGGTAAAAGAGTGTCGTGCTTCAATTTGGATAAACAAAAGTACAAATGGAGGTTGAAACAAGAGAATTCGAAGAAAAAACCAAACCTCTGTGTGTCTTATGGATTCACCCATTTTCGAAAAGAAAATTGGCTAAAGCCTGACACAAAATGTTTATTCAATTACCGCTATAAAGTTCGTGTTTTTTATCTATTTCATGTTTACAACAATCAATAACTTAAACTTGCGTTATGAAAAACTATATGAACAAATATTTTCAACATTTTGGTGATGTATATTCTTTATACTTTACAAATTCAATCCACAACAGTACTTACGACAATGACCTTATAATATCGTTATTTCATATACATTTGCAAAATACTATTATACATTTGCAAAATACTATATAATGTTTGCGGATGAATACCCGTGCAACGCACGGGCTCATAAATCTAGTATATATATATATATATATATATATGCGTCGATATGATATGTCAAAACCTTGTATACGTGTCTCGATATTTAAAGTGCGTAAAATAAATAACAGAAAATAAATGACAATAAATAAAATTGCGAGAATTAAAATTGTGATAAATAAAATGCGATAAATAAATTGCGATAAATAAAAGGTAATACGGAATTAACAGTTAGCTAGGAACAGTTAACGTGGATTCTTAACAAAATTTCTCATAGTTAATTTGTTTGTTTCTAACAAATTTTATTTTGTCCAATGTTTTCTTCATTATGCCACTTGTTGGATTCTGATAGGTCAAAATCCAAATATGAAATTGAATGAAAATGGTTACTCTGTGGTGAACGGATTCGTATAGCTGTGGGTGTAAGTAGGATAGTAAATGACTGTTGAATCAGATTCGAAGAATGTACAGTTTAACTTATTAATGTGAAATCTAAATATTCCTTGGGTATTACCTACCCGTTAAAATATTTTCACCATTAACAGTTTGTACGAGAGAATTTTTAATTACAATCTTTATGAAAAAATATATATACCTATATATTTTCTTCAGATGTAATCATGGATTTAATGAGTCAATATGATATTAAACTCATTTGATTTACCGTTAGAATAAGAATATATAATCTCTAAAACATTAGAGATTTCATAATTGCTATGCCGAATGAAGATAAATGATGTAGAACGTCATGTTGAACGATGATTATACTCGAGGTACAGAATGAGATGTCAAAGCTGGTGATGCGGATGTTGTTGTTGGTGGTACTAGTGCTGTTGGTGCTGAGGCTGGTGATGTTACTGGTGTAGGTGATACTGCTGATGCTTGCAAATTGTGTACTGTGCTCTCTAAAGTTAACACTCGAGCTCGGAGTTCTTTAACTTCTTCTACTAACCCTGGTTGGTTATCCGTGTGAGGTAGAGGTCGGATATCTTCTCTAGTTCCGTTAATGGTAGCCTCAAGATAAAAAATTCTTGCAAAAAGGGTATAAATGGTGTTGCAAACAGGTTCGCCGGTGAGCGGGTCGAGTACTCCAAGGTTAGGTGGTAGATTCGGTTCACGATATGGAGTACCTTCTTCCCTTCTCCATAGGGTGAGTATGTCGCGAACCCACCCCCATTTTATCCAGTAATAACGGTAGTTGATTGGTTGGTGTGCTCCTATCACGCTGTCTTTGGAGTCAGAGGAACGTGGTCGATTCGTAGAGGCCATCTTAAGCGAACACAGAAAAGATTTTTGATATGAAGAGTTTAGTGACAGCAATTGATAGTTGTATGTATTCTCAATGCATAATATGCATAGATATATATAGTACCAGGATCCCTTAAATTACGGAGAAATTTACGAGAGATATCAGGCAAGGTCTACAGTAACAGATACGCTAAGATATGAATTTTGTCTATACACTATTCATGCAGTCAATGCAGAAAACGTGTCTAGACTAAGAATAATGAGCAGGTAATTTCCTAAGGATGATAAGCAGATGATTTCTGACAAAAATGATAAGCAAAACTTTTGACATGCAAACACGGTCGAAGTCCAGACTCACTAATGCATCCTAACGACTATCAGTTAGACACACTAATGCAAGACCTGGTTCGCTAAGACCACCGATCTGATACCAAATGAAGCGACCCGTCCTAATCCATAAGGACGAATACATTACATTTGGTTACATCGCGAGGTACTTGACCTCTATATGATACATTTTACAAACATTGCATTCGTTTTTAAAAGACAACCTTTCATTACATCGAAAGTTGACGGCATGCATACCATTTCATAATATATCCAACTATAATTGACTTAATAATAATCTTGATGAACTCAACGACTAGAATGCAACGTCTTCTGAAATATGTCATGAATGACTCCAAGTAATATCTCTAAAATGAGCAAATGCACAGCGGAAGATTTCTTTCATACCTGAGAATAAACATGTTTTCAAGTGTCAACCAAAAGGTTAGTGAGTTCATTAGTTTAACATAAATAATCATTCATTTTCATCATTTTAATAGACCACAAGATTTTCATTTCTCATAAATATACGTCCCATGCATAGACAAAAATATCATTCATATGGATTGAACACCTGGTAACCGACATTAACAAGATGCATATAAGAATATCCCCTATCATTCCGGGAATTCCATCGGACATGATAAAAACAACATCGAAGTACTAAAGCATCTGCTCCAACGGATGGGGTTCGTTAGGTCCAATAGATCTATCTTTAGGATTCGCGTCAATTAGTATACTGGTTTACTAATTCTTAGGCTACCAAGCAAAAAGGGGCATATTCGGCTTCGATCATTCAACCATATAATGTAGTTTCGATTACTTGTGTCTATTTCGTAAAACATTTATAAAAGCGCATTTATTATCAGTCCCAAAAATATATATTGCAAAAGCATTTAAAAAGGGAGTAATGAAACTCACCATACTGTATTTTGTAGTAAAAATACATATGACGACATTTAACAAGTGTAGGGTTGGACTCGGATTCACGAACCTATATCATTTGTATATATATATATATATATTAATACACATAATCGTAATCAATTAAGTTTATATATATAACCTATTAATGATATTATATTTTATATTAATAATATATTTATATTTCATATATTTCTTTTATATAATAAAATATTTTGTTATGTTATATGTGTTAAACATATATATTTATATATTTCATTTGTTTATCAAAACAGTAGTTCAAATTATACTAAGTTAATATTAGTAAAAACAATGATAATAATCATTAATAATATACTTATGTTAATAATAACTCTATTAGTGATAATAACAATAATATTAATAATAATACTTGTAAAAAAAATATTAATTTTACTGTTAATGATAGTTATGATGTTGATTGTAGTAATTACATAATAATAATACTCGTGATAATAATAATACTTATGTTAATATTAATAATTCTATTATTTGTAAAAAAAAAATACTAATACTAATATTTACGAAAATAATAATAATTTTTGTTATTTTCATGATGATAATAATAATAAACCTTTTCATCATAATGATAATAATATTAAAGTTTTATAATTAATAATAATATCATAATTATTACTCATAATAATAATAATAATAATAATAATAATAATAATAATAATAATAATAATAATAATAATAATAATAATAATAATAATAATACATATAATACTTATAATTATGATAATAATAATAACAATTATGATACCTTATAATAAAAATTATAATAACAATAATAATAATAATAATAATAATAATAATAATAATAATAATAATAATAATAATAATAATAATAATAATAATAATAATAATAATAATAATAATAATAATAATAATAATAATAATAATAATAATAATAATAATAATAATAATAATAGTAAACATAATAATAACTAATAATAATATTGAAAGAAATAAAATGAAAATGTATACCCTCTCCAAGATTTTTCTAAAAAGAAATGCCCCAGACGAGACTCGAACCCGCAACCTCTCGTTAATCCTTAAGCATTTAAACCCACTCATCCATTCCAGTTTTTATTATTTAATACGAACCCGTTTATATTTAATCTATTTCCTACGGCCCAACTGAAAATGAACTTCGGCCCAAGCAAAGAGAAGATCATGGCCCAACTGGAAAACTTAGTCCTTGGCCCAAGGTTTATAGACTCACGGCCCAAAAGATATGTGTGATGACCAGGAAAATTTCGACTAATTTAAACCAATTCTCTATATGATTTAATATTATGTAAATATATATATATATATATATATATATATATATATATATATATATATATATATATATTATAAGATGTACAAGTAAAGACTAATTGCTACTGTAAAAATGACTTTGCTACAGTAAAACACTATTTGTTACAGTAAAATACTATTTGCTACATTGAAGCCGTATTTTGCTACAGTGCTACAGTGAAAACGACTTTGCTACATTGATTTGCTACAGTAAACACTATTTGCTACTGTAAACACTATTTTCTACAGTAAACACTATTTGATGTCGACGAATTAGCAAACAAAAACAGAAAAGGCGGCCATGCGATCGCATGGCAAAAACACTGAAAACTCATGCGATCGCATGAGCTACAGTAAATGGAAAAGTATTATAAATACGCCTGTTTGCTCGACGGATTCTTCACAACTTTTTCAGTAATCAAAATTTATATTTAAATTATAATTATAATTATAATTTTAAATTTAAGTTTAATAAGAATAAGGTATATACGATGGTGTTTTTAATTCGGGTTTCAAACCGCTTTAAGCTAAGGAAATATTGGGTATTATTCGGGGTATTGTTCTTGAATCCAAAGCCAACCATACAGTCGTCTACCATCATTACGTCCACGCAATTTGCCTACAATATTGAGTCTCAATATTGAACTGTGAGTTATAGTCTCCCTTATTAAATACTTTAAATATTTTTGGGCTGAGAATACATGCAATTTATTTTAAACGCAATAAGACACAAGTACATACTAAATTCTACACTGAGTTAAACCGAAAATCCCTTAGCTTTGGTAACTAGTAGCTGCTAGTACATAGGATATGGACTGGTGGGCGCGAATAATTGTATATGGATCCATAGGGCTTGACATCCCCGTCCGAGCTAGAGCGCTAGCCTTTTAACGGACGTATGTTATTTGAGTTTAAGACACGTTGGTTTGCGTGTATTAAAACGAATGGGGTAATTATCACTATAGCGTTAAGTTTAGTTACTAGGGTGCTCTGTTGCATAGAATCTATTGATAAACTTTTGATGAAATCTTGTGGTCTATCTTTATATATGTTTATGACTCGAGCAATTAAACCTATAACTCACCAATATTCGTGTTGACTTTTTAGCATGTCTTATTCTCAGGTCCTTAGACTGCTTCCGCTGTGATGTGCTTGTTGCCTGCATGGAGTCTCTCATGCTTTGTACAAAGTTTATTGCATTCAAAATAAAACTGCGTTGTGTAATAAATAATTAGACTGTGATGTCAACCTGTAAATTAAAGACTTATGTATTTTGGGGTTTTGCTTATGCCTAAGCACTCACCCACATATTTATAACTTTCTATGTTTAGAAAGTCACTTATTTTAATGAATGCAATATTTTATCAAAACGTATCATATAGAGGTCAAAACCTCACTGTGGAATCAATGATTAACGTGCCGCGTCAATAGCGATTTTGACGGGTCATTACAGTTGGTATCCGAGCTTGAGGTCATAAGGAACCAGAAATTACATTAGTGTGTTTAACTAGTAATTGTTAGGATGCATTGGTGAGTCTGGACTATGACCATATCTGTTTTTGCTAATTTTTGCTTATCATTTGGTCAAAAACATTATATGTGATATATTTATATGCTAACGTAATTGTTGTTTCAATTATGTGATAGATGACTTCTTCTAATCCTATCATTTTGTACGACTCGGAATCGGACACTGAATCTATTATATCCACCACTGAAAAGGGCGTTCCAATACCTATTAAAGAAGAAATTGTGTTAGCCGGGGAATCTCAACTCCCGGTAAACCCAGAGGAGGTTCCAGCTCCACCCAGCTCTAGTTTTCCTGAGCCACAGTATCGTTGGCATGGACCAATGATCCCTGGAGTAAACGAGGATCATCCATTTCTAAACGAACATGGATATTGGGCCAGATACACCGCCGACGGGCGGGTTGTGAATATTACACCTGGCAGATTTCGGTTCATGACCACCGGTACATATTCTCGTACACATGATGCAGATAGTTTGTCATCATATTCTCCTACACATGACTCAGACAGTTCGTCATCAGAGGAGATCAGTGAGGAAGAGGATTTCGCTAATGAAATAAAAGAAGTCACTAAGGAGAAATTCCAACTTGCTATAGATAATAAAAACAACCACAATAATAAAATATCCTTAATTATTAAAAAGGAACAGGACCATTCGATCCGTAACCACCCTTATTGTATTAAACCCACTGAGGCAACGGGTACCTCAAAACCCCAACTAAAAATTAAATACACTGCCAGAATGTATGTCGGACCATGTGCACACAAACAATTGGCAGAGAGAACCAAATGGGAAGAAGTTTTTGATAGTTCTGAATAAACGACCTCGCAACCATAAATCTTCCATGCGCTATTCTATTACTTATGTGTGCTACTATCTTGTTATGTAAAATAAGCATATGTAAAATATCGGTATTGTATGGTATTGTATTATTTTGGTTTATTAATAATAAATGCATGGAATGATTATTTGTATTATTACTACTTCTTATTATTATTATTACATGATAACGTAGTAACTCGCTATAATTTTTCATAGTGAAATATTATTAGGATTTTAATAGTTAATTCCTTGTACTAGCTATTATATATGAACTTAACGGGTAGGTAATACCCTAGAAATAATTATAAAATGCTAATAAGAAGAAAAAGCTTTTATAATAATTGGTTCATATTATTAATATGCTACGATTAACTATTGACAACTCATTTTACCTATAATATTCTATATGATTAAATTATCTCTGTTGTGTTTAATGAAGAAACATGTCTCAAATGTCGGATTCTGAGTTTGAGGAACTAGTCGAGAAATGTGTGAATGAAAGAATTGTTGCAGCTGAGGCAGCAAAAGCAACAGCCGAAGCAGCAGTCAAAGCAGCAGCCGTAAATACAAACTCACAAAACGGATGCTCATACAAAACTTTTCAAGGATGCAAACCACAGACGTTTAGTGGAACCGAGGGACCAGTTGGTCTAACCCGATGGTTTGAAAAGATGGAGTCCGTTTTCAAAATCAGTAATTGTGCGAACCGAGACAAGTCAAAGTATGCTTCGTGCACGTTGCAAGACGGTGCACTTACTTGGTGGAATAATTATGCTAAAGCAGAAAGAGTAGATACGGCATATGATATCTCTTGGGAAGAACTGAAAAAGATGCTAATCGAGGAGTACTGTCCTCGAAACGAGATCAGAAAAATGGAATCTGAGTTACGTAATCTAAAGGTTTTCGGCGCGAATCTCAATAACTATGAAAAGCGTTTCATGGAACTAGCCTTGTTGTGTCCCGAATTGGTTCCAAACGAGAAACGAAAGATAGAAATGTATGTTGATGGTTTATCGATCAATATCAAAGGAAATGTTATATCGTCCAAACCGAATACGATGCAGGAAGCCATGACAATGGCACACCAACTCATGGACCAGATCACAGAGAGTTCGATTAAGGCACCAATTACCGAAGTCAAGACAACTGAAGGAAAGAGGAAATGGGAAGACTATAAGGGCAAAAGTACTCACCTGAAGAAACAAGAAACTTTTAAAGGTAAACAAGATGGGGCAACTGCAAGTCCAAACTATAAGGGACCCCATCCGTTTTGCAAAAGATGTTACACACATCATGCAGGTTATTGCCAAGTGGTCTGTGATAAGTGCAACAAGAAAGGACATGTGGCGAAAGATTGTTATGCTACCGTTTCTGAAGTAAAGACAAAACCGACCGATGTCAAGAAATATTTTGGATGCGGGAAGTCTGGTCACTTTATAAATCAATGCCCTGATAAGGAGAAGAACAAAGAACCCGCACGTGGGAGGGCATTTAATGTTAGTACCAGTGAAGCACGTGAGGATCCTAATCTTGTCACGGGTACGTTTACCGTTAATAATCAACTAGCTTCTATTATGTTTGATACAGGTGCTGATAGAAGTTATATGTGTAAAGACTTTAGTTCTAAACTAAAATGTGCATCATTACCTCTAGATGATAAATATACTATTGAATTAGCTAATGGTAAACTGATAAAAGCCGATAAAATTTGCCACGGTTGCAATATAAATCTCGCTGGTGAAACCTTCAAAATTGATTTGATACCCGTAGAATTAGGAAGTTTTTACGTAATCTTTGGCATGGACTGGATGTCCAAAACAAGAGCGGAAGTTGTTTGCGCTGAGAAAGCAATCCGCATCCCTCGTAAGGAAGAAACGTCATTAATGATTTATGGGGAGAAGAGCAACTCGAAGCTGAACCTTATCAGCTGTATGAAGGCCCAGAAACTTATAAGAAAAGGTTGTTATGCTATTCTGGCACATGTAAAGAAGATCGATACTAAAGAAAGAAGCATTGATGACATGCCGGTTGTAAGAGAATATCCCGGAGTATTTCCAGAAGAATTACCGGGGCTACCTCCACACAGATGCGTAGAATTCCAGATTGATCTCATACCAGGAGCCGCACCTGTAGCCCAATCCCCATATAGACTTGCACCTTCAGAAATGCAAGAATTACAAGACCAGTTGCAAGAATTATCGGACCGTGGATTTATTCGTCCCAGTTTTTCACCTTGGGGTGCTCCTATTCTGTTCGTCAAGAAGAAGGATGGATCTATGAGAATGTGCATAGATTACCGAGAATTAAACAAATTAACGATCAAGAATCGGTACCCATTACCGAGGATCGATAATTTGTTTGATCAATTGCAAGGATGAAGTGTTTATTCTAAGATTGATCTACGCTCCGGATATCATCAGCTGAGAGTGAAGGAAGAAGATGTTCCTAAAACCGCGTTCAGAACCCATTACGGTCACTATGAGTTTCTAGTCATGCCTTTTGGATTAACTAATACTCCAGCAGTATTCATGGATCTAATGAATCGCATCTGTAGACCGTATTTAGACAAATTTGTCATTATTTTTATCGACGACATATTGATTTACTCGAAGAACAAGGAAGAACATGAGCAACACTTAAGACTGGTACTAGAGATACTCAAGAAAGAAGAATTGTACGCAAAATTTTCAAAATGTGATTTCTGGTTACTAGAAGTACAGTTTTTGGGCCATGTTGTCAGTAAACATGGAATTAAAGTTGACCCTGCCAAGATCGAAGCTATTAGTAAATGGGAAACACCGAAGACTCCAACACAAATCCGCCAATTCTTAGGTCTTGCTGGTTACTACCGAAGATTCATTCAAGATTTCTCTAGAATCGCCAAACCCTTAACTGCATTGACTCAAAAGGGAAAGAAGTATGATTGGTCCACGGAACAGGAATCCTCATTCTAGTTATTAAAGAAGAAGTTAACGTCTGCACCCATTTTGTCATTACCAGAGGGGAATGATGATTTCGTGATCTATTGTGACACTTCGCGCCAAGGTTTAGGATGTGTATTAATGCAACGCATAAAAGTTATCGTATATGCCTCACGACAACTAAAAATTCATGAAAAGAACTATACGACGTACGATTTGGAACTTGGAGCAGTAGTTTTTGCACTCAAAATTTGGAGACACTATCTATATGGCACCAAGTGTACAGTGTACACTGACCATAAGAGTCTTCAGCATATTTTTGATCAAAAACAACTCAATATGAGGCAACGTCGCTGGGTAGAGTTGTTAAACGATTACGATTGTGAAATCAGTTACCACCACGAAAAGGCTAATGTTGTGGTTGATGCCCTAAGTCGGAAAGAAAGAGTAAAACCACTTAGGGTCCGAGCTTTGAATATTACAATTCGTACTGATCTCACAAAGCAAATTCAAGTAGCACAGTTAGAGGCCTTAAAAGAAGAAAACGAAAAAGGTGAAATGAGCAAAGGATTAGAAAAACAACTTGAAGTAAAAGCCGATGGAACCCTGTATTTTGCTGGTAGGATATGGGTACCAAAACATGGTAACCTAAGGCAACTAGTACTGGATGAAGCACACAAAACGAGGTACTCAATTCATCCAGGAAACGGGAAAATGTACCATGATCTCAGGAAGTTCTATTGGTGGCCTAATATGAAGACAGAAATTGCTACTTATGTAAGCAAATGTTTGACGTGTGCAAAGGTCAAAGCTGAGCACCAAAAGCCGTTGGGATTACTGCAACAACCGGAAATTCCGCAGTAGAAATGGGAAAGAATAACCATGGATTTCATTACGAAATTTCCAAGGACTGCAAGTAGTCATGATACTATTTGGGTGATAGTTGATCGTCTAACTAAATCAGATCACTTTCTACCAATAAAGGAGACAGACAGTATGGAGAAATTAGCACGCCTATATTTGAAGGAAGTAGTTTCCAGGCATGGTGTACCTATCTCCATCATATATGATCGCGACACCCGATTCACATCACGTTTCTGGAAGTCATTACAAAAAGCATTGGGAACTCGATTAGATATGAGCACCGCTTATCACCCACAGACAGATGGTCAAAGTAAAAGAATAATACAAACATTGGAAGACATGTTACGGGCATGCGTGATTAACTTTGGAACCAGTTGGGATCGACACTTGCCGTTGGCAGAATTTTCATACAATAACAGCTATCATACGAGCATCAACGCAGCGCCATTTGAAGCACTTTACGGTAGAAAGTGCAGATCTCCTATCTATTGGAGTGAAGTAGGAGAAAGACAACTTACTGGACCAGAAATTATTCATGAAACCACCGACAAGATCATTCAAATACAACTGCGATTGAAAAACGGCCATGAGTCGCCAAAAGAGTTATGCTGATGTAAGAAGAAAACCGTTAGAATTTCAAGTGGGCGACAAAGTCATGTTGAAAGTGTCACCCTGGAAAGGCATTGTACGATTCGGTAAACGAGGAAAGCTAAGTCCTAGGTACGTAGGACCCTTTGAAATCACCGAAAGAATTGGAGCAGTTGCTTAGCGATTAAAGCTACCGCAAGAACTTAGTAGTGTTCATGACACATTTCACGTGTCAAATTTAAAGAAATGTTTAGCTGAAGAGGATGTCGTAATTCCTCTTGATGAAATACGAATCAATGATAAACTCCATTTTATCGAAGAACCTGTTGAAATCATGGACCGTGAGGTCAAACAATTAAAACAAAGCAAAATACCGATAGTTAGGGTTCGTTGGAACGCTAGACGAGGACCCGAGTTTACTTGGGAACGTGAGGATCAAATGAAGCAAAAGTATCCACATTTGTTCACTGATATCACTCATAAAACAGGTACTACTCAAAATTTCGGGATGAAATTTTCTTTAACGGGGAGGTTATGTGATGACCCGAAAAATTTTGACTAATTTAAACCAATTCTCTATATGATTTAATATTATGTAATATATATATATATATATATATATATATATATATATATATATATATATATATATATATATATATATATATTATAAGATGTATAAGTAAAACACTAATTGCTACTGTAAAAATGACTTTGCTACAGTAAAACACTATTTGCTACAGTGAAACACTATTTGCTACAGTGAAACCGTATTTTGCTACAGTGTTACAGTGAAAATGACTTTGCTACATTGATTTGCTACAGTAAACACTATTTGCTACAGTAACACTATTTTGCTACAGTAACACACTATTTGATGTCGACGAACTAGCAAATAAAAACGGAAAAGGCGGCCATGCGATCGCATGGCAAAAACACTGAAAACTCATGCGATCGCATGAGCTACAGTAAATGGAAAAGTATTATAAATACGCCTGTTTGCTCGACGGATTCTTCACAACTTTTTCAGTAATCAAAATTTATATTTAAATTATAATTATAATTTTAAATTTAAGTTTAATAATAATAAGGTATATACGAGGGTGTTTTTAATTCGGGTTTCAAACCGCTTTAAGCTAAGGAAATATTGGGTATTGTTCGGGGTATTGTTCTTGAATCCAAGGCCAACAATACAGTCGTCTACCATCATTACGTTCACGCAATTTGCCTACAATATTGAGTCTCAATATTGAACTGTGAGTTATAGTCTCCCTTTTTAAATACTTTAAATATTTTTGGGCTGAGAATACATGCAATTTATTTTAAATGCAATAAGACACAAGTACATACTAAATTCTACACTGAGTTAAATCGAAAATCCCTTAGCTTTGGTAACTAGTAGCTGCCAGTACATAAGATATGGACTGGTGGGCGCGAATAATTGTATATGGATCCATAGGGCTTGACATCCCCGTCCGAGCTAGAGCGCTAGCCTTTTAACGGACGTATGTTATTTGAGTTTAAGACATGTTGGTTTGCGTGTATTAAAACGAATGGGGTAATTATCACTATAGCGTTAAGTTTAGTTACCAGGGTGCCCTGTTACGTAGAATCTATTGATAAACTTTTGATGAAATCTTGTGGTCTATCTTTATATATGTATATGACTCGAGCAATTAAACCTATAACTCACCAATATTCGTGTTGACTTTTTAGCATGTCTTATTCTCAGGTCCTTAGACTGCTTCCACTGTGATGTGCTTGTTGCCTGCATGGAGTCTCTCATGCTTTGTACAAAGTTTATTGCATTCAAAATAAAACTGCGTTGTGTAATAAATAATTAGACTGTGATGTCAACCTGTAAATTAAAGACTAGTGTATTTTGGGGTTTTGCTTATACCTAAGCACTCGCCCACATATTTATAACTTTCTATGTTTAGAAAGTCACTTATTTTAATGAGTGCAATATTTTATCAAAACGTATCATATAGAGGTCAAAACCTCACTGTGGAATCAATGATTAACGTGGCGCGTCAATAGCGATTTTGACGGGTCGTTACAATATGTTGGTAATTAAAAACAATTTGCCATGCCCGGGGATTGAACCTGTGACCTCATTGTAACCAGACCAAATGCCCAACCATCTACTCTGTCTCTAATTTATGTTTTAATTCATACCCTACATCTATATACGTATACTTCTTCTTCTTCTAAAACCCAAACGATAAACCAAATCTAGAAACAGATCGATAGGGCTATATGTTCGTGGTTTTTAGCATCATCATCATCTTCATTGTAACATCTCATCTTAAATAATCGTGATTATCATCCTCGTAATCAAATGATCACCATCATCATCTTAATCACGCCATATCCATACATCCCGTCAATCATCTAACACCATCAACGTTTTTCATCATCACTTAATATATCGTGTTTCACTATCACAATTACATTGTATCATCGTTATCATCTCACCATCACCATGAACATAATCATAACATAATCAGTATGTTATCATCTTCGTAAACGTTTCATCAAATGGTTTTCTTCTTTTCTTTCCCTTCGAACAACAGTAACAATAAAGGGAAAGTGGTGGTGTTTTGCGAGGTTTAAACTGAATTAAAAACATACGCAACAGCGTATGAGTTACTGTTCATCATCATCTTAAATGGGTTTCGTTTTGATGAGGTTAGAGGTGGCGGTTGAAGATGATGGTGGTTGATTCAAGGTGGTGAAAGGTGGCCGGTTTATGGTGGTTCAAAGGGTGTCGATTAGGAACAGAAAATAGATAGAAGAGAAATAAAGAGATGGTGTATCACGATTGTGGTTTAATGAGTGTTTGGTGGTGGAATCATGGTTAGTGAGGGTGGCGTTTATTCGTTGGTAACATGAAACAGAAACAGGATGTAGTAACGAGTCAGCTATCAGTTGGTGAATCAGGTTAGTGATAGTGTTTTGGTCGTGGGTCGTGGTGTTTGAAAACAGGAGCAAGAAAAATATAGAAGTGGTAATGGTGATCGAATAATAAAGATGGAAATAAGGAGATGGTTCAACGGGTGTGAAGTGTCGGGTTCATTAAGAAGAACAAGAAAGGAAGAAGAAACACAAGTTGGTGTGTGATTGTAGTTGTAGGTTCACGGTATAAGTATGCATATATAGAATTAGTGAGATAATCAAACAAGCACAGTAACCTCAATTAACTTCAATCAGCCACAGTAGTAATATGTTCATGGTGGGGATGTTTATTGTTCTTGCACACACATATATACATATATCCTATATCTATATATAAATATATGTAATAAGAATCTAATCTAATTCTAATAATTATAATATAATTTCAATATAAAACGTGTGATTAGGTTAGCCGTCGTCTACTATTTCATTCTCGGGCTTAAATTCGTACTCCGTTGATAATCATTGGCGGATAAAAGTATTCAGAAAAATCCCAAATTTTTACATTAAATATCTTTATTTATTTCAGTCATTATGGTATAGAATTCGATCATTAACTATTAAATAAAAATTACATCAACTGTCCCTCTCAAATCTGGTAAAATATAAAAATTGTTGAAATTTATTAATTAGCTTCTAAATATATTTTTAATAAGCCTAAAATTTATAGAACTCATTTTCGGATCACCGTTTATTTTAAAATCATATAAGTTTGAATTAAACTTCTCTAAATAATAATCGAAACGTCCAACGAGTATTACAATCATTAATTAATTATATTTAATAGGCTCTATATATATATTTATATTTATTTTTATATGTATACACGTTTATTTACAAATACCATTTCGTGAATTGTCGAGAATGGTTGAAGGTCAAATGAATATATAAACATCGTTTCAAAATTTTCTAGACTCAACATTACATACTTTGGTTATCGTGTCGGAAACACATAAAGATTAAGTTTAAATTTGGTCGTAAATTCCCGGGTCATCACAATACCCTCATCATGTACCATGTTACATAACTCTTTCATTCTATTTAACCTCTAAACATATCAAGAACATAATTACTTGATAGTTCTATCATTCCCGGATATTCTGGTAATTTGACAAATCAAATCGTGCTTTTACCTTTCCTTTCTGCAAAGTATATTACTATCATTGGAAACTTCATACCTACAAATTCTGGACCATTATTCGCTTTACTTAAAGTCAGGAAGGAGAAAACAAAGGCAAGAAGCTACGAAATATAAAGGAAAATATAAAGCCCGACAACAATACAGAATTACAAACCGTGTATATCAATGCGTATAGCAACGTAAAGACATAGGAGAATTAAAAACACTATAACCCCGAGGTAATAGTAAAAGTAAATAGATTCCTCCGGTGGCAGAAGAAAAAGAAGAATTACAGATACGATAGCCAGGAAAATATCAAGGATAAGAACTGGATGTAGCATTTCCACAATCTTTTGAAAGTTAGATTTCATGGAAGTAAGATGAGAGTGAAGACAATAAGGAAACAAAGAAGATTAATTTATAGCAAATTATCAGACATAGAAATCGAGGCAGATGACCATATTTAATTAAAGAGGATCGTAATTTCCCTGATTTCCGAAGAATCAAATCTTATATAGATTTCGAATATTTTCTTTAATTTCCTTGAATTCCGGGGATTCAATAATGACTACGTCAAAAGTAAGACGAATCTTTATCCTCCATATTTCACTCTTTTGTGATAGCTTCACTCGTACTCTTCGAGTAATCGAATTGTCTTATTCATATTACTCTATGGTAATAAAACTCTATTTATCAACTCATATTCGTCATGAAAACATTTTTATTGTTAGCCATGACGACCTCGATCAAATTTCTGGATGAAATTCTTTAACGGGTAGGTACTGTGACGACCCAGAAAATTTCGACTAATTTTAAACCAAACTCTCGTTACGATTTAATATTTTTGACGCGATAAGAAAAGTCTGTTAGGTTGAGTCTCAAAAATTTTGAACTGTTTCATATATGCAATTGACTTTTGACCGTTCCCGACGATTCACGAACAATTACTTGTAAATAGATATGTGTGTATATATATATAAATAATAATTTGAAATATAATTTGAAGTATTACATGTTATTGTTATTAAAATTAATAATGTAAAATAATATAAAATAGGATATTATAATAATTATTATTTAAAATATATATTTAAATAAAGCATATTAAAAATAAATATTAAATGATTGTATTATTCGCTTGATGTTTTGATCGATATTTAACAAGTTATAAATGAACTTATGTGATTTTAAAATAAACGGTGATCCGAAAATGAGCTATATAAATTTCAAGCTTATTAAAATATATTTAGAAGTTAATTAATAAATTTCAACACTTTTCATATTTTACCCAAAATTGAGAGGGATAGTTGATGTAATTTTTATTTAATAAATTAATGATCGAATTTTATACCATAATGACCAAAATAAATAAATATAGTTAATTTAAAAATTTAGGATTTTTCCGTAAACTTTCATCTGCCACTGATTATCGACGGATCAGGATATATACCCATAATTAAATAGATGTCGACATAAAATTCTAAAGTGTAGGCTGCTACACTGTATCACTCATTGATTGATACTCATTGATTGATTTTTGTCATATATTATTATTAGTTATAGTTATTAAATTACATTTATGATTATATATAGATATATATATCACGATACATATGCATACCACATATACAAATGAAATTTAACACCATCATTTAATCTACTCCTTCAATCTTCACCATTGGCCAAGCCACCATCACCGGCTGTCAACTCCGGTCACCCTACCACCATTAAACCGCCACACCACCACGATCATAATCTATATGTATATATTTCTTTTTCTTCGTTTTCTATTTATCCGACAACTAAGACACCCCTAACCATCACTTAAACACCATAAACAATTCACGACAATTGCTTGTTCCCTGCTACAGAGAACCACCGTGAACTTCCTCCACCACAGCTCAACCTCAACCACCACACATCTCCTACTTCTCTCTCTAACTTTTCTTTCTCAAACTCTCCATCGCTCCTCTTAACGATTGTAAACCTTCCACCACCTCACCCATCGATCTATACAACACTTCCTTCATCACCACCCTTGTAAATTGCAACCTGTAGTTGTGTTCGAACAACACTTGATACTACCGCCTATTCTATCTTCTTTTGTAGCCGTAAACAACACCCAACAAACCATTACTGTAGCTACTTCTCCTTCGTGAACCAGACACCATCATGACCACCACTGTAACCGCCATTCATAACCCAAACCTGTGTTTCCTGTTTCGTTTCAAACCACAACCTATCAAAACCCATTTGTGAAACCAGGAACAATGATGATGATAAACAGGAAAAATAACGAATATGATGATGATAAAAGAGGACAATAATAATGAGCAGGGAGTTAAACAACGTTGATGTTTATGATTATGATTCGACGATGAATGATTAATGGCACTGTGAGGATATAAATCACGATGTGATATTTGTATATAGATGATGATTGATGTTGATGTGTTTCTTATTTCTGTTCGAGCTACAGTAACCACACCACAAAACCCATCGATCTAATTTTCTTTTAAAACATGTTTTGGGCTTGGTGGACTTAAGTACTTACACAAAATGGACTTTTAATTGTGGGCTCTTTTAATTATATTCTTGGGCTGCTTCGATTCACAAAACCAAACACCGAGAAGCTTGTTTTTTTTTTATTTCGAAACCAAAAACGATGATGATGGCTATGAAGAAGATCAATAATCATGATCATAGTATTTGATGATGATGAAAATAAGAATGATGATACATAAAATATTGATGGTGGTGATGTATCATGATATGATATAGATGATGATGATTATGGTTAAGGATGTTATAGGGTTAGCGGAACGTCGCGAGTTCAAACCAGGACTTGGGCATTTTTTTAGGGATATTTCTTTGAGGTACTATTACTATTACCATTATTATTATTATTATTATTATTATTATTATTATTATTATTATTATTATTATTATTATTATTATTATTATTATTATCATTATTATTATTTTTTCATAAGTACTAGTATTATTATTAGTAGTATTATTATCATTATAGATATTAAAATAAATATTAGTATTATTATTATTTGTAAAATCATTATTTTCATAATTATTATTAGTAGTAGTATTATCATTATAATCAAAAACAACTTTTATTACTATTATTAATATTATGTTACCAAATAAACATTTCGTATATAAAAATATACTTTTAGTAATGTTACATATAAGTAAGTATTAATCACATTAACATTTTTATATAGATATTCATATATAACAAATTAAGTATTTTTAATATAATATTAACCAAATATATATTAATATAACTATATAAATATTAGTCATTATAAATTTATATACACAAATTAAATACATATAATATAAGTTATAATATATGAAATTGTTCAATTACGATAATAGGTATTAATATATATATATATATATATATATATATATATATATATATATATATATATATATATATATATATATATATATATATATATATATATAAATGGTATAGGTTCGTGAATCCGAGGCCAACCCTGCATTGTTCAGTTCAGTCGAACGAATATTTTTACTATAAAATATCGTATTGTGAGTTTCATTTGCTCCCTTTTTAATTGCTTTTGCAATATATAACTTCGGGCTGAGAATACATGCGCTGTTTTTATGTTTGACGAAATAGACATAAGTACTTAAAATATATTCTACGTTGAGTTGTACCGCCTTGCATATCCTCCCTAATAGCTTGGTAATTTACATGTTGTAAGAACATGTAAGCGCGAATCCTATTGATAGATCTATCGGGTTTGACCACCCCAACCGGGCTAGTCGCTCTAGTATCGTAAACGGCTGCATAGTACTTCATTTTTACTACACTTGGTACAGTGTAGGGAGATTTCATAATAAAGGGAATATGCTACATAAATTGTTAAGTATGATTACCGAAGTGCTCAACAACTTATAGAATACTCTTATACACTTGCGAGTGTACATATATTTATAAACGGAAATCTTGTGGTCTATTAAAATATTGAAATGATTGTTATGATAAACTTATGAACTCACCAACCTTTTGGTTGACACTTTTAAGCATGTTTATTCTCAGGTATGAAAGAAATCTTTCGCTGTGCATTTGCTCATTTTAAAGATATTACTTGGAGTCATTCATGGCATATTTAGGTCAGTACCTCGCAATGGGACCAGATGTTGATGACTTCGTCCAGGAGGATTAGGACGGGTCGCTTCATATTGGGTTAAGGGGTTAACCTTGGACGTTTATATATTGTTTTATATATTGTCGTATTGTTGTGATGTAGCTAACTCTCCGGGTGTAGCTTATTGGCGTTGTTCACATCGTCGTTGGTGAACTTATATTTGTTGCTATTTTAGCTTGTTGCTTAGTGATCGTACGGCATGCTTAGCTTAGCTTGCCTTTATGCTTGGATGCTCCGATATGCATTATTTGATTACTTATGTGGCGTGTCCATTTTATGCATATATATGTATGTAGTATATTCTCACTCACTAAGTGTTAGCTTACCCTCTCGTTGTTTACATTTTTATAGATTTGCATGGATGCGGTGGCTCGGGTAAGCGTGGGAACTAATGGACTCGCGTAGGTTGCTTTAGAAGATGTGCTTTTGGATCGATTAGGATTGGGTAGCGTATCCCCAATCGCCTTGCTTGGTCTTTATTTTGTGTTAAAAACATGTGGTCGAAAATTGTATTCCGTACTTAATTCGTAAAATGAACCGAAGTGGGCCCCGTGTCGTAAAACTTGTTTATTATGAAAACGCGTGAGTTTTACTTAATAGAATATGTTGTGAAAACCGTTTACTCTAAATGTGTCGGGAAGTGGAAGATCTTTAAGCGAAAAATGAAAAATCCGGACAGAAGCTGACCAGGCTTGTGCGCGCCGCGCACAAGCAGTGGAGCGTGCCGCGCACCCTTCTGCCTTATAAAAAAAAAATTTTGCGTATTCGGTTGGATAAGGGGTTGGGTCGTTACATTCTTCTTCAGAGTTTGAAAAGCAGTCTCTTGTTCATCCTTCCACTCATACTTTTTCCCCTTGTGCGTTAGAGCAGTCGGAGGTTTCGCTATACGAGAAAAATCTTGAATGAACCTTCTATAATAACCTGCCAACCCTAGAAACTGACGAATCTGAGTAGGAGTCTTCGGAATTTCCCACTTCTTAATTGCCTCAATCTTGGCATCATCAACTTGTATTCCCTGTTTACTAACATCATGTCCAAGGAATTGAACTTCTCTTAACCAGAAATCACACTTAGAGAACTTAGCGTACAACTCTTCTTTCCTCAATAGATGAAGCACCAACTTCAAATGTTCTTCATGTTCTTCATCACTCTTGGAATAAATAAGGATGTCGTCGATGAAAACGATAACGAATTTGTCCAGATAGGGTCTACAGACGCGGTTCATGAGGTCCTTGTACATCGCAGGTGCATTTGTCAATCCGAACGGCATAACAAGGAATTCGTAGTGACCGTAACGGGTACGAAAAGCGGTTTTCAGAATATCGGATTCTTTAACACGCAGTTGATGATAACCGGAACGAAGATCGATTTTAAAATAAATAGATGAACCTTGAAGCTAATCGAACATATCATCAATTCTAGGAAGAGGGTAACGGTTTTTAACCCTAAGCTTGTTCAATTCACGATAATCAATGCACAAAAGAAATGAACCACCTTTCTTCTTAACAAACAGGACAGGAGCTCCCCAAGGGGATGAACTGGGATGAATAAAACCCTTGTCTAACAACTTACGGAGTTGACTCGACAATTCTTGAAGTTCGGACGGCGCAAGTCGATAAGGAGCATGTGCTACAGGAGCAGCACCGGGAACAAGATCGATTTGAAATTCTACCGCGCGTTGAGGTGGAAGGCCAGGTAAATTTTCGTGAAATACCTCGGGAAAACCTCTAACAATATGGACATTACCGATGCTCTTCTCTTCTCTTCTCAATCAGAATCAACAACATGGGCTAGGATAGCATGACAGCCTTTGTGAAGATGTTTACGAACTTTCAAACAACTAATAAAATTTAACTTTCTGCATTTCTTATCCCCAAAAATCATCAGCGGCTCTCCAACCACATTAGTAATACGAATAGCTTTCTCATGACACACGATTTCAGCACGATTCGCAGATAACCAATCCATACCAATAACAACGTCGAAACTTCCTAGATCAATCGGTATCAAATCTACCTCAAAATCCCTACCAGCCAGATTAATGTTACATTTACGATACACAGTCTTAGCAGTAAGCACTTTACCAGCTATCTCTACAACATATGTACTGTCTAGAGGAGTTAACGGCGTTTTGATTTTCGGACTTAATTTACTCGACACAAAACTCAAATCAGCCCCTGAATCAAATAGTACATAAACTGATAAATCGTTGACCGAGAACATACCTGTAACAAGTTTTGGATCTTTCTCAACATCCCTGACATTAATGTTGAACGCCCTTCCACGTGCATTCTCAGTAGTCTTCTTATTGGGGCAGGCATCACGGAAATGCCCCGGCTTACCACAATCATAACAAACCTTTTGATTACCACCATTTCTCAGCTTCCCATTACCATTACCACCATTGTTACCAACATTATTACCACCACCTGCAGCAGGAGTAGCAGTACCCAGAATAAGCACCGTACAATCTTTAGCAATGTGTCCCTGCTTGGAACACCTCTTACAAGTAACCATAAAATAACCATCATGAGCCTTATAACATCGCGGACAAACACGCTGATTACAGTTATTAGAACCAAAAGTATCTTGTTTCTTCTGCTGACTTTGGTTCTGGTTACGGTTGTTATCCCACTTCCTTTTCCCATTAACAGCCTTTTTAACAACTTCTTCACTGGCATCAGTCACAGCTGCCTTACTTCTCCTCAAAATCTTTGTCATTAAGCTTGTGTGCCATAGACATAGCAGCTTCAATAGTCTGGGGCTCACTAGACTCAACCACATGCTCAATACGCTCAGATAGCCCATCAATATAAGCTTCAATCTTAAGGTCCTCATCAGCATAAGTATTTGGACACAACAACGTCAATTCAAAGAACCTTTGCTCATAAGCATCTAAATCGGTGCCCTTCATCTTTAAGTTCTTAAGCTCAGCCTCCAATTTCTTAAGTTCACCCCTGGAACGATAACGAGTGATCATCCTCTCTTTAGAATTATTCCAAGAAAAACTATAAGCAGCATCATTCCCCAAACTACTAACCAAATTATTCCATCAAGTTAAAGCACTGTCCTTAAGAGTGCAGCTGGCGAAACTAACCTTGTCCTCATCACGGACTCTACTAACCCGGAAAATAGACTCTATCTTCTCAAACCAACGAGTAAGTCCAATGGGTCCTTCGGTGCCACTAAATTCTTGTGGACGACTAGCCATAAAAGTCTTGTGGGAGCATCCCACCTGGTTGTTGGCATTGGTATTAGCATTAGCGGCCATAGTAGCTGCTATCCCTTCAGAAATCAGGCGTTACATACGAGCTTCGTTGGACTCACGGGGAGGCATGATCTTCAAAACAGAATAACACAACCGTTAGTACTAAGAATATTACCAGTGTTATAAAGGAATAGATCAAACACGAAAAGATTAACCATTAAAATAATAGTCAATGAACACTCTGAGTAACAACATGATAGTTATGATAGTTATAGAAATAGCCACCACATGCATACATACTTTATGATAAAATCATACAACATACATAGCACTTAACATACATGAACTATATTACACATAATATAACATGCCAAGAGTCACAACATCAGAAATAAAATATGATAATGATAACAGATGTCATAAAAGAAATAACCATCCATACATAAATGAAAAATATCCTATAACAAAATCCTCGGCAAAGACGCCTTACATCACCCAAAAATGAATGTATAAAAAGGATAAATAGTCCATGAAATAAAATAATCACTCATGATATCATCACATCACATCTTCTTGGAGCGGGTGTGATAAGTTGGGCCGGTATGAGGCTCCTCAGGAGTCTCATACTTCTCAACTTTCCTTTCACATCCTCTAACTCCGTCTTCAGACCACGAATCACGCTCTTAAGAGCCTTGAACTTAGTGTCCACCTCACGGTTACGCTTCCTAGTCTCGAACTCGATCCTATGCTTGAAGCTAACGAACATATCCATATCAGCTCTAATCTCATCCATCACCTTGTTATGCGGCAAGACACGTATACAGTCGCTAAGAGCATCAATTCGAGTCTCATTCGTATATGCCCTGGTCATATGAGTGGTAGTAGCCAGGTAGTAGTTAACCGGGTCAACGATCAAAGGCTGACAAGCACGGCGTCTTGCAGCAGACGAAGAAGTAGGAACAGGAATGGAAGTATTGCTTGAAGCCGACATCTGCAAACAGTAAAACCACAAACCACATACAAAATAGATATAACATAAGTAATAACTTATAATTATTCCTCATATGAAATGAAATGCATAATAATGCTATATCAAGGAAGGTCGGGCTGTAGACTAGACTCTAATGCACCCTAAAAACCACGTGTTGACCACATTATGACCGCCTAGTTTCCTACAACCAGAGCTCTGATACCAACTATGATGGCCCCATCAAAACACTTAACGGCTCCGTCACTTGGTCCCACAGCTTGATCGAACTTTAAATGAATTTAATAAACAACATTGCATTCTTTTATTCAAAAGTTTCCCAAAAAGGAAATTCACCAAAATATGTAGTTTAACAAACCCAACATATTAAATATCCAAAGTTGACATAAAACGTTGTCAACCAAACACCCACAAATTAAATAATTCAAAATGAGAATGCAAGTTTAATGAATAATTTAAATTTAATTGCCACTTGTGTCTAAACGTAAAACAAAATGCATGTAATCACATCCCAAAAATACTTTAAAATAGTATGAAAAACGGGACTATAACTCACCTTAAAGCAAATGAAGTAACCACACAAAAAGCGAACAGCAATCGAAATAAAGTGATCAAGAATGACCACAACGTCGACCTATAAATAAAGTAGGTCGATATAAATTACTAACTTAGGTCAAGTCTTAGTATGATAGCTATAGTACTTGTTGCAAGTAAACATAGAATAACACTCAGTATGCTTCGGTTTGATCAGAACAGCGTAAGGACACGTACTTTTAATTTTTAGAAAGTTTCTATTTTTGGAAAGTTTCTATTTTTGGGAAGTTTCTATTTTAGAAAAGTTTCTATTTTGAAAAGTTTCTACTTTTGGAAAGTTTCTATTTTTTGAAGGTTCATAAGTTAGGAAAGTTTCCTTAATTAGAAAGTCAACAAAAGTCAACTGAAAGTCAAAGTCAACCGAAAGTCAACTCAAAAGTCAACCTTGGTCAAACATAGTCAACATTGAATTTTAAAGTATATGTTATTTTAATAATATAAGTTATAATTTAATTAAAGTCAAATATGTATAATTATGTCATATCATAAGTTTAATTAAATTAAATTGAAATATTAAAGTTAACATAAGTTTAAATGATATAATTAATATAACATAAGTATTTAATTAATTAATTAAATATTAATCATAATATAATTATTATTAATTAATAATAAATTTTAATCATATCATAAGTATTATTAATTAATAATGAATTATTAATCATATCATAAGTTTCTAATTATAATTAGTAAATCATAAGTATTTAATAATTAAATTATAATTAAATAATAACTAAGCCTTATAATAATAAAATAATTAATTAATCCTTATTATAAGTCTTATTATAATCACAATGATCTCATAACATAAGTTTAATACTTACCATAAGTATTTTTCATTAATAATAAAAGTATTATTAATCATAAGTTTAATTAAAGTTTCATTAATCATAATTAATTAATAAATGATATAATAAATATGTATATCATAAGTCTTAAATTAGAATAATTAATTTTTATATCATAAATAATTTATTAATAATGAAAATCATTATTTATGACATAAGTCTTATTTCATAACCATAAGTTTTAATTAAAAGTTCATCGGGTCAAAACTTGAGCCCCGGAAATCAGTTTTCGGCGAGTCTCATATATATCTTTGCCTAACCAACCTACCCGACACATTAGAGTGCTTAAGAACACCCCAAGAACAACCACCAAGTTGTGACCAACAGCCATTATTCAACTTGGAGTTTTAATCCGTTCAAAAACTTGTATTAGTCATAACGGGTGATTCGTGGCTCGGATTTCGAGGGCCCGAACATGAATGTTCATCCAGTCATAAATCCTAACACACTAGTAGACCCTAGAGACTCTAAAAATGGTCACAAAGTTGGACCAAACCTGAATCAATTCGTTTTTACATTTTGATTTCATGAAAATACCATTTTAATCATAAGTTATGTTCCGGGAATCGAAATAACATGAATCCGGAGTCTAAAATTAATGTCTCGATGAGAAGAACACATCTAAACACTTTAATTCAACATTTATATCAGTTATGTTTACATAAAATATCAAACAAACCGCTGTCCTAAAACAATCAAACCGAAAACATATATAATCGAGCATTTCTATGCATACAATCATCAATACAACAACATACTATCATCATACTATCATAATAACATGAAAATACAGAAAAATAAATGAAAAATCAAAAAGTTAGGGTTAGGGTTTATACCCTAATCAAGGATTGATTAATATGAACGCGTAGAGATCGAAAAGAGGAATTCGGTTATGTGAATGATACAATGATCCAAGCTTTAATTTTATGAAGGATGTTGATGATTTTGATGATGTTGGAGATGGACAAAGGGAGAGGAGAGGTAGAAGTTGAGAGAAAAATATAAGAATTAGGTTTAGGGAATTTTTGTGAAAGTAAAATGTGAAAAGTGGAATGGAAAAGACAAAGCACTCTCCCCCCTCTAAGGGGTTCGGTCGAATGGGGGGTCATGGGGTGGGCCTCATGGCCCAATTTTGTAAATTGATAAAATGCTTGTAGCCCGAACGCTCGAACAAAACCCGAAACGCGAAAACACGACTACTCGATTAAATATTCGGAGAGATATTAAATATACGACGAAAAATATATATAAACACTATATATAAATATATGACATTAAAATATCATATTTATAATAATTAGGATTTAAAATCCCAAAAGTTTGACCGTTGGTTTGAAAACCGAAAAGATTCGCCGGATAGAAATCCAAGATTCGTATAAACGTACAAATTAAATTATGAATACAATTATTCATTTAACACTTAATAATTAATATATTATTACTAAAATAATAATATAGGTCGTATAAATGACGTGGCACGAATAACTATTAATGGACGTTAAATAATAAACGGTAAAAGATAATGGAAAAAGTAGGGTCGTGACAGATTTAAACTAATCCCTCGCCCATAAACGATAAACGAATAATAAAGCATAAAGAGATAAATAAAGATAAACAATGCGGTATTTAATGTTGTTATATCCCAACTTCAAAACGTGAAGAATGGTTTATTCCACAGACGCAAACCAGAGATTTTTCTTATAATTTTCATGCACACAGTTATGGGTTACAAAGGGTTGTATTTATAGGACAAGACAATAAAAGGAAACAACTTGATGGCCAAGCTGAACTTAACACCCAGAAGCTTCCCTCGCGACCGCGAGATCTTCACAGCGAATTATGAAACTTTCCTTTTCGCGTCTTAATGTCGCATCCCCAAATGAGACCGGGGGTAAATGTGACTAACAAATACTATAACACAAGTGTAATAAAAGAGAACGACTCTAAATGAGACTTTTTATAAAAAACATAATTTGTATTACAGCGGAAAAGTAAATATTGTTTACATCATAATCCAAAATGTAATATAAATGTTTAATGCACAGTAAATATAGTAAAATGAAGACTCCAAGTAGGCAACAATCAAATCACTAGGTAGCACAAAAGCTAGCAGTCACCTGAGACAAAACATGCTTAAAAGTGTCTACCAAAAGGTTGTGAAGTTCATAGGTTTATCAGTAGTAAGCAAGTTTTAGACCACAAGATTTAGTTTAAAAGCAAATTGATATAAAAATATCAATTCAAAAGTAATGTTGTGTTGTATGATATCGAGACTAAACAAATTTTACCCCATGACACTTTATTCATTCTTGTCGTTAAATCATTATTATGTATCCAAAGACCAGCGGTCAAATGGATAGAGACGATACGCTCAATAGGCCTACTCACAATAATTAAGCTTGCATTTATACATAGCAAGTAACGATATCATGGTAGGGATTTAGCATGAATTAAAGCATGTAATAACATATAAATTTGAGTACTTGTATCTAAAGTGTAAAGCATTTAAAAGCAATCATGTTTCTCACCCCAAGTTGTAAAACAGTTATGAAATAGTAAAAAACGAGGCTATGAAGTTCACCTTAATAGCACGATGAATTTATTCCATAAATTTAATGAAAGCAAGTAGATGACCGGGCAGTTTGTCCAACCGATAAGTAGAAGTTCATAAGTAAACTTATGAGTTGCTGAGTTGTTTAACATGTTTACGTGTCCACCATAATCATGTTTAGATGTTATACAACTTTTACCAAACCTCGGTGCTATCAAGTAAGTCAAAAGATGACCAGATGCGAGGGTTAGGAACTTTCAGTTGGACTATAAGTCATCAACCTTTCGTTTAATCCAAAGCCTTATTCCCATTAGCACTCTAGACATCATCCACATGACCTTAAGTAACGGTGAAGTTTGTATAAGCCATACGTTATCGATATGATTATCATTTCCACATGTTATATGTGTATAAGAATACAACACGTTTACTATTATATATATATATATATATATATATATATATATATATATATATATATATATATATATATATATATATATATATATATATATATATATATATATATATATATATATATATATATATATATATATATATATATATATATCATATGTGCTATAATACTTAATGTTTATTTGTGTTATTAATATATATGAATAATTAGTAAAGCATTATATAATAAATAATAACTTAGTTAAATTAAGATCTTATAATATAATATAAGTTTATAAATTATAATATTATCTTATATAATATTATCACCTTTTATTTAGTATTATAATATTAGGTATTTTATATTTTAAATATTATATTAGTTATATAAGTTTTAACCTCTTTTTAATTTATTCCAACTTTTACCTTATCCCTAATTCATAAATCTTAATTATAACCTTATTAATTTAAAATCATCCTTATCATCTTATAATAATATCATAATAATATCATAATCATAATACTTTCATTCATAAACAAATTACCCTTTTATATTATAATTCAAGTATTATGTTTATCTTTTATATAAATCGTTCCTTATCCAAATTTATCCATGTTCATACTTATCATAATATTATTAACCTCATTATCAAGTTTATTAGAACAATCATACTTAACATACATACTTGATACATGTATATTCATATCTATATACATACATACAATATATGCATACACATGCATGCATTCATGCATACTTCCTTGTTTTCATATTCATTTCTTCTGTTATTCATGTGTTTATAATCTTACTACTTAATCATCTTTTCATTATTATAATTCATAACCATAATTATAATCTTCATCATATTATATTCTTTATATAATTGTTTTCATATTAACCAAATCTCATAATCATATCCTTAACCATCTTCAAGTATTTATATTCATACATAACTTATATTAATTTTCATGAACTTCATTCTTATATAATTATAATCATAAGAATATACATTAAAGAATTTAAATACATAAAAGGTATAATTAAATTGTATGTGTTTTGATGGTGACAAGAACCTGAACAGCAGCAGCAAACACTGGCCAAAAGGTGGCGGTTGGTGATGGTTTTCAGCCGCCAAAAATAGCAGCAGGGTGGCGGTTTTAGTGGTGGTCTGACGGCAGCAGCCCAAAAGCTGCGCCTTTTTGGTGTGTTTAGGCGAACAGAAACAACAGCAGTAGGATGCAAAGAAAGGGTGTTTTGGGGAGGTTTATGGCTGCAAAACTGCAACAAAAATTGTGGCGGTGGTGGTGGTTATAGAGTGGACAAATGGTGGTGTTTGGAGGTGGTGGTATTCAGCGATGGTGGTGATGGGAGGGATGTTTTGGGCTGCCGAAAATACATGAGGAATAGGGGAGTTTTTGAATGTTTTTGTAAGTAATTTGTTAGTTGGATGGGGTAGATTAGGGGAGTATTTATAGGGTAGCTAAGAAAATTCTAGAGACTTAGTGTTAGGATTAGATTACAATTGGTTTAAGGTTTGGATTAGGCTTTATCTTTATGATTATGATTAGGATGAGTTTAATTGTTAGAGTTAGATTAGGATATGGATAGAAGCTTATCATTTATTTATTTTTCTTTTTTTTTGACCGATTTTTTATAAGCATATTTATTTATTTATTTTCAGACATTATTATATTTATATATTTTTTTAAATAAACATTTTATATAATTAATTCAATTAATTACCTAATTTTATCATTTAATTATATTTGTTACTCCATAGTTTTATAGTTTATAAAAATGGCACATTTTTATTAATATTTATAATATTAATATTAACTATTATAGAAATTGTATAAACTTTAGTTAACAGAAAGTGTTGACTGAAAATTACTATCCGGTCAACGTTGTGTTAAAGTAAAGTTTACACTTAATTACAAGCACACATAAAACTATAGGGGTATATTAGTCAATTTAAAAGTGGAAAAATGAGGGTTGTCATACTTAATCCTGTTGCCCAAGTTTGGTTTTGCCTTCAAGTAAATAACTTTTCATATCTTCGAATACTTGCCCCATAAGTTAAACTTGACTCCCAAGACATCCGATTCTTTCCTTGTTTAAAGTATCCATATCCCAACACTAACATGATGGTGTTCTCATGGTAATAAAGTGGTCTATGAATGAGTACTAGCAATAAATATTAGTATCCTTAGCGTTTTGTCTAGATAATATTTTAATATTTTTTTGCTTTTTCTCTGATCTGCTGCAATTTCACAGGTCTTGAAAGTTCCTCATTGTCGCATGAACAATATTAGAGTCACTGAGTGAAATTCACTTCAAGCGCAAAAACCAATCAATAAAAGCTAGACTTCATATGACATTCGTTGGTGGTGGAGTAATATCATGTGCGGGTGGTGCTTCAACAGGTTGTTCATAAATAGCAGGAGAAACGATGTCAAGGGTGGTGGGTTGGGATAGTGGCTATTGTCTGCTTCTCTTGGAGCGATGATTCTTGTCCACTTCCTATTAAGATAAGGTTTCCATTCCGAAGTCTTTTTGTACAAAGTCACTTCTCACTTACTTCGAGGATCAAACATTGAGGCTTTTACTTGTGTCCTGGCTGAAATTTATCGTGGCATCAGAAATAAAGGCCCTAGCTTCTGCCTGATTGTACTTCGGCCGAAGTAAGGCGGCGAACAGGTAATGCATTGGATAGGTAGTAACGGTTGGTCATTCGTAGGGTAGATCAGTGAAGAGGAGGTAGTGGTTTTTAGTGTAGCATCCCGCATTTTTCCGTTAAATTATTTTAACGCCCGTCTTTTTCTTTTTAAATAATACCCTTCGTATCTAGATTCGTATCCTTTGTTATGTAACATTTTAAATATTTTCGTTATCGGATTTTAATATCTCCCGTACTCCCGTGTAACTTAAAATAATTCGTTCGGTTATTTTCCGCACCCGATTCAAAGTTGAGGGACCAAACTTGCCAAAGTATCAAACTTTTGACTAGGTCAAAGAGTCAACCTCCTTCATCCCTTTCATTCATCCTCCCTTTTCCATTTTTGATACTTTCAAACTCTCTCATTTCTCAAACATAAAATCATCATCCAAATCTCACCAAGGAAGTAAACATCAAAACAAACTACATATTCTTGATCCTCTCATCATCCTCTTCGATTTGATGCTAACTACTTCGATTTTGGGTAACATTTCTAAAACACTAGATTTCTTTAAATTCGTGTTCTTGACTTATAAAGTTGTTAATTAGTGTCTATGGCTCATTGTGATGTCGTGTATGTAATTTGTATGCCCGATTCGTTGTTTTTGGTGTAACTAGTTCAATATGAAAATTGCTTGCTAAATCCTTGATTTTGGATGATCAAATGTTGTTAGATTGTTAAAGTGCATGTTTTAAAAGTGTTACTAGTATCTTTAGCTTCGTTTTGATGTATAGGTTGATTAAGGAAACATCAAACTCTTGACTATTGATTTTTGTGAATTTTCGTTAGAGTTTGATAGACTTTAAATGAACTTTTGATGATTTGAATGCCATGAAATGTTGTTAGTAAGTGTTTAGTTGTATTACATGTTTCATTACCTTCAAAACGGCATATCATATGTATAAATTGGATTCCCGAAACTTGAATTGCAATTGATGAACTTGAAACCTTGTTTTGGAACGTTTAACGAACTTTCGACGAGATTTTTGTTGTCTAAAATGATAAATTTGATTTAGGAAATGTATCTAGTTGTGTTCCTTGTCGAAAGAGCTTTCCGGTGATATAAAATACATGTCTTGATTGTTTGCGGATCATAAACTAGGATTGATTGAAGTTTGGCTCGTGCCTTGTGTTTTCTGCAAACAGGACCTGTAAGCCTTTTGGGACGCCGTCCCAACCACCTAGACGCCGTACCACCCTTCATATTGGGACGCCGTCCTGACAATTGGGATGCCGTCCCACTCTTCATATCAGGACCCCGTCCTGATTTTTGGGACACCGTCCTGATACACTAAAATGGGCTGTTTGCTTTGATCTTTTGACGTAAAATGTTTGCTATGCTACGGACCTCCGATTAACATGAAACTTGGCCAACATGCTCATATATGATTATATAACTTAGAAAAATTGTCGGATACCCAACCCGACCCCGTTGACTTTTCCGTTGACTTTGACCCGACCAAGTTTGACTTTTTGTCAAACTTAACCAAATACTTATGCAACCTTTCTAACATGATTATTTACTTGTAACTTGCATGAAACTTGACTAGTTGATTCACATGTTAATATAATCGAGTCGTAACGAGCCATAGGACTAATTGAACATCTTTGACCGTTTGTGCTTACCGATATTGATATAACCTATATGTTTAGGTCAAGACTAGCTTTGTCTTTGCACGCGTTTACTTGTTGAAGTACTTTATTAACTCTCGCGCTCAAGGTGAGATCATAGTCCCACCTTTTCAACAACTTTTATACTTTTAAATCGTGGGCTGAGAAAACATATATTTTGTTACATCTTGTACTACTTACTTTTATGTTTTGAACACAAGTGTGAAAACAAACATTCCACGTGCGAGTTAGAACAAAAATGCCTCAATTCGATTATCATTAGTTACACTTGCAGGGTGTAAGCGAGAACTTATATTGTGTGGCCATACGGGTTTAACAAACCCTCATTCGGACGGTTCGCTACCGTTATGCGGATGAAATATATTTTTGTGTTTTAGTGTGGGTTCTAGCACTGTGTGATGGGGTAACGTTGGTTAAGTTTTGATAATTGAGTGCTCGCGTATAACAACACTTTTGGAATGCAAATGATTTGGATAATCTACGTTATGGAAATACAAAATCTTGTGGTTCAAAAACAACGTTTAATACTTACTAAACCTATGATTTCACCAACGTTTTCATTGACAGATTCTTCTATGTTTTCTCAGGTTTTGAATGCTTAGTGATACATGCTTCCGCACTCTTTTGATACTTGCTTGGATGTCGAGTATACATGCATTTTGGAGCATCTTTTGAACTTATTTAAACTGGGTCGCATAGTTTTCATTTGTACTTAACGTTGTAACTTAACTTGTGGTCAATTATCTTTGTAAACTTTGAAATAATCTTTACACTTGAATGGATGCTACATATTTTGGGTCAAACGTCTGTTTTAAAGACTTATGACCAGGTAATGGGACCTACGTAGTCGACGCCGTCACTTGACGATTTGTCGGGGTCGCTACAAGTGGTATCAGAGCCTTGGTTGTAGGGATTTAGAGTTCATTTGTGTCCACCCCGAGTCATAGGGTACATAGGTGAATCTAGACTACAACTGGCATATAGACTGAAGTAGGAATTACTTGACTATTTGTGCATCTATACTCGAACTCTTCTATCATATCTAACTCGTATTCGATCTTGATCTTACGTTGATAAATTTTGTTGACGCGCCACCTTGACTTTATGAGGTAATGTTAAATGCACATGAGAATCAGGGTAATATAATTTCCGGGATTATATTACGGTGATTCATATGGACATTCTGACATTATGACATAAAGAATTTAAGGCGAGTCAAGGAAAATTTTCTCTACATCATCATTCCCTATCATGATTAGTATTATTGAGAATACTAATCAACGATATTCTTGTGTCTTGAAGGAACAATGCCTCCCCGTCGCGGGCCACGTAATGAAACTTCCGAACAAGCTTTTCAACGCATGATAGCCACCGCCATAGGTGCGGCTATGGCTAGTATCTCCTCCGACATCAATAACAACCACAACCACAACAACCATGGAGTCGGTAATTCAAACGAGGGTTGCTCCTACAAAACTTTCATGGGGTGCAAACCTCACACCTTCGATGGGACCGGAGGACCGGTTGTGCTCACCCGATGGTTTGAGCAAACAGAAGCCGTTTTTAGCATAAGCGGTTGTCGGGACCAAGACAAAGTCAAATATTCCACCCACACTTTCGCCGGTATCGCCCTCACATGGTGGAATACGTATGTGCTGTCGGTGGGTATCGATGAAGCTCACACTCTCTCATGGGCCGACTTAAAGAAAAAGATGATCACCGAATACTTCCTGCGCGAAGAGACCCGTAAGCTCGAACACGAACTAAGAACTTTAAAAGCGGTCGGGAATGACCTAAAGGCATATAATCAACGATTTTCTGAGCTATCCTTGATGTGCCCAAACCTCGTGACCCCCGAACCTCTAAGGGTTGAACTTTACATGGATGGTCTTCCCAAGAGCATCAAACAAGGAGTAATGTCATCCAAACCCAGTAATCACCAAGAGGCCCTGAATATGGCCCGTCAATTGATCGAAACGGTAGACGAGATTGAAGTGCCAGCACCTAAAGCCGAGGATGAGTCGGGTGACAACAAAAGAAAATGGGAAGCCCCCCAATCGAGCAACTACAACAACAACTTTGCCAACGAACCTCTCACCCCCGTCGGCAAGAAAAGTTATGCCGGGACACGACCTTTTTGCAACAAATGCCACAAGCATCATTTTGGTGAATGTGGCAAGCTAATTTGCCATCGGTGCCAAGGTAGTGGTCATATTGCCAAGTATTGTGGAAGTACCGCCCCCGTCACTCAAAAGGGGCCCGACGCACCAAAGCCGAGTATTTGCTACAAATGTGGCCAATCGGGTCATTTTAGGAATGAATGCCCAAAGAATAAAGCAAAAACCAACGCGCGCCGTTGAACTTACAACATCGACACCTAGGATGCCCGAGACGATGATGGACTAGTCACGGGTACGTTTCTTCACAACAAACCGTATATTTCATACTTATTCGATTCGAGTACCGTTAGACGTTTTATAACCAAGGATTTGACTCGTGCTCTTTATATTCCACCTCTTTCCCCCAGATACTACTTAGACGATTTAAGTGACCGACGGAAAATATTGTGTGCCTATAAATTTTATCGGAGGATATGCGTTAAGAAATTGGACTCGACACCTATAGAACTAAGGAACTCAAAACCTATTCATTAAGGAGAAATTGTTGCCCTACATTTATGTATAGATTATTGTGAACTAAGTAACTTTCGGTTGGAAACCAATACTCTCTTCCTCGTATCCATTACCTCATGATTATTTGCGTGGATCCCGTGTATTCCAAATCGACCTCCGTTCTGGTTATCATCAATTGGGGGTTAAGGGAGACGATGTCTCCTAAGCCATTTTCCGAGCTCGCAACGTTAGTTGTAAATCCCTCTTAGTACCGTTTGATTTATTTAGGACTCCGTCCGTATTCATGAACCTCCTAAACCACGTATGCAACTTATCTAGACAAATCTGTTATCATATTTATAGATGACATCTTAACTTATTCAAGTAAAGAAGGCAAACGAACAACATCATCATCTTACGCTCGAACTTTGAGAAAAGAGCAACTCTATACCAAATTCTCCGAGTGAGAATTTCTGTTAAACGAAGTCAAATTTTCTAGACCATGATGTTAATGGTCAAGGCATTACAATCAATCTCGAAATCAAGCCACACGTAATCATGAAACTCTCTCAACTCAGACTTGTATTCGTAAAATCTTAGATCTCGCCTGTTATCACCGAAGATTCATTTCTGACTTTTCTCGTGTTACCCGACTTTTAAACTCGTTAACTCACTAAGGGAAAACTTTAAACCTCTCCGTGTTCGAACCTTGAGCGTGATTCTTCACACCAACATTTCTAGTTAAAATCGTATAGCAACAGATGGAACTCAAACATGGAAATATTTCTACATGAACGCCGAAAGGCATACTCTCTCGACTCAAAATTAACGTAACTAAAATTCGTTATTTTGCACGAAGAATTCGAATACTAAACTGTAGATCCGATCAACTTTCTCGTCATCACGTACCACACACATACCTCTGTTATTTCACTTTTACTGTCTGATATTACTGGAATTTAAGATAACACACAATCCAACGATACTTCACTCTTCTTTGACTTAACGTCCTTGTGTTTCTGATAATCGGCCAACTATTATTCAACCCCGAACTATACAATTACGTGTACTATCTTGTTTCTCTTCCAGACTTCAATTTTCGACAACTAGAGGCACGTTATGGCAACCTCGAGATGTAAGCTCATCCTATTCTCAGTCCTCATTTCACTCCTATCTTTATCGCTCGCATTTCCGTTTAAGGAAACTCCTTGTAACATTTCTCCATGGATAGAGAAACTCCTCACATTACATTAGTATTCGCCACGAGGGTGAATAGTCCTAACGAACTTTTTTTTTTTTGAACCCTAACTAACTTGTTCAAACATATCTTAAGAGATTCTATTCCAACACGGTGTATCCTTGTCAATTATCCCGTATCGAAATACTCGTTTCACTTCTAGTTTTACAAGAAACCCTGGAGACCCGCTTAGACATGAGTACCACGTACCACCCACAAACCGATGAACCGAGCAAACGAACGATTTACGTCTTGGAAAGACATGTCACAAACTCGTATTGTCACCTTTAGTAGATCACTCGTACAACAGTAGTTACCACTCATGTGTTCACCCGCACTTTCCGAAACCCTATATGACCGCTAATGTCGTACCCCTGTTCATTTAACCAACGCATGTGGCAAACAAAACACAGAATCTGAACTCAATCAAGAAACAACAATTGAGATCATTCAAGTCCGAGAAGGGCTCGAGACAACCCATAGTCACCAAAAGAGTTATACCAAACTTAGATGAAAACCTCACAAAATCCCTGTAACAGTGTAATATTGAGAACCCGCACCTTGGAAAGGTGTAATCCGTTTCGGGAATCAGGGAAAGTTAAACTCGCGACACGTTAACCCTTTTGAAACCTTGGGGCGTATTGGAACCGCTTCCTACTGTTTGGAACTTCTGACTCAATTAAGTTTCCGCTTACCCTGTGTACCATGTAACAAACTTAGAAACGTGTCCTGCGGAACAGGAACGTGCAATCCTGCTAGATACATCAACTATCGATGACAAACTTCTCTTCATAGGAAAACCAGTTGAAACCAGGGATCGTAAAAACCGAACCTTAATACAACGAAATACCCTAACTATCCAAATTCATGAGAACACTCAAGGACGTGCCTTCACTTATTCATAACATTGACAACGTAAAGTCTCGAGTAAGAGATATCGACTACTACTTCCAACTAAATTTCGGGACGAAATTTCTTTTGAGGTGTGGATAATGTAGCATCCCGCATTTTTCCGTTAAATTATTTTAACGCCCGTCTTTTTCTTTTTAAATAATACCCTTCGTATCTAGATTCGTATCCTTTGTTATGTAACATTTTAAATATTTTCGTTATCGGATTTTAATATCTCCCGTACTCCCGTGTAACTTAAAATAATTCGTTCGGTTATTTTCCGCACCCGATTCAAAGTTGAGGGACCAAACTTGCCAAAGTATCAAACTTTTGACTAGGTCAAAGAGTCAACCTCCTTCATCCCTTTCATTCATCCTCCCTTTTCCATTTTTGATACTTTCAAACTCTCTCATTTCTCAAACATAAAATCATCATCCAAATCTCACCAAGGAAGTAAACATCAAAACAAACTACATATTCTTGATCCTCTCATCATCCTCTTCGATTTGATGCTAACTACTTCGATTTTGGGTAACATTTCTAAAACACTAGATTTCTTTAAATTCGTGTTCTTGACTTATAAAGTTGTTAATTAGTGTCTATGGCTCATTGTGATGTCGTGTATGTAATTTGTATGCCCGATTCGTTGTTTTTGGTGTAACTAGTTCAATATGAAAATTGCTTGCTAAATCCTTGATTTTGGATGATCAAATGTTGTTAGATTGTTAAAGTGCATGTTTTAAAAGTGTTACTAGTATCTTTAGCTTCGTTTTGATGTATAGGTTGATTAAGGAAACATCAAACTCTTGACTATTGATTTTTGTGAATTTTCGTTAGAGTTTGATAGACTTTAAATGAACTTTTGATGATTTGAATGCCATGAAATGTTGTTAGTAAGTGTTTAGTTGTATTACATGTTTCATTACCTTCAAAACGGCATATCATATGTATAAATTGGATTCCCGAAACTTGAATTGCAATTGATGAACTTGAAACCTTGTTTTGGAACGTTTAACGAACTTTCGACGAGATTTTTGTTGTCTAAAATGATAAATTTGATTTAGGAAATATATCTAGTTGTGTTCCTTGTCGAAAGAGCTTTCCGGTGATATAAAATACATGTCTTGATTGTTTGCGGATCATAAACTAGGATTGATTGAAGTTTGGCTCGTGCCTTGTGTTTTCTGCAAACAGGACCTGTAAGCCTTTTGGGACGCCGTCCCAACCACCTAGACGCCGTCCCACCCTTCATATTGGGACGCCGTCCTGACAATTGGGACGTCGTCCCACTCTTCATATCAGGACCCCGTCCTGATTTTTGGGACACCGTCCTGATACACTAAAATGGGCTGTTTGCTTTGATCTTTTGACGTAAAATGTTTGCTATGCTACGGACCTCCGATTAACATGAAACTTGGCCAACATGCTCATATATGATTATATAACTTAGAAAAATTGTCGGATACCCAACCCGACCCCGTTGACTTTTCCGTTGACTTTGACCCGACCAAGTTTGACTTTTTGTCAAACTTAACCAAATACTTATGCAACCTTTCTAACATGATTATTTACTTGTAACTTACATGAAACTTGACTAGTTGATTCACATGTTAATATAATCGAGTCGTAACGAGCCATAGGACTAATTGAACATCTTTGACCGTTTGTGCTTACCGATATTGATATAACCTATATGTTTAGGTCAAGACTAGCTTTGTCTTTGCACGCGTTTACTTGTTGAAGTACTTTATTAACTCTCGCGCTCAAGGTGAGATCATAGTCCCACCTTTTCAACAACTTTTATACTTTTAAATCGTGGGCTGAGAAAACATATACTTTGTTACATCTTGTACTACTTACTTTTATGTTTTGAACACAAGTGTGAAAACAAACATTCCACGTGCGAGTTAGAACAAAAATGCCTCAATTCGATTATCATTAGTTACACTTGCAGGGTGTAAGCGAGAACTTATATTGTGTGGCCATACGGGTTTAACAAACCCTCATTCGGACGGTTCGCTACCGTTATGCGGATGAAATATATTTTTGTGTTTTAGTGTGGGTTCTAGCACTGTGTGATGGGGTAACGTTGGTTAAGTTTTGATAATTGAGTGCTCGCGTATAACAACACTTTTGGAATGCAAATGATTTGGATAATCTACGTTATGGAAATACAAAATCTTGTGGTTCAAAAACAACGTTTAATACTTACTAAACCTATGATTTCACCAACGTTTTCGTTGACAGATTCTTCTATGTTTTCTCAGGTTTTGAATGCTTAGTGATACATGCTTCCGCACTCTTTTGATACTTGCTTGGATGTCGAGTATACATGCATTTTGGAGCATCTTTTGAACTTATTTAAACTGGGTCGCATAGTTTTCATTTGTACTTAACGTTGTAACTTAACTTGTGGTCAATTATCTTTGTAAACTTTGAAATAATCTTTACACTTGAATGGATGCGACATATTTTGGGTCAAACGTCTGTTTTAAAGACTTATGACCAGGTAATGGGACCTACGTAGTCGACGCCGTCACTTGACGATTTGTCGGGGTCGCTACATTTAGTGTGAATGGTGTTTGGTGTGATGATGAAGTATAGTGAGATCGTCTCATATTGAGTTTATCCTCAATGAGTTTGGCGATACCGTAGGTTTGTTGTAATATGGCAGGATTAAAGGTGGCTAGTTCCCGATGAATATCCATATCTGGTTTTAAACCCGATATAAAACAATTTGTAAAAGAAAGAACATTAACAATCGTAATTTCACAGTAATTAACAAAGAAGAACACGAACTCAATTGAACTTCAATCGGATTATATGGAAAAGATATCAAAGTACAAACTTAGGGCAATCGCCGGTTTACAAGACTAATTGTATAATGAGAGAAACATTTAGAGCGAATACAGACATAATCAACATCAATTGATTATATACACTCAAGCCTTAATAACGACGGTTATTCTGTTGAGAACATAACTAATAGAAACATCTTTGCAGTTTACAACTTTAGCCCCTCCACTTTGGTGAAGTTTGCATATTACGCCGAACTATATTACACAGTTAACGAGAGTGATAGGAGGCCTCGAGTTTGAGCTTCAATTGGATTTTATAATGCAATTTTCATTGCAATTGGTTATCGAGTCCTTGGGTGTTTCTTGCAAATGGTACTGGTTTTTGCCCAAATCTACCAGGGTTCCCTCGAGAATTTTCCTTGGGTGCAATATCCATTGTAGGAAATGAGCATGACATGTGATTTCATGGATATGATCCATGATCAGGTTAGGGATGACAAATAAACTCGTAACCAATGGAAAAACCTGAAACCCGATATATTATGTGGGTTCGGGTATGAGGATGGTTTTAGATACAAACCCGATTACCCACCCCGTTTACCGAAAAAAAACCTAAATTTATATACCTGGCCCATTTAAATTTTGAATAATATATATGTAAGTAACTGGGGGGTAAATAGTTACTTGATACGTTTTTAACACTTTTTCGATTGATCACCAAATTCGATAAAGTATGATCAACCAATTCAACTCAAACTTGATGTGTGCGGTGTGTAAGTTCAAAATGATGAATAAAGTAATGTAAAGAACATAGACACAAGAATTTATAGTGGTTCGGGTGGATGTTAACTAATCCACCTTAATCTACTCTCCGATTACACTAATCGGGAGTTCTTGCTTCACTAAGCACTTTTCTCCAAAACCGTTGGAGATCCGATTTACAAGTCTTCAACTTCTTTGATAGACAACAAACCTAATCTTTCTATCTCTTTGAAAGACCAACTCCAACCTAGATCAACTTGTCTTCACCTTGGACAAGTATTAATCTCCAAATGAGATTAATCAACTTTCTAAGTACCTTTAAGGAAGTAGATCCCTAAGCTAGCCTATGCTTCTACTAATTGAAGTTACAAGACTTATACACTTTGAAATGATAATCCTAAGACAATACTAGGACATACATTACACTAAGTAAACTCACAAGATAAATGGTTTTGATTAGTAAGTTTACAACAACCCAATTCAATATCTCTAAGATCATAGAATCTTCTCTTGCTTGATCACATTTGAGTAGTAATTAATGCACTTGTGATCTCTGGAAATAACCTTTCAAATATGCAAGAGGGTCAACTTCAAATGCTCTTCAATGCTTGCCTTTTATAGTGGGATTCAAAAAATAGCCGTTGTCACACGGTTTCCAGCACGGTCGACCGTGGTTTGACCGTGCGTGCTCCAGTACAAAATATGTATCTGTTGTATGAACGTTTGACTCAGATTTGAACACCATGTTTTGGAACCTTTACTCCATCTAGCACCTGCAAAAGAAACCCAACATCCTATACAAGTACTATATGCATTAAGTGTGTGAAATTTGATCTTATTGAGTGAAAGTGACATAGCACTCCAAGAGTGGTAAACCCAACATTCTTGGAGAAGTGTCTTGATTGATATTTTGAGAAATTTCAGTTTGGTCAAGACTTAGTTAGTCACATTAATGCATTTGGTTCAATCCTAAAGACTAGTCAATATGTCATTAACTTCCTAGTTTTAATTAACCACAAGTCATATTCATTTCAAGATTAAATAGAGATTAATTAAATGATGTCTTTCTAAGATAATCACTAAGTGTGTAAAGACATCAATGTCAAGTCATACATGGATAAGTAATCACAACTAGGGATGGCAAAATGACCCGTACCATTGGGTAAACCTGAAACCCGTTATAATTGGGCCGGGTCTGACCCGAGCCCGTCGGGTCATGGACCGGGTATGGGGAAGGTTACAAAAAAATTTCCGGGTTTGGGTTCGGGTATGGTTTTAAGTACAAACCCGTTTACCGGACCCGCATACCCGTATACCCGGTTCGGAGAATTTTAATAATAATTTTTATGTAAAATTTTAGTATTAGAATTATATTGTTAATGTATGAAAGATTTCTCTTAATTGTTTTGAAAACGAGTATAATTTTATTCAATATAATCATATAAAACAAGTTTTCGAGATGTGATATTTTATATACTTTGTGTATTTGAGTATTTCATAAACTTTTCAATCAACTTTTTGTATATGATATTTTTATAATACTTTAAACATGAAGTAGTTAAATTATTTTTTGATATTTTGATTTGGTAACTTATTGAAAAATAGATGCAGAATGACTAATCGGGTATACCCGTTTACTCGTGAGGAAACCCGAAACCCGATAGTATGTAAGTAAATGGGGACCCGACGGGTTTTGGTCTGGGTTTGGGGCGGGGTTTCTTAATCGGGTTCGGGTCCGGGACTACCTAAACCCGACCCAAACCCGACCCGATGCCATCCCTAATCACAACTTGTTACTTACACAAGACTAAATAGACAATTGACCATTATTCCTTTGTGAACTATTTTACACTTAATTTATTGGAGTAGACTAGCTAATTGAATTCTAGCATTCTAACTAGTAAGCACATAGCAAGCATATTAATCAAGTTGGAAAATTGATGAGTATTAAACATATTAGCATGTAGCAAGTAATACTCACATATAGAAAGAGATAGTTATTCTAAAATCAATCATATAGATATTTGCACAACATTATAGTTTAAGCTTTTAGCAAGCTTACTTGTAATATAACATATTGCATGATTAATGTGTAAGCACACATTAATATCCAACACATGCATAAGGGAAGAGCAATCTCTAGTTGGAACTTGGTGACCATCCTAAATGTATCTAAGTGTATTTTAGGATTACAAGTATTTACTAGTTACACTTAAAAGCATTGTTCTTCATTTAGCTTTAATTAATCACTAGGTCATATTTACTTGAAATTAATATCCTAGTGACATTAGCTTAAGTGTGTTGGTATTTGGTGATCATACTAAAGATATCTAGATAAGTTTTAAGATCACAAGTTATTGATTAACATTTATGTATTATGCCTAATCATGGTTAATGTGTCATTAAGATGTAATTAAGTATAATTAACCAAGATTAGTGTTTTTATGACCAAGACTCAATTGAGTATGATAAGGACATCTATTCTAAGCGTGTTGAACAAGGTTTCATGAATTATAAATGTCAGGAACTAGTCAAACTAAATTTGATCAAAAATGGTGCCAGAGAAAACTGCGGTCGCACTACGGTTGATCGTGGTGGCGACCGTGCAACTTGTTTTCAAAAAACTGCGTTGCAATTCAGTTTGGGCTTCTACGGCTGGGAATGCGGTCGACCGTACCTTGACCGTGTATTAAGTGTTGTTTGACTTGGTCATTTGCAAGATAAAGTAATGATTAGTGACCTTGCGTGTTTTATGTTAAGATGTCGGTCATCACTTATGCATATGTATGTGTCATCATCAAAACATATTCTTTGGTTAATCATCATACTTAACTTTGTCATTTAGTTTATTAACCAACATTCTCCCCCTTTTTGATGATGACAAACATACAAGTGATGAGGGACATTTTGCTATAAATACGCAAGTGTTAACAATCACTTGTATCCATCTTTCTCCCCCTTTTGTCAAAGCAAAAAGGTAAGCTCCCCCTAGAACTATGCTCGCCCTTAGAGCAAAGTTCCCCCTTAATTGTGCATGATGGAAAATATTTATTAAAACAAGCACACATTTTATTCATAGGAAACACTAAACATAGATAATTCATGTAGTACATTTCTCAAGTGAAATTTTACATGAATGTCATATAAGTTCAATCATCATGATGAGAGGAGTGACCCTTTTCCTTGTCTTCAAGCCGGGACAATCTTCATCCGAGTTTTAGAATGTTTCCATGAATCACACTGTTTTGCCCTTGCGTTGGGAGAGAGTAAAAATTGAGCGGATTTTCAAGAGGAGGTTCTTGAACATGTTAGGTTGAGGCTCTGCATATCGGGTAGGAAGAGACTTGAGTGGAGTGATGAAAAGGAGATGTCATTCCAACATATGTGAATAGTTTGGTCAGGTGAAGACCATATGGATGAGACATATGGGAATGTTGAGCTGCATGTTGCATTCTTGATGCCATGAAGTATGCAACATTTACTTTAGACGAGTTCAGAAGACACCATAAAAAGGTGATTTCATTGGCATCAAGTCGATCTAGTAATTCTCCTTTTCCATAAACATTTGCAGTAATGATCTGTTGCCAGAGATCATATGTTGATGCAAGATGTTTACAAAGAAATTCATCCTTTTTGATATATTCGGGTTTGAGTGTTCCATTGCGCAGAATGTCTAGAACACTGTCTCTTTTAACCCATTCAGGAAACTCATTAACTGAATTTGGTTTTAGAAAGAATGTTCGTCCTTCATTCGGAACATCCATAATATTTCCAAATTCTTTAAGAGTTAATGAGTAACTTCTTCCATAAAGAGAAAATGAGATTTTCTCAATATTTTGTGAGAATTGATAATTCTCATAGAGTTCATTGATGTGAAGTGGATAAAGTGATCCTCTTAGGTTTAGAAAAGCATCCCACTTGATGCTTGAGAGATTTTCAAGAGAGTAGGCAGTTATATGATGTGTGGGGACTTCTCTTTCTTCAACAATAGACCTCATGTAATGAATTTTTGTTTGCAGAGAAATTTTTACAATAAGTGATGAGAGTGTGAGTTTGTTGGTTATCTTTATAGACAAATAATGAATGCTATCACTCTTTATTGATTTCTAGCAAATTTGATGGGGTAGGTGGAGGAATTAAAAGCTCTTTGGCTAAAATGTCAATTTGCATTTTTGGAGTTTATTGATTATTGAGCTTGTGTAAGAGAGTTGGGACAAAATAATTGTGTCAGACATTCTGCGGTCGAATCACGGTCGACCTTAGGGGCAGCCGTGTAAAAACGGAATTATCTTTTTACATGAGCATGTAAGAGAGAATAATTTAAACACATAATAAACATAGCATCCTAAATTGTTTTACACATAATCATTTATTACCAACATTCAAGAACTCACAATACACATAAAAGCATTTAACCAAGTTTTTCAACATTACTCTAAACACGTAAATTACGTCCTCCTGCATGAGATTGTCTTCACAAAATCCTTCAATGCCTTTTTGAACTTGGAGTGATTTTCACCAATTTCCTCTTCTCGCTTAAGAATTCTGTCAACTTTGGTTTCAAAGTTTGAGTTCATGAATTCTTGATACTCATGCAAGTTTGCTGCCTCATCTTCCACTTCTTCTTCATCAGATTCCTCCTCTGGTTGATAGTTTTCAATTTCATCTAGATCTTCTTGAAGATTTGATCTTCTTCCACGAGAGGTTTCTGGTAGATGGCCACTTCTAATGACTGTCAACTTGTTGATTGGTTCGAATGAGGGTTGTTGAACGACGGGGTGAGAGAGTTTAAGATGGTTGAACAAACTGTTCAGATGCATTCCATATGGAAGAGATCTAGTTGATTCAGTCATTAAGTTGCTCATTCGGGATGCCATTAAAAAAGCCACATTGATCTCTTCATTGAGTTGAATTGCCCACATAACATAGATTTGAGTAACATGAATGTGAGAGTGGTTTCCTAGCCTGCAGTAGATATTGTGATCAATGATTTTGTTCAGAATATCAAGATCTGAAAAGATCCTTTCCTATTAATCCCTTAGATAGAATTTCGGAGTAATTGGTTTCAGGTTTGTAGAGAAGGGTTAATACATCAGTGGCTTGAATGAATTCAGGAAGATGTTCTAGCTTGTGTCTTCTGCTGTAGAACTCCCTTCCCTCGGTAGGTACACCCAGAGTTTCACCAAAGGTTTCAAGGGAGTATTCCCACCTTTTTTTTGTTGAGATGAAACCTCACAACCTTTGTTTCGGAGTTAAAACTGAAGTTAGCATAGAATTCTCTTATTAGTTCAGGATATACGGGTTCGTTGATTAGTACAAATGAAGCTAAATTTCTTTGGAATAACTTGTCGATTATTTCAGGAAATGCTTCAATGTTGATAATCCTTCCTTCTGCGATTGTTCTTGTTTTAAGCCACTTCTTGTTGTAAAGTGTGCGTTTTCTTGCATCAGCTGGTGGGTTATATCTTTCTTCACCACCTCTTGATTGAGCATCCATGGTTCTTGCTATTTTCTACACAATGATATGTCAAATTAATTCAGAGTGTATAATTCAATTGTAGGCAACAAGTTTTGCAAACTTTAGTTATCATCAATACTTAGATGTTTTGATGTTAATGTTCTTCACATTTCCACTTCTTCATTAGTGTTAATGAGTTTGCAACTAGATTATGATTTTCACAAAGTTCATATGTGTTCTAGACTTTTAAGATCATCATTAACACATGTTTTGACATTTGACATCATCACACTCAATTTACAACAATGTCATTTATATCATATAAACAATGATTCTATGAAAATCTAACCTAGATGTATAATGAACCTTAGAATTGTTCAAGGTTAAATCAATGCATAGATAGGCATTACTACAATCATTTCTAAGTTGTTCTTCAAGAACAATTTTGATTGCTTGCATCAATTTGAGTTTTGATTCATTCTAGTTAGGGTTTCTTCATAACCCTAATTCATTATACAAACACAATTGAATGCTAGGAAAGCAAAGATTAATCATACCGAAAGTAGAAATTGAGCTGGAAGGAATGCATGTTCTTCTTTGTGCGGTCGATCTCCTCAGCCGTATAGAGAGTGTGTGTTTTGAACTGAGTTTGAATGAAAAGAAAAGTGAGGATTTTATTTAATTTAAAACAGAATCAGACCATGCACGGTCGAAGAACAGTGGACCGTGGTGTTAGTCGTGTGAGAAAATTCCAGACGTTTAAAATAGGAATCTGCGGTCGAGGCTGCGATCAGTCGTGATTAAGCCGTGGATTATTCTGATCACTAATTTCTTCACTTCTTCTTCTCTTGAGCACGTTTTGACGATTCTTAGGTTTTATAGAATACTTGAGGACAAATTTTCTTTTCCTAACATTGAATGATCACATCCTCCCGATGTTTCATCATCAATGACACGTAATATACTATATTTATATGTATATATATATATATATATATATATATATATATATATATATATATATATATATATATATATATATATATATATATATATATATATAGTATACACAAAACACATCAATCTTGTATTTAGCATGCAACACAAACACACAATCCTAATACAAGTAGACTTCCTTCAACAATCCTTTTAAAATTATTTTTCAAAAATAATTTTGCATTTGTATGAAAAACTTTTCATTAATTTAAAGTCTTTTGAAAAGGTTATTCTCATTAGCATTTTGATAATTGGTTTTGATTGATTTTAAGGTTACCCAATCCTTGACTTATCCCTTCCATTGAATTGCTAGCTTGGTCCATTTTTCCCATGTTCTCAATTCTCCTAATAATAGACAATGGACTTTGATTACATAATTTTTGTTTGCTAGAGTCGTGACACACATTTATTTCAAGTTTATCTTTTGATGAATCATAAATAGTCATCCTTTCAAGTTTTCTTTTCAAAGTGTTGTTTTTCATCAATTAAAACTTTATTAAGTTGTCTAACTTTGTGTAATTCTTTTTCTAAGAGTTTTACTTTGTCACGACTACTATCATACATAAATTTAATAGACTTTTAATCATCTAATAATTCTTCATAATTAGAAGGCTAGAATACATGTACCTCATTGCAATCCATGCTTGAGACATCATCTTCTTTGAAGGGAGATTCAACCTCTTCTTCACTTTGACCACCTTGATCCAAATCATTCCAAGAACCCATGAGGCAAAAATCTTCATTTTCATCCAAACCCTTTTCTTGAAAATCTCCAAGCTTCTTCAAATTCTTCCTTACCCCTTTACCCTTTAAACTCCTAGAGTTTTCTTCTTCTTGAGAGCATAGTGAATCCCAACATTCCATTGAACTTTCACATGATATTATCTTCATTCTTTCATCACTAGAAAGAACTTCATGAAGTAGTGAAATAGCATCAAATTGTTTCAAAACTTCATTGTTTTGAAATGTTGACTTCACTAATCTTGAACTAGCTTGTGGAACAAAGTCTCCTACTTTGATTATCCCCCACAAGTAGTAATCCTTAGATTTAAGATAATCTTCAAATATTTATTTCCACACATAAATATCTTCTTTATCAAAGATTGGTGCTTCTTTCACCAATTCTTCCAAGTATCTCATAGTTTGAGTTGATCCGAGAATCGTTGACTCAAGTTTTGCATAAAACGAATTTTGACACTTCCAAAAATGTTTATAGGGCAATGATTTAAGCAAATGCTTTGATACCAATTGTAAGTAAATAGAGGGGGGGTGAATAGTTACTTGATACGTTTTTAACACTTTTTCGATTGATCACCAAATTCGATTAACTATGATCAACCAATTCAACTCAGACTTGATGTGTGCGGTGTGTATGTTCAAAATGATGAATAAAGTAATGTAAAGAACATAGACACAAGGATTTATAGTGGTTTGTGTGGATGTTAACTAATCCACCTTAATCTACTCCTCGATTACACTAATCGGGATTTCTTGCTTCACTAAGCACTTTTCTTCAAACCCGGTGGAGATCCGATTTACAAGTCTTCAACTTATTTGGTAGACAACAAACCTAATCTTTCTATCCCTTTGAAAGACCAACTTCAACCTAGATCAACTTGTCTTCACCTTGAACAAGTATTAATCTCCAAATGAGATTAATCAACTTTCTAAGTCCCTTTAAGGAAGTAGATCACTAAGCTAGCCTATGCTTCTACTAATTGAAGTTACAAGACTTATACACTTTGCAATGATAATCCTAAGACAATACTAGGACATACATTACACTAAGTAAACTCACAAGATAAATGATTTTGATTAGTAAGTTTACAACAACCCAATTCTATATCTCTAAGATCATAGAATCTTCTCTTGCTTGATCACATTTGAGTAGTAATTAATACACTTGTGATCTCTGGAAATAAGTCTTTGAAATATGCAAGAGGGTCAACTTCAAATGCTCTTCAATGCTTGCCTTTTATAGTGAGATTCAAAAAATAGCCGTTGTCACACGGTTGCCAGCAAGGTCGACCGTGGTTCGAGTGCTCCAGTCCAAAATATGTATCCGTTATATGAACGTTTGACTCAGATTTGAACACCACATTTTGGAACCTTTACTCCATCTAGCACCTGCAAAAGAAACCCAACATCCTATACAAGTACTATATGCATTAAGTGTGTGAGATTTGATCTTATTGAGTGAAAGTGACATAACACTCCAAGAGTGGTAAACCCAACATTCTTGGAGAAGTGTCTTGATTGATATTTTGAAAAATCTCAGTTTGGTCAAGACTTAGTTAGTCACATTAATTCATTTGGTTCAATCCTAAAGACTAGTCAATATGTCATTAACTTCCTAGTTTCAATTAACCACGAGTCATATTCATTTCAAGATTAAATAGAGATTAATTGAATGATGTCTTTCTAAGATAATCACTAAGTGTGTAAAGACATCAATGTCAAGTCATACATGGATAAGTAATCAAAACTTGTTACTTAGACAAGACCAAATAGACAATTGACCATTATTTCTTTGTGAACCATTTTACCCTTAATTTATTGGAGTAGACTAGTTAATTGAATTCTAGCATTCTAACTAGTAAGCACATAGCAAGCATATTAATCAAGTTAGCAAATTGAGGAGTATTAAACACATTAGCAAGTAGCAAGTAATACTCACATATAGCAACAGATAGTTATTCTAAAATCAATCATATAAATATTTGCACAACATTATAGTTTAAGTTTTTAGCAAGCTTACTTGTAATATAACATATTGCATGATTAATGTGTAAGCACACATTAATGTCCAACACATGCACAAGGGAAGAGCAATATCTAGTTGAGACTTGGTGACCATCCTAAATGTATCTAAGTGTATTTTAGGATTACAAGTCTTTAATAGTTACACTTGAACGCATTGTTCTTCATTTAGCTTTAATTAATCACTAAGTCATATTTACTTGAAATTAATATCCTAGTGACATTAGTTTAAGTGTGTTGGTACTTGGTGATCATACTAAAGATATCTAGATAATTTTTAAGATCATAAGTTATTGATTAACACTTATGTGTTATGCCTAATCATGGTTAATTTGTTATTAAGATGTAATTAAGCGTAATTAACCAATATTTGTGTTTTTATGACCAAGACTCAATTGAGTATGGAAAGGACATCTATTCTAAGCGTGTTGAACAAGGTTTCATGAATTATAGATATCGGGAACTAGTCAAACTAAATTTGGTCAAAAATGGTGACAGAGAAAACTGCGGTCGCACTACGGTTGACCGTGGTGGTGACCGTACAACTCGTTTTCACAAAACTGCGTTGCAATTCAGTTTGAGCTTCTACGGCTGGGTATGCGGTCGACCGTACCTTGACGGTGTATTAAGTTTTGTTTGACTTAGTCATTTGCAAGATAAAGTATGGATTAGTGACCTTGCGTGTTTTATGTTAAGATGCCGGTCATCACTTATACGTATGTATGCGTCATCATCAAAACATATTCTTTGATTAATCATCATACTTAACTTTGTCGTTTAGTTCATTAACCAACAATATAATATACATATATTTTTGTATAATATATGTATATTTATTGATAATAAGATATGTAAGATATACAATTATTCGTAAGTAAATGGGGACCCGAATACCCATAGGGATACCCATTTACCGGTTCGTTAGTTTGTAAATGGGGATCTTTCAGGTATGGGCCAGATTTGGGACAGATTTTCTTAATCGGGTTCGGAGCCGGGATTACCTATATCCAGTCTTATGCCATCCTTAGATCAAGTGGGTGTCTTATGACCCCTACACTATTTGGGGGCCGGGCAGGACGCCCGCGCCCAGTGGATTTGTAATTTTCAGTGTAAAATTTTTGAGTTTTTCGATTTTGCCCCAAATAGAAATTTTTTTTTTTTTTTTTTTTTTGCCTCAAAACCTACATATTTTGCCTTAAAACTTTTAAATTTTGCCCAAATTTCTCTAACTTTTGCCCCAAAATATTCAAATTTTATCCAAAAATCTCTAGATTTTCTCCAAAAACCTCTATAATTTTCCTAGAAAACTCAATTTTTTGCCCCAAAACCTCCATATTTTGCCTAATAAAATTGCTACAGTTTTAAATTTTTTTTTGCCCTCAGGTAAAAAAAATCCTAGTTCCGCCACTGCTCGTCAATGACCTTAATACCATCGTTCAAAAAAAATTATGGATGGTGTGATGAGAGTGACCGGTTACACAATTGCTAATCCATTCAAACTCTGCTTGGTACGAGGTTACAATACGCGGTTTTTAGAGTTTGAAAAGTGTGGCTTGTTGGTTCTCATAGGTTGAAGGTTAAAATCGTAGTTCCAATTAGCTTGTATATTATGGCCAGGGACAGTCACCAAATGAGTCGATTGTTATGAAGATACTTGTACCAGCTTAATACCTCGCCTTGAAGTGAAAAGAGGAAAGACTAATGCACTAGTAACCCGTAATAGTATAGAAGGAAAATAAAGTATTGCTCAACTTGAAAAAATCCAATCAAGAGGTGTTGTACCATTAAACTAAGATAAATGGATTTTTGGGGATTTGAGGGTGGTGTTATGCGAATTATTTTGAAACAAGGGGTTGACTCGTGTGGTGGCGTGGCCTTCCACGGGTGGTGTGGATATAGTAGGGTGCGACATGAGGTGTTTCGAGATCGACTCCAAGTGGGATGTGGTGATTTCGACTGAGTAGTAGGTGATGAGTGAGGGCATTTTAGTGTTGGTTGCGTTAATGGTAGTGTTGATAGTGTTGTTAGAAATGAGTAGCTTTTGCATGGTTTCTAAGAGGGTGTTGAGAGAGTCTTCAAAGAATTGGTTAGCTTGACGAGAGGCATAATGAGTGTGTGCAATGAAAGCACCAAATGATACAACCTCTTTTGACTATGTTAAACTCAAAAGAAGAGATGTGAAGTGACAAAGGACATGGTTGCTGAGTCATGGATTCGTGAAAGACTGCGTCATTATTTATTATATTTATATTTATCATTAAAATATAATCAAAGGACATGGGTTGGAATGCGCAACAAGCAATTCCAGTGTCACTCGTTCACTATGCCACAGGTCCTCTACGAACTAACATTAAAAGTGGAAATCTTTCATCATCGAATAAAAGAAAACCAGTGAAGATTGCGATTTGCGAACCTCTCAAACACAACCGAAACTAAATAAAGATCAACCAACAAAGCAGTGAAATAAAACCTAAACAAACAAGACGACTAACAAGTTAATAACAAACAAACCATCTAGACAGAAGCAAAACAAGAAACAAACCGTAACCACAAACAAGATACCAACCGACAATACTCAACTGGAAACACAGGACAAACGAAGCACCAATTGTTTTAAGCTAGGGTCTCCTACATCATCGCCTATCCCTTTCATAAACAAAGTGAATCTATCCAATTCACCACCCAATAGCAAGGTTGCTACATTATTACGAGTATAAGATCAAAACCGTTAGTTAACGTTTAGTATTTATGGAGAAATCTAGTTAGAAGAAATGGATTAAGAAAATAAAATGCAGAAATGAATTACAAAATAAATCATTTCTTTTGTTTGAAACAAGCAGGCGACCAACCGCGCGTTGCGGCGGCCACTGCTCCGAAATGTAGATAAAGATTTTTGTAATGAAAATATTTTAACGTTAATAAACGTAACATAATTTAAGGCGCAATAATTTGTTTCAACATACCAAACATCTCTTATAGTTGTAGATGAAAACGTACAATAGTTTAACTTTTTTCTTTTGATTATAAACTAACTTATTATATACTTGATATTGTATGGGTAAAGAAATTAGAAAATATATATTAGTTGAAAAAAAACGTTGTAAAAACAACTCATATCCTTTCATAGTTGATAAAGTTCATATAAAGTTGCTTAATCGGTTGTGTAATTAATAATTTAAAAGAGAGCTATTTGGAAAAAAAAAAGTTTACTAAAAATGTAATATGATCATTTGTGGGTTTTAGATGCTACAATATATGGAGTAAATAAATACTCTTTAATTCAATTCAAAAAAAAATACTATTCATGAATAGTAATCAAAATCTATAGTTAATATTAAAATTCTAACCTTATGATATATCATAAATAAGTATTTATCAAGTTTAAAAGAAATTTAAAAAACAAATTAAATTTTTTTTTTAGCCCCATGTCATTAATCTTAATTAATTTGAGATTAACTATTTACTAAAAATACATTACATGTTTCGTTTATCCTGCTCTTTTCCCAAATAAAAAAAAAAAAAACCCTAGAAAAAAAAACACGCCACACTTTCACTCTCAACTCTCCAGCATCTTTCTTTTTCCAAATCTAAAAAAAAAGAACCCTAAATCTTTCAATTCTATGAAACAAGAATTCAAATTCAAATTCAAATTCAAATTTAGACCTCTTCTCCATTTTTTTTTCTCTACTCGCTTCTTCCATCTCCACGTGTTGTTGTGAATTTTTTTTATATAGCTCTCTGCCTTGCCTCTTTTCTCATTGTCTCCTATCCGATTGTTGATTGTTGCTGAAGATATTGAAGAGTAGAGTTAGGATGATAAGTACATCTGAAGATATTGCTCAGGTTTCTTTGATTCATTGCCTTGAATTAGTATTTTAATTTTATTAATACAGTTTTCAGTAAGGATATGATCATACTATGTCATTGATGTCTGTGTGTTATGATATTAATTAGGTTGGAACAAATATCTGCAAATGGAGAACGAGATATTGGTGTGCTTATTGCTAAGGCTATGGAGAAGTTTGGCAAGGAGGGGGTTTTCACCATATCCGTAACTGCAATTATTAATTGTATTATTATTTTCACCATTTTGTGATTTTGGGTTTTAATATTCAAAATCTTGATGTTTGCATGATGGTGTAGATGTCTGATTGTCGAAAGGATGATACAATTTATGCAAACAAGAGCAAAGGTAAACACTAATTTTAACCATATTTTACAAATGTTTTGTATTATCGTTGTTGATGAACATGTAGTGTTGTGAATTGTCCAATTAGACAGAAGCTTAAGATTGTATTATTGATAGTATTATATTACTTTGTTTTATATTCATCCACATTACAAAATTGATAGTATTATTACTTTGTTTATTACAGACAAAGCCTTTGTTCGTTTTTTGAGTTCAAGCAAGTGTAAGTAAGTACTCTTAAATTATTTGGCAAATGTGTTATTTACTGTGTTTATATATTCTCATTTGGTCAGGTTAAATGAAGGTGTGATGATGTCAAGTTGGTTTTTATTTGTTACAAAAACTTATTATTGCTAAACTTCTACTTCCTATTAGAATAGTTTAATCTTGAAATGTGTTTTTTGTTCTTTGAAGGGGAGTCATAAGCTACAGCAAAAAAGAAGAAGAAGACAATGAGGGTGGAAAGGGGTTGTTTGATTATTTGCCAATATAAAATTTGGAAAATTGCAGTCCCACTTTTAAATTCTGATGCAGGTGGTTTTAAATCGTATTATTATATTATGGATGTCTGATTCTTTTTATCTATCCTACTGTTACATCTCAACACATTATATGCTAATGAAATTGATTGCTTGATGATTTCTTCTATCATGCACTCTATTTTCATATGATAATCCTGAATAGTTCTAATGGTCTACAAATTCCATGGAAACACAATTGAAATTATACTAATTTAGCTCGGTTTTTGCAGGAATGCTTTTGGTTAATCTTATACGAGCAGTTTCTAAACAACATATAAAGTGAAGAAGGACCTCTTATAAAAGGGATCTATAGTATGTTTAGAGGATTTAGACTATGTATTTAATTGATCTTATTTTTATGTTTAATAATCATGGTCTCTCTAACAACTAATGATTCGTTTGTAATTTTGTAGTTGTTTGAAGATAAATGCACATTGTGGGATAAATGCACATTGGAAGATAATAGAAACCGCCTATAAATGCAGGGTTATGGCTGGAAGTCAAGAAATCAACCTATATATGACAATCTTAGTGGAAAGGTCTAAATCCAAGTCGACCAATCAAGAATATGCAACTTTCTTTTTATCGAATGTGTCACTAGATGTGAAAAAATGGGATGATTGGAGAGTTGAGCTAGAATAGAAACATGGTCAAACCAAGTCGACCAGACCAAACACATTTTCATATGTCCTAAAGTATCCACACTTTGACCATAATCTGTAGCCCAGTATTACATCTCTATTTACAAATGGCTCTTGGGTCGTTGGCTAATTGAACTATATCTAATATTTTTAATGATTTGAAGGATTTACAACTACCATTTAAGATTTAATGAATTTTTTTTTTTTTTTTTTTTTTTTGAACGGCATGTTAGTTTTTCATCGCACGGTTAGTGGTTAGATCGCATCGCACGTTCCAGGAGGAAACTGCCACCATCCAAACGGGCAGGTGGGGAAAACCCCCTGGTGAGACTCGAACCCGGGTCTCCTCGATAACCATGCAAGCATGGTTAATGAATTTCTTTATCATTTGGAGTGATCAAGTTCAATTCAAAACAACACAACTATTTGCACAATTTTTACCGGTATATGGCTATCTTGGTGTTGCCTTTTGAAATTTAAACCATGTAGAAAATGCGGAAAGGTCTTTGAGATGAAAGGTGACAAATTTGAGAAAATGTGGTATTGTAATTGTGGGTCCAATTTTAAACACAAGATGTCTTTGAAATATCATATAACGGTATTTAGGTGATGTCTAAAATATCATAATTTAAAGTCATTTGCGAATAGGCATGTTGCTTATGGTATTGACGATTGTTGATTTGAATAACAAAATAGATTTAGCTACTTTTGTGATTGCACAAGACATTGATCATCTCATTGTCAACTCAAATATATCATTCAAAAGTTTTCATTTAACAAACCCGTGAATCCACGAGTCCTTCAACTAGTTTTAGTAATAATTACACTTATGTTTTGATACTGTCATTATTTTAATTATTTTTCACATTATTTTAATAACAATAAATAAATAAATAATATTAATTCAAACGGCTTACAATTAACAGCTCATTAACAAGTTAACCTAATACTCCACCACAATTAATTTTGGTACTAGTAAATTTAATATTAGTTATTAATTTATTATTTATAAATACTAATCCTAATACTAATATTAACTAAATTAAAATATTACTGTATTTAACAAGGGAAAAAAAATGACCTTAATTCATATACCGTAAGTAGAATTGTTTAAAGTCATTTATTGCCGTGAAATCCTATCCAACGCAAATTTGGAATTGGAATGGAAATCAAAATACGACTTGGGAATTTCCTTAAAAAAAAGTATATGAAATCACTTGAGAACATGTCATTTTATGACGAGCTTCTTTATAAAAAAACAATACTTTGTCTTTTCATTATTACGAGTTTAGGTTATCTGGATCTTTTGGATCATAGAGTATAAGATTGTAGCATATATATAAGTGTATTATTATTTTTAATTAATGGTTGTTGATAGAAAAAGACCAATTCCAGGAGGTGTCAATGGACATATATTACTGTATTACATGTTGACTATAAACGGGTTTGAATCCACTTTTTTAGTCGATTGTTCCAGCTGTCTGTTTGGTAGACCTACACCCACAAAAACATACATATACATATACATATACATATGATATGATGCTCAATTGTTTACTTATTATATATGTCTCTACATCAATCAACCAATGATACAGTAGGAATACAATTGTTGATTGTTGATCTTCCAATTAAAATTAAAATGAGTATGGATATTAATATTTAATATTAGCATTTAAACAAAATTACTGAAATCGTCCATGTATTAGTGATTTTTATTGCTTTTCATCTCTCTAAATTAAAAATTGCAAAAACAATCCTTAAAGTGACTTTTTAATCTCAAAGTCATCATTTGCGCCAACATTAGTTAATTATCCTGTTAAGTAGGTGATTTCATCACTCCCAAACTTATAAACTGTAACTCAATATTATCAATTAAAATATAGTAATACATTGTATGTTGAAAAAAGTCATAATTTCAATTATCAGTTCCATACTTAAAAACTCTTACCTAAATATACGTTGATTCGTTGAAAGATCGTGCAAAAATACATGAAATTACAACCACCATGGATCATGATCTCAAAATCCTTGGAACGATATTTGTATCTTAACTAAAATTAAAAACTTCACTTATTGCTTCCTACATTTGCCAACGCGTTGTACATAGACCAATCAGTTGTCATGCCTTAAACAACTTCGAAAACATTTGTTCTGATATTCCAATTGTGCACAACATAAATGACCGAATCTCGAATTGTGCACATCATAAATGACCGAATCTCGAATAACCAAAACAACATGCCAATAACTAAAAAGACTTCCCCATATCATATAAAACCATAGACGATTCAACAGAAGTCGTTACATCTTCAAGATACCTCGTAAGGTAACGACGATAAAAACTAAAATAAATTTGAATTTTAGTTTTTATTATATTAAATTAGGGCTTATAAGTTTGGGAGAGATGAAATCTCGTGACTTGAACATGCTTATAACTTAACAGCGTAGTTCACATGTTAGGGCACATGATGACTTTGGGATTAAATGACCACTTTAAGCATTTTTTTTGGGCAATTTTTAATTGAATACAGTAAATGAAAAGGTATAAAAAGCCTTAACACGGGAACAATTTCAGTAATTTTGTGATCAAACATATTTTCGCCTAGGATAGAAACACGCTTGAGTGCAATAGAGGAAGGTTTTATTAGTTCAGCGGCGTTAACATCCGGTCCGGTTACCGTGATAACCCTATCCGAGAAGATGATCTCGGGAGGGTGGCTAAGGGCTGACCGCCGGCCGATGGACGGCGCTCCGATTGGCGGCGAAGGGAAAAACCCTACCAAGGGTGGTAGGTAAAAACCCTAGTGAGAATGTGTCCCCATTGGGTACCCTAATTGCTTAGACTACCCCTCTATTTATAAGAGGGAATTAGGGTTTAGGAGGAAGACTTGACCGCGGCCCATGGACCAAGCCCAATTACTTGGCCCGATGGGCTCCGCACATCATCAAGTCCCCCAAGTTCGGTGTGACATATTAATGTCATATCGAAGTTATAAATGTGCCACCGCAAATAACTCATCACATAACCCGCACCGACTATAAAGTCCAATGCATAACGAATCCACATAGTAAAGTGATGACGCGATGTAATAATTCCGCATGCCATGCAGTCATGAGGTGAGCGAGAATCCGCAGGGTGGAACCCTGCACAGTACGGCCCACACATCATAATTATGCGCGACACAGCCCCGTGCATTGCAATCATGCGTGATACGACCAAATGTGACGCATGCATGTTACCCACAACCACTCGCGATGCATCCTTGCGCTTAACGCAATGCAGCGATGTGAGCATGCTAACTTCCACTACCATCCGCAATGCACAAAGCAGCGATGTAGCAAAAACAAAACTGAAGGGATACTGATAGTATACCATCACTCCCCCCAGTTCGGTATGAAATGTGAAAACATGTCATGGCGAACTATAAATAAGACCACGTCAAAATGACATCCTGAAACAACTAGTTGATCGGAACTTGTAGTTGTATACAAGGCATCTCAGACTCGCGGAGTCCGATCTCATAGTCATATTGAGGCATCCCTACCACATTTGTGAAGGGTATCAAGTAACCATGCGCTTACGCAGCGTAATCATGGACATTTATGCATTTGATTGTAATTGCCTATCATCGCGAATTAAGACAATTCACACAATGTACGCATAAGTTAACTAAAACTTATGCACAATTTCGGGCGCTGTGTAAAATAAACCAATATTTTAACAAAAAGCCCGTGTGCGAGTCCGCAAGAAAAAATTTTATACTCATAAGTTACAGCATCATTTGCTCTGTCACGTACTAGGGGTGCACTTAGTTGTGTGGTAAGACAATGCTAACTAAAAACAAACCAATGTTTTTATACTTAAGAGTTTCCCCAAGTAAACCAATACTTAGGATAATTTAATATGCACAAGCAAACCAATGCTCGTATTTTAAGTCGACTTGGCAGCCTTCTAGTCTGCGTGGCGCTTGGCTAGGGGAAACCCAATTCCCTTCACCTGCCGTTATATTCTAGCCTTGTAACCAAACAGACTTCTGCCGCGCGGGGGCTAGAGGACACCCCTTAAGTAGGCAGGAACCGCAAAATAGACTATTGATAAAATATGTGCGAGAGATTTATAGGCATTTGAAAGGTATTATATTCGCGACGCGTTTAATCTTGCCATGAACAATAGAATTTTGAGGACAACAGAATTCCACTCATTGGTTCGTAGACAATCCTAGCGGGATTGCGAGTAATGTGGGGTTTAAGGATCTTAGAATTTAACTCTCCGGTCCGGTTACCGTGAATAACCCAGATCGATATGACGATATCGATGGGGTGGTTAAATGTTAAGTCCACCATCGATGACGTTCGTTGATCGATGGCCCCGTGAAGGTTGTAGGTTACCGTCGCAAGAGACTGACCTGTTAACCTTAACCACGCATGAATGAATGATAATGATGGTGCACGTAACTCAATTATCGATTTGATATAGTATAATCTACGTGACATTGCATCCTCCGTCGAATGATTGTAATCATGTGACAAACCAGGAAAACCCGTATAGTTAATCATACGGTTAAAACCCGAGAACCAATCGTGAAAACAATTGTAGGCAAGGAAGTAAGCGAGAAATCGTATGAAGAAGATGTGTATCGCGGTCGTAAAGAACGTAAGCTAATTCGGGTGATCAAGTCCAACTAGCTCTATTGCATCCCTTTAACGTCGTCGCATGCTAAATGACGTGCAGCCATGGAATTATGCAAAGCCACCATGGTTTTAAGCAACATGCGATTTTAACAAACGAAATGTAGCCATGGGCTTACGCAGAGCCGCCATGGCACAAAGCTAAGTGTGCAACACATATGCAACGTGTTGCACGTCGCATGAATAAACTGCGGCTATGGGCTTACGCGGAACTGCCATAGCGCAATGTAAAATGCGTAAAAGTGTTTTCGGCTAAGGATCGTCGCCAAAGGAAACAAATCATCCCACTCAGTTGAAGCCATATATCATGGTAGCCCCCATTTCAATACTACTAAGTATTTAGTGGCGTTGAAATCCATCATTAAGTTGACACCACCTTCAAAAGGGTGATACAGAAACGCGCATGGAAATTCTAATAGAAAAGAACTGCGCAAAGCATTGCATAAAGAACTGCGCTCGAATGGGAGCGCAAAAGGGGCATAGAAAAGACCGCGCATTGCGTTATGCAAAAGACCCTGCATAAATAACCGCTCAAAGAACTATGCAAGGTGCGCGAAGTAAAACTGCAGCCATGGGCTTATGCAAGGCCACCATGGCGCAATGTAAGTTGATCTATGCATGTACAACATACAATAGAGTCGCGAGAAGCGCGAATGGTGCTATGCGAGATTAATGCCATAAGTGACACTCAATGTGTAAAAGTAGTATGGAAAGATACCATGTATTGTTGAAGCGTGTTGCGGAATATTTGCGTCATGACTCTATGCCTTTACCATAAAGAAGGTAATGAAGTGCGTCAGTTCCGACAAACTAGTATAGTCAATGACAACACAACGAAACATGAAACGGGAGTGACCCGGTGTTATATAGAGGCATAATGACGCTCCTCCCAAAGGGGAGATATTCCTAAGAACACATATTGTGCAACTGGCCACCAAAAATAAGTTGTACGGTCGCATATGACAACGGAACAGATCTTTCCCACTACTAACCGAGCACAATGTTAGCCCCCATTTCAATACTACGAAAGTATTTTGTGGTGTTGAAATCCAACATTAAGTTGACACCACCTTTGGGAGCGATGAACGTGTATGGAAAAAGAATTAAAATTCTACGATTTACCATTGTAAAGTAATGGAAATGTACAAGGCATAGTGCCCAAAAGAAACTATGCAAAAACACATAAACTGCAACCATGGCCTTACGCGGAGCCACCATGGTGCAAATACGAAGTGCGCACAACACATTCAAAGTGTTTCGGAATGCACAAAAAATCATGCAACCATGGCCTTACGTGGAGCCATCATGGTGCAAAGGAAAAGTGCGCGCAACACATGCAAAGTGTTGAGCAACGCACATAAAAACTTGCGACCATGGACTTATGCGAAGCCGCCCTGGTGCAAAGGAAAAGTGCGCGCAACGTGTAAAGCGTTGCGAAATTACAAAAAATCTTACGACCATGGACTTACGCGGAGCCGCCATGGTGCAAATGTAAAGTGCGCGCAACACAACGAAAGTGTTGCGCAACGCACGAAAAAACTTGCAAATCATATTGTATTACATGGAGTAATATTGCAAATAGCTTTTAACATGGGATCTTTGGAAAATGCTTTAAACTCGTATGCATACGATTTGGATCACAAAACCCATGACAAGATCCCCATATTTATTTTCAGTAACCCATTATATTTTGAATCTAAAATATCATGTGATATGGTTGATCGATAACCGCGAACCATATTACATACTAACATTTGTTTTCTAGATTTTTAACATAATGAAATAAATATTAAAAACTTACAGCCGTTTGGTTGATAGAAGGAATACAAGATATGTTGTATCTCTCAATGAAAGCACCACTTGATCAAACATATTTTCGCCTAGGATAGAAACACGCTTGAGTGCAATAGAGGAGGGTTTTATTAGTTCAGCGGCGTTAACCTCCGGTCCGGTTACCGTGATAAACCTATCAGAGATGATGATCTCGGGAGGGTGGCTAAGGACTGACCGCCGGCCGATGGACGGCGCTCCGATTGGCGGCGAAGGGAAAAACCCTATCAAGGGTGGTAGGTAAAAACCCTAGTGAGAATGTGTCCCCATTGGGTACCCTAATTGCTTAGACTACCCCTCTATTTATAAGAGGGAATTAGGGTTTAGGAGGAAGACTTGACCGCGGCCCATGGACCAAGCCCAATTACTTGGCCCGATGGGCTCCGCACATCATCATTTTGTCTAATATATTCAAAGGGACATTTATAGTGGTTAGGCCGGAATTAAATAACGTACTAATTTTGATATGTAGTAGAAAATGTGGAAAATACTATTGGTCAATTGGCTCGAAAAAGGTACATAAGTTATTCAAATTGACAAAAAAAGATGATATCACTTTTGCTGATGCACGAAAATGATTGTCTACTTTAATTTTGTCATGAAAAAGATTATGATTTTAAAAAGTATGAAATTTAGGTTATATTGTCCAATTTACTAACGACTGCTAGTTAAATATCGTTAAGTGTTCACATTTTTTTGGTATGTGATGAGATATGTGTCTTTTTTCAGTCCCCTTCATCACTTTCATTCCTACCATCACCCCCAAATTAAAAAAACATCTTTAACCCTAAAGTTTAAAAATTATAATCAAGTTGGATTTCACTAATTAATCAAAAACAAAAAACCCATTTCTTCCCTAGGTGGTTCCAACTGATAGGAAACGTTTGTTAAACACTCTTGAAGTTTGGATTCAAATAATGATAGGTTGATATCAAAATTCACATATTCTAGTTGTTTGACTGTTCGACGGTAATAATCAAAACCCACATATTCTGGTTGTTTGATTGTCGTATCCAACCCACTTAAACTTAAATTACCTCTTTGATTTTAATATCAAAACACGCCTATTTTAATTGTTTGATTTTTTTATTTTTCATTTTGAAAAGCAAGTAGGTTGTATTATGTATAAAATTTGTAAACATATATTTACATGTATTATTGTGCTTCTACATCATATAGCAACACGCAAAATACAACGATTGATATCTACGTGAAGGCCATCGATGTGCAATCAAGGTATTAGCCAATTCCCATTCTATTCGATGTTGTCAAGTAAAAATTTGGATTAATTGTTTGATGGTAGATCTCTAAAAGCATAACAACCGTCGTTGGACTAAGCAACGTGAGGCTCCTCCATGAAATATGTCTGAGGTATCGGTGAGAACGCATCCGGTTCATGTGAGAATGCAGCTAGTGAAAATCGTGAAAATCGAGGTTATCTCGTTTTTATTTTTTAACTTTCCAGATATCTGGGCTCGAGCAGATTGTTGGAGTTTTTCGATAAATATGTGTGACACCGCTAATTTTATACTCCCTCCGTCCCATATTTATTGTCACCAGACAAAAAACACACAGTTTTAGGAAATTCCACTAACTTCATTTCTCCACCAATGAAATATCTTCTCTCTCAGGATCCACCAATAAAATATCTTCTTTCCTTTCTATTTATGGAAGTGGACAATTAATTTGGGACATTTCAAAATGGAATAATGGACAATAATATAGGGACGGAGGGAGTATATATATATATATATATATATATATATATATATACATATTCGTGGCAGGCGGAAGTATTTATTTACTAATTACAATATACACTTTACCAGTGTCATGTGACAACATGCAAAATACATATTTTTAAACGGAAGAGACGTAAATGTATGATGTTTACAAAAGAACACATTTTAACTAAGTAAAATCACATCAGAGTTGACTCATGTCAAACATAACATAACCATGCCCGTCTTCTCCCAAAAGCACTATCTACAAAAGCTAACAACCTGCAGGGAGGAGATGGATGAGAATTAGCACGAAGCTAAGTGAGTATGACTAACTACAGGCAATAGTATACAGGAACCGTCATACTAATCATGTCACAAAACTAACACACAAACATCACCCAAGTGCCATCTACAGAGACTCTGGCGACTCGGCCAAACCATTAACCACCAGCTGATCGGACTGGGCTTACCAGAAGTTCCTCCACCACCGTATTTATATATATAATCCACACGCGGCGGACGCGTCATTCACATATATATACACCACGATTGTCTAGGCTATCACATGAGGAACCCAACCCGCAGGTTGATCTCTCCTACCGAGGCTACCACACAATGGGAACGCACTGAGCTCCAGCAGACAAGCATCAACTAACATGCAGTCATCACAACGTACTAACTAACAGTAGTAGCAAGTATATCTAACAAGCATGACAATCGTAATATAACATGCTACTCTATACTATATACTCCAGTTAGTCTCACTCACCAATTACCAGCAACCAGCTCAGATAATCTACTACTGAGCGGCTTCTTTATCCTTATCACCTGAACATAAGGAAAATCAAGTTAGTTACTGTCTGTTAACACCAAATAACACAATACAGAAATTTTTGTATCAAAAAGCGTCCGCTAAAAATTTTTTCTTAACACTTGTGCATTTTCAAAATTTACATCCTGAACATCAAAATGCAAACGGGCAGCATAACGGCTAAAAATCAACACTTAGTAAAATATTTCACTGCCAAAGACAGTCGGTCGACTGTCATAGACAGTTGGCCGACTGTCTACACTCACTCAGCCTAGTGTCTAGTCACTCGGTCGATGGTCTCTCACAGACACACTCGGTCGTGGGTCTTACACGCTCGGTCGATGGTCGAGTCGGTCGGTCGGTCGAGTGTCAGGAGACACTCGGCCGACTGTGTTTATCTGCAGAAGCTGAAAACAAAGTGACGGGTTTCACCCAAATTCATCCAATTCTTGCTCTAGAGCTCGATTACGACCTCAAAACTGACCAAATCGAAGACACTAAACATGTAGAAATATAAACCCACTAAATTTACACTCAAACAACATCAAATCTAACCATTTTGACTCAAATTACACACTTTGTAAAACTTTACACAAAAACTCAATTTTCTTGAAGATTAGAACATGAAATGCTATGATTCTTACCTTGATAGAATCAGTAAATCACAAGGAATAAAAACATGTAAATGATTTGAGCTCAAGAACAATGATTCAAGATTAGGGTTTGGTGTAGGTGGAGAAGATGAAGAACGGGGTGTTTGGGAATAATCTAGAAAATGCAAGAAATGAGCTGCACTAGTCATCTAAAGTGGGTTTAATTCCCACATTGTGCATCACACGGGTATTTATCAGTTATCTGATATCTTTCGTACATCATTTGACAACCCAAACGAAGTCCAAATTAAATAAACAAACCTGTTCTGTGACCCTTGTCACGAACTGGTCCTAACCACATCATTATTTAATAGTAAATATTAAATAAAAATAAAAGCATATAATAACATAATACTAACTTAAGGGCAAACTAGTAATCTTACAGCTAGGCCCGATTGAGGATGTTACAATAAGGCTCGGTTATGGACGTGTATATTGCAAGGAAATGATTATCAGGTGGACAACGCTTTGGTTTCGTGAGGTTCAAGGGAATTCGAGATGTGAGTAATTTCACAAGATTTTTACAATCTATTTAATTTGTCAGTAGGAAGCTTCGAGTTTACAAAGCTATTAAGAGAAAAACGAGTCAAGTTGGCCATTCTGATAATCGAATGGATACTGATATCTTGAAGATCAGTAGTATTGAACAAGAGCCGAAGGTCACAACTTTGATTTCCAATTTATCTCATGGTGCGAGGTGGAATGAAAAACGTTTCGCAGATACAGTTACTAGGGATAAATGTTCTCCGGTTAACCTTGCATTTCAGTCTCTGATATATCTACATAATTAGAAAAAATTTAGCAAGGCAAATAGAAGTTCAAACCATATCAAGTTATGAAGCGACCCGTCCTAATCCATAAGGACGAATACAATAACATATGATTACATTGCGAGGTATTTGACCTCTAAATGATACATTTTACAAACATTGCATTCGTTTTTAAAAGACAAACTTTCATATCCTCGAAAGTTGACAGGCATGCATGCCATTCCATAATATATCTAAACTATAAATGACTTAATAATAATCTTGTTGATCTCAACGACTCGAATGCAACGTGTTTTGAAATATGCCATGAATGACTCCCAATAATATCTCTAAAATGAGAAAATGCACAGCGGAAGATTTCTTTCAAACCTGAGAATAAACATGCTTTCAAGTGTCAACCAAAAGGTTGGTGAGTTCATTAGTTTATCATAAACATTCATTTTCATCATTTTAATAGACCACAAGATTTCGAATATTTATTTGTGCACGTAACCCGAGCACAATATAGTACGCATAACCTGCGAATTAAAAATCATTCATATGGTGAACGCTTGGTAACCGACTTAACTTTAATGCATAGAATATCCCCAAACAGAACCTCTCGTCTGTATAATAATAATAATCTCGAAGTACTAAAGCATCCGTACCCCGGATGGGACTTGTCGAGGTCCATAGATCTATCTTTAGGATTCGCGTCAATTAGGGGTCATACCCGTTTCCTAATTATTAGGTTACCAAGCTAAAAAGGGGTGATATTCGATTTCGATAATCCAACCATAGAATGTAGTTTCGATCACTTGTGTCTATTTCGTAAAACATTCATAAAAACAGCGCATGTATTCTCGGTCCCAAAAATATATATAAAAAGAGAGTAATGAAACTCACAATACTGTATTTCGTAGTAATTATGCATATAATAGCATTGAACAAGTGCAAGGTTGGCCTCGGATTCACGAACCTATATCAATTGTATATATTAAAACGTGCAATCGTAATCGAACCAATATATATATATATATATATATATATATATATATATATATATATATATATATATATATATATTATTAGTGATATAATTTTTATTTTAGTAACTTTTATATTTCATTATTAATATATATTAATTTTAAATATATTTAAAAATATAAATTTTTGTTATGTCATATGTATCAAATATATATATATATATATATATATATATATATATATATATATATATATATATATATATATATATATATATATATTTCATTTGTTTGTTAAAATAGTAATTATAACAATACTAGAATAATATTAGTAGTGATTAAAATAATAATAATGTTAATACTAGTATTAATAATAATGATAATAATATTAATGATTCTCATAATAATAATATTAATGATAGTTTTATTAATAAATCTTATAATAATGATAATAACATTTTTTAAATGAAAAGTTTAGTAATATTAATTATAAATAGATTAATAATACTAATGTTTAAAAATAATACTAATACTAATATTAATTAAGAATAATGATAACATTAATAAGCATAATCATAATAATAATAATAATACTTAAATGATAAGATTAATAATAATGTTAATAATACTTATATAAAAAAAATACTAATGATAATAACGTCTTTAATACTTATAAATATAAATACGACATTAGTAATAATAATTATAATTCTAACGATCATAATAATAATAATCATAATCATAACAATAATTAACAATACACATAATAATAATAATAATAATAATAATAATAATAATAATAATAATAATAATAATAATAATAATAATAATAATAATAATGATAATAATAATGATAATAATAATAATAATAATAATAATAATAATAATAATGAAATGATAATAATCATAACAATAATAATTCTAATCATAATAATAACATTATTAACTAATAAATATAACCATAATAATAATAATAATAATAATAATAATAATAATAATAATAATAATAATAATAATAATAATAATAATAAATTAATAAATAAATAAATAAAATAGACTACCTTATAAAAGAAGCATAAAAAGGTTAATGTTCCAGCCCGAACTCGAACACGCGACCTCTCGGTTAACACACATTTCCCTAACCATCTGATCTGTTGTGTTTTTTTTGTAATTAATACAACTAATAATATACTTAACCCTTTTTCTGTTATCATTCTCCTTCTTCTTCATACTAACTAGCAAACCAGGGATCAACTCGATCATCCTAACAAATTGGTTTTAAGGTTTCATAACAACAAATAAACACTTATAATTATTATTTTAGATTAACGAACACTAGAAAAGAAAAAAAATAAAAAATGCCAAGAACAGCTGCTGCTGTCGCGGCTTAGTTTTTTTTTAAAAAAATGATTTCAATTTCTAGAACGTTTTGGACAATTGTTTAAACATGAAATACTTGTTAAATACTTATCATAAACTTTCTAATTCATCAATTGAACTTGAAACCTAACAGAAATTTCGAATTTGATGGAAGAACATTAGTTGACTTTTAAAAACCAAAACTTTGACTTCGAAATTTGAGTTCGTTAAAAAGAATTGAGATTTGAAACTTTGTAGGTAGTTTGAGTATGGAATTCCTAACAACACTGCATTTAAGGATTTTGAAAATTTGTTCGAAATCAATTTATGGTACAAATTAGCAAGAACAGAGGTATGAGTAATTGTTTTCTTTAAATTTTAATTTGATTTCCCTGTTTCAGTTCGAATTGTATTAGAGGAAGTTATATAGAGGATGAATGATATCATTACAGCTATATTGATCAATTGATGTTTGTTTGTTAGCTTAATTAACTCGACACAATTGCCATCAGACATAAATTTCAAAGATTTAAAAGTAGAAATTGACATTAATTTGTACTGGATGTTGTTTTTATACTGTGATTAATTGGAATCGTTTGTACCCACTTGCAGACATAAAACAACTTATAATACAGATTGATAGGTATGTATAACAGATTTGGATCCTTTTTCCTTGATTTTATATATAAAATTAATTTTAATAATAATAATTCTATTAGTAATTAATAATAATAATACTTAATATTATTAATAATAATAACATAATAATAATACTATTAATAATGATTATCCTAATAATAATAATAATATTTAGAATAATAATACTAATAGTTATAATCTATAGTTTCTATTAAAATACTATAATGATGATGTCATTATTAGGCTATTTCATTTGTTAATAAAAAATAAAAAGAAAAAAATCTAAGCCATCTTGATGACGTCATTAACATTAATTAAATATTTTATTATTTATTTAATGTTTTTATCATATATACCCTTCTTAACTTTAATAATAACATATTTACCCACTTAAATATGATTATATCATATGAGCCCATTTTAAACATATAAATTCGTCATATTTACTCATTTATTCAATCTTAATGTGATACGTCTTTATGCCTTAATTTTTTTAGCGGCAATTATTCATGCTTTTTTTTTCTTCTCCGAGCTATGTACTATGATATTAACTACCATAATCAATACATGCTAATCATCTAATCCTCAACGGTATAAAGCTATTATAAGGTGAGAATACATAATGTGATCACTATTAGTTATCTTTATATATCTTTAGCTGACTGTAATTTTTTTTTATTGTTGTTAATTTCTCTTAATTGATATGCTACGGATACTATAAATCACGTTTTGTCAAAAAATTGATATCTATATCTAACTAATTACAATTGTTTACTTTTTTTGCTCACATCACCAGTAACACTTCAGTTATTGTTTTGACCAACAATATGATGAGATAACAATACTGATTTACATACATATACAACGATATTAATACAATAATGAAAATGATAATGATCCACCTTTCTATTTTGGGCTGTCCCATTTCAAGTATCTAATTGATATTTAAATCAATCAGAAGAGGTTATTCTAGAGAACGAAGATTTCCGATTGGTGGAAAATGAAGTTAGTGAAATTTCCCAAAACTTTGTGCAAAAAGTAACTGGATACTTGTAGTCGGACGGAGGGAGTATTATAATATTATTATTATTATTATTCAAATATAGGTTTTCTTTACGGGATTAATTACGTTACATATGTATGCGAAATACATGTCTCAATAAAATGTTGTAATGTAAATTTTATAATAAGAAAAATAATAATTGTGATCAAAAGTGAAAGTAAGTGGTGGGAGAATAAATGTAGTTCATTTATTCTGACTAAGTTAAGTATATCAATATATTTGTAAAAACAATGGCAAGTTTCTTAGTCGGAATATGTGGTTCAACGGGTCATTAAACTATATGAATTTAGCATTTAGGTTCACTTAATACATAAAACACATCGTTAAACTGTTTGATTTAAACAACCCCGTAATTCCACGGGTCATTTTACTAGTAATGTTTATAATGATATTATTAATAATAATATTTATAAATTGTTTTATTTTTATAATAATAATATTAATATATAGCGATAATAATGGTTCATAATGATAATGCTAAATAATAATACAAGTAATAACATGTTACATGTTTTAAATTTTCGTTTCTATATATTATATATTATAATAATATTAGTAATACAATTAATAATATTAGTATAAATATTTAATAATAATAATAATGAGGGTAATAATAACGTTGGTATAACAAATTATATTTATCAAATCTCATATTTATATATTATATATTATATATTATATATTAAATTAACAATAATAATACTGATATTGATATTAGTAATAATAAAAGTAGTAATAATAGTACTATAACAAATATATTTTTAACTTGTAATTACATTTAATTATATATTATATGATAATATATGTTGAATATTTATTATTTATACATTTTATATATATTACCATATAATCGTAATTATTAATAAGAATCATATATATATATATATATATATATATATATATAATAATACTTAATTATTATTATTTTACATTTTTAATTACGCACATTTGTTCGTGAATCATCGGGAATAGTCAAAGGTTAAATGATTACATGGATATTGTTCCAAAATTTTTTAGATTCAATTAAATAGAATCTGCTTATCATGTCGAAACCCTATGAAATTAAGTTTAAATTTGGTCAAAAATTTTCGGGTTGTCACAGTACCTACCCGTTAAAGAAATTTCGTCCTGAAATTTGATTGGGATGGTCATGGCTGACAATAAGTATGTTTTCATGACGCATACGAGCTAGAAATTAGAGATTTATCATCATTGAGTAATATGGATAAAACAATTCGATTACGCGAAGAGTATAAGTGAAGCTATCACAAAAGTGTGAAATAAGAAAATAATGTTTCGTCATATCCTTTGACGTAGATATGGTTGATTTCCGGAGTTCAAGGTTTTTGGAGAAAATCTTCGTGATAAGATTTGATTCTTCGGTAATTAAGGAAATTAGGATACTCTTTGATTAAATGCGGTCATCTGTCTCGATTGTTACGTCTGATTTTTCCTTTATAAATTAAACTCTTTCGTTCCATTATTTTCATCATTCCTATACTTTCTTTCTTAGTTCATACATCCAAAAGATTGTGAAAATGCTTAATCCCGTTCTAATCCTTGATATTTTCCTAATTATCATTTCTGTCATCCTTCTTTTCAATCTTTCACCTGAAAAATCTATTTACTTCCACTATTACCTTGGGGTGATACTATTCTTAATTCTACCGTGTCTTTATATTGCTATTCGTATTAATATCCACGGTTTGTAACCTCCGTGTTGTTATCGGGCTTTATATTTTCCCTTATATTTTGGAGTTCTTTGCCTTTTTATTCTCTTCTCGACCTCTAGTAAAGCGAGTAATGGTCCAGAATTCGTAAGTATGGAGTTTCGAATGAACTTAATGTTCTAAACAAGAAAGAACGTAATAGCACGATTTGATTTGTCAAATTACTAGAATCATTAAGAATAGAACTATCAAGAATATATTTTCTTGATATGTTCATAGATTAGATAGAATGTAAGAGTCGTGTAACATGGCACATGATGACGTTATGGTCTGTTATGTCATAACCCGTCCTTAACCATAAGAACGAGTTAGATAACGTATGATTTCATTGCGAGGTATTGACCTCTATATACGACATTTTTAAAAGAACAACTGCATTTATTTTACATTACAAACCATAACTCTTATGTTAATACAAGCTTTAGACAATATAAAGATGATTATCGTTTAGCGATAATCTTAGACTTACAAACTTTACATGTGATGATAACAATACGATTTCTAGCATATTTTACATTACAATTCCTCGGATATGCAGTTTTATTTTTGACACAAATATGCATACCCAAGATCTTGCTTAAATTCAACATGTTGCAGCGGAAGCTTTTAGTTATCACCTGAGAATAGACATGTTTAAAACGTCAACATAAAGTTGGTGAGATATAGGTTTAATGCCGGCAGCGATATAAATATAGACCACAAGATTTCATATGTAAACATTTTAATAAAAATATTCTAAGTGGTTGAGCACTTGGTAACCATACTTAACATTTAATCACGTCGCATATTCCCTTTATTATGAAATCTTACTACACCGTACCAAGTGTAGTCACGAAACGAAGTACTGTGCAACCGTTGAATATTGGTCGTCCAGTCCGGTTGGGGTTGTCAGGCCCGATAGATCTATCAACAGGATTCGCGTTTACAATACCGCTGTAAATAGTAGTTACCAAGCTACAGGGAAGTATGCCAGTGGTACAACTCAACGTAGAATATATTTTTCAGTTACTCGTGTCCATATCGTAAAACATAAAATACATGTATTCTCATCCCGAAATATTTAGAGTTTAAAAGTGGGACTATATACTCACTTTTGCCTTGAAGATATATATATTTTGACTTGGTCTCCGGTTGATATCATGAACCTATCCATATATAGTTTATCAATATATTTCCATTTTAAACAATCGTCACATATATATACTTATTATACTTTTAATAGTTTTAATAATTTCTTAGTCCGTAGTTAGCAGTCCGATGTTAGTAATTCAATTTTAATGGTTCATATTTAGGTGTTTAATAAATAAAACCCCCATCGAAATAAATAAAACCCCATCGTATTTGTATTGGTCGGGATTAATCATGACCCATGGTACCGGTGTTGTCAAATGACGTGTTGCGTACATAAAGTACCGGTGTTGTCAAATGACGTGTTGCGTACAATCATGGGATCTTATGATTAATCTTCTCGTATTGTTTACGGGTGGTCCTGAAATATATAAAATTAAATTATGAGTACATATATATAAAATATCATGTTATTTTAGAAAGATGTGATTCATTTAATTTTTCTCCAATTATTTTCGTGGCTAAACTAGTTTTGGATATCCGATCTTGTTTTGGTCATAGTTTCTTCGTTACAACTCCGTTTTCGTTGGTTCAACTTGCCACTTCCTTGGATCGAGTCCTTCTTTAAGAATATGAACTGTAAATACCTTAGTTTGTATTCGAAATCATAGGTCATAGGTCAAACTTTGGTGAAACTTATGAAGTTGATCATTTTCCCTTATGTAAACAACATTAAATGATTATTTTTCTAAAAATACTTATACTTTGAGTTAAATCATGAAATTTTTATGTGTTATCATATTCATAGTAAATATCAATTTTCCAGAAAATAAGCCTCCAATTCAAAGTTCAAGATAGTTTTTAATTATCCAACCCAAAACAGCCCCCGGTTACACTCCGACGTCGTAAATTCAGTTTTTAAGGTGTTCTTTGAAAAACCAAGTTATACCTTGCTAAATTAGCATATATTTATGATATATTACAGGTCTTGAAGTATTTTAAAAGTTAAGTTAGAAGGATCTATTTAGTTTGCAAACAAGTTTGAAATCATTCAAACTATGTTCTTGTTGTTAAAATTGTATACCATAAAATATGATAGCTATATTTATATGAATCGAATAAGGTTATGAACAAAGTTACTACCTCAAGTTACTTGAACAAGATTGCTGTAAAAGAGAAGTAAAAACCTAGAACCAAAAGAGTGATGGAGTTGGATGAAAGATTGGAAGCAACTTAAGACATAAACTTGAAATGAAAGTTGTATTTTTGTAGTGTTTTTGTTTGATCTTGTTATGGTGGTGTTTAAGGTGATTCTTGAGAGGATTTTTGCTGGAGTTCTTAGAGAGACATGAGGCTAGTAAGTGTGTGTGTTTAGCTAGAGAAATGATGATAGAAGTTGAACCAAAATGAGGTGAGAATACCCCCATTAAAAACGTGAATGGGGGGGGGGGGGACATGGACAAATTTCCATGCTTGTAATCTTGTGTAATTAGTCATACTATCTTACAAAAGTAATTACCTCTACCTTAGGGCAGTAACAAGGGCTAGTTAGGTGGTGATTTGATGTGTATATACCAATAGTAAATACGTATAGAAGTTAGGTATGATACGAGTACATATACTCTAGATATACGTATAGAAATCTTGTGAAAACGGAACGAGGATTCAAATATAGTTATCTTTTGTGAATATACTTATATTGTTTTATGTATTTAAGTCCTTAAAAAGTGATTAAATACATTACATATACGATATATGTATAAACATTATAGGTTATAAGTATTTATATCAAAAAACGTTAATTAAAGTTATCGTTTTGAAAACTTAAGTTAGTAGTTTCAAAATATACTTATAACTTATTGTTATTAATACAAAATGAGATATTAAAACATTCTTAGGTCATGTTAAATATGTATATATACATATATATACACAAACGTATAATTATCATATATTGTATAGTTCGTGATATCATCGGTCAAACTAGACGGTCAAACGTTGTGTAAAACTCTTTTCGAAAAACATAAGTCTCGACAATTTGGATTGCTTATCATGTTGGTAAGGTTTAATTTATGTAAATATTAATCTTATAAGTATAGAACGATCGAAAAAGTGCGGGTCGTTACAGTACCTCCCCGTTAAATAAATTTCGTCCCGAAATTTTAAAATTGTACCTATTTTGCGTCATCGAGAAACAAGTGTGGATACTTTTGTTTCATCTGATCCTCCCGTTCCCACGTAAACTCGGGACCTCTTCGAGCATTCCAACGAACCTTAACGATCGGTATGTTGCTCTGCTTGAGCTGTTTAACTTCACGGTCCATGATTTCGATTGGTTCTTCGACGAATTGTAGTTTCTCGTCGACATGGATTTCTTCAAGAGGAATGGTGAGGTCTTCCTTTGCAAGACACTTCTTAAGGTTCGAGACGTGAAAGGTATTATGTACTCCGGCGAGTTGTTGCGGTAACTCGAGTCGATAAGCTACCGGTCCAATGCGTTCGATGATCTTGAACGGGCCTACATATCTTGGGTTCAGTTTACCCCTTTTTCCAAAACGTATCACACCTTTCCAAGGTGACACCTTTAGCATAACCATGTCACCGATCTGAAACTCTAATGGTTTCCTTCGGACATCGGCGTAGCTCTTTTGGCGACTACGGGCTGTTTTCAATCTCTCCTTGATTTGTACTATCTTCTCAGTCGTTTCGTGTATGATCTCGGGACCAGTTAAATGTCGATCTCCTACTTCATTCCAACAGATAGGAGATCTACACTTCCTTCCATACAGTGCTTCGAATGGTGCAGCTTTAATGCTCGCATGATAACTATTATTATACGAGAATTCTGCTAACGGTAAATACTTATCCCATCCGTTTCCAAAATCGATCACACATGCCCTGAGCATGTCTTCAAGAGTCTGAATTGTTCTTTCACTCTGCCCGTCGGTTTGCGGATGATATGCGGTACTCATATCCAGACGAGTTCCTAGTGCCTCCTGTAGTGATTGCCAGAACTTTGAGGTAAATCTACTATCACGATCAGATATAATGGAAATAGGTATTCCATGCCTTGAAACAACTTCCTTTATATACAATCGTAATAGTTTCTCCATTCTATCCATTTCCTTTATAGGCAAGAAATGTGAAGACTTGGTGAGACGATCAACAATCACCCAAATGGTGTCGTAACCCCAGGCAGTCTTTGGTAACTTCGTGATGAAATCCATGGTAATACCATCCCATTTCCATTCTGGGATTTCTGGTTGTTGAAGTAACCCTGACGGCTTTTGGTGTTCTGCTTTGACTTTGGAACAAGTTAAACATTCCCCAACATATGTTGCAACGTCTGTCTTCAAATTAGGCCACCAATAATGTGTCTTAAGATCTTGATACATCTTTCCAACTCCAGGATGTATCGAGTATCTTGTCTTATGTGCCTCGTTCAATATCAACTTCCTTAATCCACCCAACTTCGGTACCCAAATACGATTTGCAAAATATCGAATTCCATCTTCCCGTATAACGAGTTGCTTCTCATACTTCTTCATTATTTCATTTCCTATATTTTCTTTAGTAAGTGCTTCTCGTTGAACTTCTTTGATTTGTGAGTTGAGATTCATGCGAATTTTTATGTTCATCGCTCGTACTCGAATTGGTTCTCGTTCCTTTCTGCTTAGTACGTCAGCCACCACATTCGCTTTCCCGGGATGATAACGAATTTCACAATCATAGTCATTTATTAACTCGACCCACCTACGTTGCCTCATGTTCAGCTGTTTATGATCAAAAATATGTTGAAGACTTTTATGATCAGTGAACACAGTGCATTTAACCCCATACAAGTAGTGTCTCCACATCTTCAATGCAAACACAACTGGTCCCAGTTCTAAATCATGCGTCGTATAATTCCGCTCGTGAATCTTCAATTGTCGGGATGCGTATGCAATAACTCTCTTCCGTTGCATAAGAATGCAACCAAAACCTTGTCGCGAAGCGTCACAATATATTTCTAAATCATCGTTCCCTTCAGGTAACGATAAAATAGGCGCCGTAGTTAACTTCTTCTTCAGTAATTGAAATGCGTTCTCCTGTTCCGAGGTCCATTCGTATTTCTTCCCTTTTTGCGTTAATGCTGTCAACGGCTTAGCTATTCGGGAAAAATCTTGAATAAACCTGCTATAATAACCGGCTAAACCCAAAAATTGGCGTATCTGCATTGGTGTTTTAGGAGTCTCCCATTTTTCAATGGCTTCAATTTTTGCTGGATCAACCTGAATTCCTTTGCTACTAACAACGTGGCCAAGAAATTGCACTTCTTTCAACCAGAAAGCACATTTAGAAAATTTAGCATATAGCTGTTCTTTTCTCAACAACTCTAATATCAACCTTAAATGCTGCTCATGTTCTTGCTCACTCTTAGAATAGATAAGAATATCATCAATGAAAACGATAACAAACTTATCTAAATATGGACTACAAACTCGATTCATGAGGTCCATGAATACAGCTGGCGCATTTGTCAACCCAAACGGCATGACCAAAAATTCGTAATGACCATAACGTGTCCGAAAAGCAGTTTTCGGTATATCTTCTTCTTTGACGCGTAATTGATGATAGCCCGATCTTAGGTCAATTTTCGAGTACACACATGATCCTTGGAGTTGATCAAATAAGTCGTCAATTCTCGGTAGTGGATACCGATTCTTGATAGTTAACTTATTTAATTCACGATAATCTATACACATTCGGAAAGATCCGTCTTTCTTCTTGACGAATAAAATTGGAGCTCCCCACGGTGAAGTACTTGGTCGTATGAATCCACGATCCAGTAATTCTTTTAACTGACTCTGAAGTTCTTTTAACTCGGACGGTGCAAGTCTATATGGAGCACGGGCAACCGGTGCAGCTCCTGGTACAAGATCTATTTGAAATTCTACAGATCTAAATGGAGGAAATCCCGGCAACTCTTCCGGAAATACTTCAGGAAAATCTCTTGCCACAGGCACGTCATTGATGCACTTCTCTTTTTCTTTCTTTTCGACTTTATTAACATGTGCTAAGATAGCATAGCACCCTTTCTTCAAGCACTTTTGAGCTTTCAAATAACTAATGAGTTTTAGCTTTGAGTTACCCTTCTCTCCATAAATCATTACTGGCGTTTTATTCTTACGAGGAATGCGAATTTCCTTCTTGGCGCACACAACTTCAGCTCCTATTTTGGACATCCAGTCCATGCCGACTATTACATCAAAACTTCCTAATTCTACGGGTATCAAATCAATCTTAAATGTTTCTCCGGCTAAATTTATTTTACAATCACGGCAAATTTTATCGGCTTTAATTAGTTTACCATTAGCTAACTCAATCATGTACTTAGCATCTAGAGGTAATGATGAACAATTCAATTTAGCGTGAAAGTCTCTACACACGTAACTTCTATCAGCACCAGTATCAAATATAATAGATGCGGATAATTTATTAATGGTAAACGTACCCGTAACAAGCTCCGGGTCTTCACATGCCTCTCTAGCATTAATAACAAATGCTCTCCCACGTGCAGGTCCGATATTCTTCTCTGGATTCGGGCACTGGCTCTTATAGTGACCTTGTTTTCCACACCCAAAACAAGTAATGGTAGCCAAAGCAGTTCTATTTGCATTGGTGGCAAGAGTCTTGGTACCATTTGTATTTGTAACGAGAGCCCTACAATCTTCAGCAAGATGACCCTTTCGATTACATTTGTTGCATACCACATTACAGTAACCAGAGTGATGTTTGTGGCATCGGTTGCATAAAGTATTTTGTCCTTTATAACCAAAGCTTAAACCACTACCCGCACCTTGCGTGTTTTCTTGTTTCTTAAAAGATTGTTGTTGGTTACCTCGATCATAATTTCCATTCCACTTTCTTTTGTTACCTGATACCTTCACATCAGTATTGGATACTTTCTTATCCATGATGACCTGATCCATTAGCTCGTTTGCCATGGTTATAGCTTCATGAATTGTCTTAGGTTTCGATGCTGTAACATTTGCCTTGACCTTTTTGGGCAAACCATCTTTGTACATTTCAATCTTCCGTTCTTCGGTTGGAACCAATTCAGGACATAGCAAAACTAATTCCATGAATCGCTGATTGTAGTTGGTGATTTCAGTACCAATAACCTTCAGACTTCGTAACTCATCTTCCAACTTCCTAACCTCGTTCCTTGGACAATATTCGTTGATTAACATTGTTTTGAATTCTTCCCACGGAGTATCATAAGCTACATCTCCTCCTACAGCCGTCACATAATTTTTCCACCACGTGAGTGCACTATCTTGTAAAGTGCACGATGCATACTTGGTCATGTCCTTTTCAACACAACCACTGATTTTAAAGACAGTCTCCATCTTTTCTATCCACCGGGTTAAACCGATTGGTCCTTCTGTTCCACTGAATGATGAGGGCTTGCAAGCTTGAAAAGTTTTGTAAGTGCACCCCACACGAGGATTTGGGTTAACTGCAGCACCTCTTGCAGCCTCGACCCATAACATTCTGTCGTTCACTCGCTGATTGATGAGTTCCTGGATTTCTTGTTCCGTCATTCGATTCAATCGCGCCATTTCCTAATGAAAGAAAATAATTATTCACATGGATTATTATAGATGTAGTGTGTATTTATAGTACATTATAGCTTGTTAATAATATGAACCAGGTATTATTATAAAAGCCTTTTCTTCTTATTAGCGTTTTATAATTATATCTAGGGTAGTACCTACCCGTTAATGTCCATACTTAATAGCTTAGTACAGAATTAATTACTACCATCTAAATAATACTTAACCATGGAAAATTATTGCATTTCACACTTCACTATTTTACATATGCTTATCTTACATCGAACATTAAGCAAACCACACTAATAATATTATACAAAACATTATATGATCCCATGGTTTAATACGGCAGCGCATCGTTTGGTCTATTTTCTAGGACGTTTAGGTTCAAAGAATCGCTTAACGCTTATCCTGGCTGTCTGCCTATATTTTGGCTGTGGGACTGAAGAACTGGATGCCGGGATAGAACGAATAGGAATAGCGGGAATAGGGGTGGTAGTGTCTAGTGGAGTTGGTGCCACATCATCCTTACTAAACTCGGGATTTGAATTTTCTAATTCATTAGCCTTTCGTTTCTTTCCTAGTTCGAACTAGTCTTTTGTAATTTCCTGTATTTCTTCCTCGGGTTCACTTTCCTCCTCGGGTTCACTTTCCTCCTCGGGTTCACTTTCCTCCTCGGGTTCACTTTCCGGGTTCTCTATAGTCGGTTCATCCAGAATTTGTGAGTCTTCCCCAAAGATATTATTTTCGTCATCGGATAGGTTAATGACTGGAACACCATCTGAAGATTCTGGTTCGGAGTCGCTGAACGTGATGACAAGTTTTGAGCCCGACATCTATCACACAACAACTAACCCATTAGTACTACATAATATTTACATATAAATTTTAACCAACAATGATAAGCAATGGTTTTTAAATCAGACCCGGTCAAAGTCCAGACTTACTAATGTATCCTAACGACTTATCAGTTAGACACACTAATGCAAACCTGGTTCGCTAAGACCACCGCTCTGATACCACATGTCATAACCCGTCCTTAACCATAAGAACGTGTTAGATAACGTATGATTTCATTGCGAGGTATTGACCTCTATATGCGACATTTTTAAAAGAGAAACTGCATATATTATACATTACAAACCATAACCATTATTTTTGTTACAAACTTTAGACAATAAAAAGATGATTATCGTTTAGCGATAATCTTCGACTTACAAACTTTACATATAATGATAACAACACGATTTCGAGCATATTTTACAACACAAATCCTTGGGTATGCAGTTTTATTTTTGACACAAATATGCGTACGCAAGATCCTGCTCAAATTCAACATAATGCAGCGGAAGCTTTAGTAATCACCTGAGAATAGACATGTTTTAAAAGGTCAACATAAATTTGGTGAGATATAGGTTTAATGTCGGCAGCAATATATATATATAGACCACAAGATTTCGTATATAAACAGTTTAATAAAAATATTCTAAGTGGTTGAGCACTTGGTAACCATACTTAACATTTAATCACGTCGCATATTCCCTTTATTATGAAATCTTACTACACCGTACCAAGTGTAGTCACGAAACGAAGTACTGTGCAACCGTTGAATACTGGTCGTCCAGTCCGGTTGGGGTTGTCAGGCCCGATAGATCTATCAACAGGATTCGCGTTTACAATACCGCTGTAAATAACAGTTACCAAGCTACAGGGAAGTATGCCAGTGGTACAACTCAACGTAGAATATATTTTTCAGTTACTTGTGTCCATAACGTAAAACATAAAATACATGTATTCTCATCCCGAAATATTTAGAGTTTAAAAGTGGGACTATATACTCACTTTCGTCTTGAAGATATATATATAATTTGACTTGGTCTCCGGTTGATATCACGAACCTATCCATATATAATATATCAATACCTTTTCTTTTTAAACAAACGTCACATATATATACTTGTTATACTTTTAATACTTTGAATAATTCCTTAGTCCGTAGTTAGCAGTTCGTTGTTAGTAATTCAATTTTAATGGTTCATTTTTAGATGTTTAATATACCCGCAATGAAATAAATAAAACCCCCAATGAAATAAATAAAACCCCATCGTATATGTATTGGTCGAGATTAATCTTGACCCACGGTACCGGTGTTGTCAAATGACGTGTTGCGTACAATCATGGGATCTTATGATTAATCTTCTCGTGTTGTTTACGGGTGATCCTGAACCATATAAAATTGAATTATAAGTACATATATATAAAATATCATGTTAACTTAAAAAGATGTGATTTATTTAATTTTTCCCAATTATTTTCGTGGCTAAACTAGTCTTGGATATCCGATTTTGTTTCGGTCATAGTTTCTTCGTTACAACTCCGTTTTCGTTGATTCAACTTGCCATCTCCTTGGATCGAGTCCCTCTTTAAGACTATGAACTGTAAATACCTTAGTTTGTATTCAAAATCACACGGCATAGGTCAAACTTTAGTGAAACTTATGAAGTTAATCATTTTCCATCATGTAAACAACCTTAAATGATTATTTTTCTAAAAATACTTATACTTTGAGTTAAATCATGAAATTTTTATGTGTTATCATATTCATAGTAAAAATCATTTTTCCAGAAAATAAACCTCCAATTCAAAGTTTAAGATGGTTTTTAATTATCCAACCCAAAACAGCCCCCGGTGGCACTCCGACGTCGTAAAAACAGTTTTTAAGATAATCTTTGAAAAACCAAGTTATACCTTGTTAAATTAGCATATATTTAAGTTATATTACAGGTCTTGGAGTATTTTAAAAGTTAAGTTAGAAGGATCTATTTAGTTTGCAAACAAGTTTGAAAACATTCAAACTATGTTCTTGTTGTTAAAATTTTATACCACAAAATAAGATAGCTATATATATATGAATTGAATAAGGTTATGAACATAGATTCTACCTCAAGTTCCTTGGACAAGGATGTTGTAAAAGAGGAGTAAGAACCTAGAACCAAAAGGGTGATGGAAGTGGATGAAAGATTGGAAGTAAGTTGGTGTTCTTGGAAGGATTTCTTGAAGTGTTTTTGTAAGGTTTTCTTATGAGGTTTAAGTGTTGTTTTTGAAGCTAAATGATGGGGAAAATGCTTGGAGATGATCAAGTATGAAGTTAATAGTATTTTGAGAGAGAAATGGAAGTGTAAGTATGAGAAAATGGGGTGAAGAAATGGTGTGCATGCATAAAAACGTTTTTAGGTTATAAAGGGGAAAAAAAAAATACCTAACTTTGTTTTCTTGCTAAATAATTCATGCTACTTGACAAATGGTTGGTTCCACATGTTTCTTAATAATTTAAGGCTACTAAGGAGCAGATTTTTATTGGTATATACCAATAGTAAATACATCTAGAAGCTGCGTATGATACGGGCACATATACCCTAGGTATACGTATAGAAATCTTTGAGAAAACGGAACGAGGATTCAAATATAGCTATCTTTTGTAAATATACTTATATTGTTTTATGTATTTAAGTCTTTAAAAGTGATTAAATACATTACTTATACGATATATGTATAAACATTATAGGTCATAAGTATTTAAGTCAAATAACGTTACGTATGGTTATCGTTTTGAAAACTTAAGTTAGTAGTTTCAAAATATACTTATAACTTATTGTTATTAATACAAAATGAGATATTAAAACATTCTTAGGTCATGTTAAATATGTATATATACATATATATACACAAACGTATAATTATCATATATTGTATAGTTCGTGATATCATCGGTCAAACTAGACGGTCAAACGTTGTGTAAAACTCTTTTCGAAAAACATAAGTCTCGACAATTTGGATTGCTTATCATGTTGGTAAGGTTTAATTTATGTAAATATTAATCTTATAAGTATAGAACGATCGAAAAATTGCGGGTCGTTACAGATATCATGAACCTATCCATATATAGTTTATCAATATATTTCCATTTTAAACAATCGTCACATATATATACTTATTATACTTTTAATAGTTTTAATAATTTCTTAGTCCGTAGTTAGCAGTCCGATGTTAGTAATTCAATTTTAATGGTTCATATTTAGGTGTTTAATAAATAAAACCCCCATCGAAATAAATAAAACCCCATCGTATTTGTATTGGTCGGGATTAATCTTGACCCATGGTACCGGTGTTGTCAAATGACGTGTTGCGTACATAAAGTACCGGTGTTGTCAAATGACGTGTTGCGTACAATCATGGGATCTTATGATTAATCTTCTCGTATTGTTTACGGGTGGTCCTGAAATATATAAAATTAAATTATGAGTACATATATATAAAATATCATGTTATTTTAGAAAGATGTGATTCATTTAATTTTTCTCCAATTATTTTCGTGGCTAAACTAGTTTTGGATATCCGATCTTGTTTTGGTCATAGTTTCTTCGTTACAACTCCGTTTTCATTGGTTCAACTTGCCACTTCCTTGGATCGAGTCCTTCTTTAAGAATATGAACTGTAAATACCTTAGTTTGTATTCGAAATCATAGGTCATAGGTCAAACTTTGGTGAAACTTATGAAGTTGATCATTTTCCCTTATGTAAACAACATTAAATGATTATTTTTCTAAAAATACTTATACTTTGAGTTAAATCATGAAATTTTTATGTGTTATCATATTCATAGTAAATATCAATTTTCCAGAAAATAAGCCTCCAATTCAAAGTTCAAGATAGTTTTTAATTATCCAACCCAAAACAGCCCCCGGTTACACTCCGACGTCGTAAATTCAGTTTTTAAGGTGTTCTTTGAAAAACCAAGTTATACCTTGCTAAATTAGCATATATTTATGATATATTACAGGTATTGAAGTATTTTAAAAGTTAAGTTAGAAGGATCTATTTAGTTTGCAAACAAGTTTGAAATCATTCAAACTATGTTCTTGTTGTTAAAATTGTATACCATAAAATATGATAGCTATATTTATATGAATCGAATAAGGTTATGAACAAAGTTACTACCTCAAGTTACTTGGACAAGATTGCTGTAAAATAGAAGTAAAAACCTAGAACCAAAAGAGTGATGGAGTTGGATGAAAGATTGGAAGCAACTTAAGACATAAACTTGAAATGAAAGTTGTATTTTTGTAGTGTTTTTGTTTGATCTTGTTATGGTGGTGTTTAAGGTGATTCTTGAGAGGATTTTTGCTGGAGTTCTTAGAGAGACATGAGGCTAGTAAGTGTGTGTGTTTAGCTAGAGAAATGATGATAGAAGTTGAACCAAAATGAGGTGAGAATACCCCCATTAAAAACGTGAATGGGGGGGGACATGGACAAATTTCCATGCTTGTAATCTTGTGTAATTAGTCATACTATCTTACAAAAGTAATTACCTCTACCTTAGGGCAGTAACAAGGGCTAGTTAGGTGGTGATTTGATGTGTATATACCAATAGTAAATACGTATAGAAGTTAGGTATGATACGAGTACATATACTCTAGATATACGTATAGAAATCTTGTGAAAACGGAACGAGGATTCAAATATAGTTATCTTTTGTGAATATACTTATATTGTTTTATGTATTTAAGTCCTTAAAAAGTGATTAAATACATTACATATACGATATATGTATAAACATTATAGGTTATAAGTATTTATATCAAAAAACGTTACTTAAAGTTATCGTTTTGAAAACTTAAGTTAGTAGTTTCAAAATATACTTATAACTTATTGTTATTAATACAAAATGAGATATTAAAACATCCTTAGATCATGTTAAATATGTATATATACATATATACACAAACGTATAATTATCATATGTTATATAGTTCGTGATATCATCGGTCAAACTAGACGGTCAAACGTTGTGTAAATCTCTTTTCAAAAACATAAGTCTCAACAATTTGGGTTGCTTATCATGTTGGTAAGGTTTAATTTATGTAAATATTAATCTTATAAGTATAGATCGATCGAAAAAGTCCGGGTCATTACATGTTAATCATCACGTTCCATTAAAAACTCAGCATGACTTACTGTAATATAATCACGTTGATCAAGTGTCATTATATTATACTAACTCATGCTTCAGCTCTCAACACTACTTCAAAATCATTCATAATTCAAACTCTAAGTTTTCAGAGATTTAGAAACTAAAATAGTTTTCTTTTATGATATAACCCAGATGACGCGGAGAAATAATTAATATCGAACAAGAATATTTATGAAGATATCTTCAGAACTATTGAGGCTTATTAATAATGAAAGATACGATAATATCTCAGAATTTTAGAATCAAATTATGATGAAGAAATTCATTCACGATGATTTAGAGCGATTAAGGAGCAAGGTATTCGCTAAAGATTTCACCAGAAACAGAATCATCAGAATTCTTTATGTACAAGTTTAGTCCTTGTGATTTGTTCAAAGACTCCCCCATAGTTTGCTCAATCTGTTTTTTAGTTTCAAACTTTTTCCGAGCTTTGCCAACACACTATTCTTTATCATCAAACTTTTGACGGTTTTTGGTGGTCTACAGTTTCTGCTGCTTCATTCAGCTTTTTCAAACTTTGGAATATTGATTCGTAGACTGGGTGCTGTTGAGAATCTCAAAATGGAAGATCATAATTCTAAGAGATAAATGTTATATGTATACATATAACTATTGATGTAGACATGCTGCGAGATTTCAAAGTACTGATTGCTAATTCTCGGTAATTGGTATGGCAATTCTCGTTACAAGGTGCGGATGAGTATATGATAGGGTTGCAACGAATATAATGATTTTTCTTAGAGTCAAAGATCAACAAAGTTGTTGGTAAGTTTACTGCTAATGGGGTGGAATATAAACGGTTCTCCGGTAACGATGATGAAGGGGTAAACGTATATATCAAAGTTATAATAAGACTTATTAGAATAAAAAGTCGAAATTGATTTGCTGAAGCTGTGACAAAATTGGCTACTTTGGAAAGGGATTGCAAAGTTATTTTCAGTAATAACAACGCCAAAGGAGCTAGCACAGATACGTGTTAAACGTTTACTCAGGTTCCGAGTGTTTTCAGGTGAATAACTATATGCATCAATCTTTTTCTTCTATAGATGAAGTGCGGTTGGTTCATCCTCTCGATTGAGGTGTTTTCAAGAATCATGAAAAGTTTGAACGCAGATTGTAATCGTCAGGATACAAATGAGGTTTAAGATGAAATCAAGTGGCAAACTTGAAGAGATGTTTAGTTTCATATGTTATAATCAATATTTTAATTCATTTTAATTGTCTAATGTTGGTAGTCCATAGTTAGTAGTTCAATAATTCATATATAATATTCGAATTAATTAATACGTATCGTGACCCATTGTATACATGTCTCAGACTCGATCACAACTCAAAGTATATATATTATTGTAGAATCAACCTCAACCCTGTATAGCTAACTCGGTCATTACCGCATATAGAGTGTCTATGGTTATTCCAAATAATATATATAGATGCGTCGATATGATATGTCAAAACATTGTATACGTGTCCCGAATTATCAGACGATATTTAAAGTGCGTAAAATAAATAACAGAAATTAAATGACAATAAATAAAATTGAGAGAATTAAATTGCGATAAAAAAAATTGCGATAAATAAATGTAATAATGAATTAACAGTTAGCTAGGAACAGTTAGCTAGGATTTTGTTAGCCTGGTTTCTTAACAAAATTTCTCATAGTTAATTTGTTTGTTTCTAACAAATTTTATTTTGTCCAATGTTTTCTTCATTATGCCACTTGTTGGATTCTGATAAGTCAAAATCCAAATATGAAATTGAATGAAAATTGTTATTTTGTGGTGAATGGATTCGTATATCTGTGGATGTAAGTAGGATAGTAAATGACTGTTGAATCAGATTCGAAGAATGTACAGTGTAACTTATTAATGTAAAATCTAAATATTCCTCTGGTATTACCTACCCGTTAAAATATTTTCACCATTAACAGTTTGTACAAAAAAAATTTTAATTACAACCTTTATGAAAACATATATACATATATATATTCTTCAGATGTAATCATGGATTTAATGAGTTAATATGATATTAAACTCATTTGGTTTTCGGTTGGAATTAGAATGAATAACCTCTAAAACTTTAGAGATTACATAATCGCCATGTAGAACGAAGATAAATGATGTAGAACGATTCGCAGATCGATAATTATGCTCGAGGTACAGAATGAGATGTTATGGTGTGTGATGTTGAAATTTGGGTTGTTGATGGTACTGGTGTTGATACCGGTGGTACTGTTGGTGCCGGTGATGTTGCTGAAGCTGGTAAGTTTTGCACCATATTCTCCAAATTGATTATTCGAGCGCGAAGTTCGTTGGTTTCTTATATTATTCTGGAATGATTTTCGGTCAGAACGAGCGAATGAATAAGGTTTAGAATTTTAGATAGAATATAATCGTGGCGAGATATTCGGGAAATGAGGGTGAAAATGGTGTTTCGGACTGGTTTGCCGGTAAGTGCTTCAGGTTGTTTGCCAAGGGGGAAAGTTTGGTTGGTAGAAAGGATCGCCTTCTTCTCGTCTCCATTGATTAAGTCAACTACGAACTCATCCCCAATTCATCCAGAATTGATGATGGCTAATTGGTTGATCCATTCCGGTTACACTGCTTTCGGAGTTCGAGTGAAACTCCATATCGGAATAGCTGTCGGAATTCGAGGAACTTGAACTAGTGGCGAGTTCCATTTCGTACGATTGAATAAAGGATTTTTCGATATGAAATGATTTTCGAATATTGGATGATATTCTAACTACATAGAATATATATATATATATATATATATATATATATATATATATATATATATATATATATATATATATATATATATATATATATATATAGTACTAAGGATTTCGTAGACTACGGAGGAATTTACGGCATATGTCAGGCAAGTCTATAGTAATAGATGTGCTAAGATATGAATTTTGCATATACACTATTCATGCAGTCAATGCAGTAAAACGTGTCTAGACTAAGAATGATAAGCAGGTAATTTCCTAAGGATAATAAGCAGATGATTTCTGACTAGAAATGATAAGCAAAACTTTTGACATGCAGACACGGTCGAAGTCCAAACTCATTAATGCATCCTAACAACTACTAGTTAGACACACTAATGCAAGACCTGGTTCGCTAAGACTACCGCTCTGATACCACATGAAGCGACCCGTCCTAATCCATAAGGACGAATACAATAATATATGATTACATTGCCAGGTATTTGACCTCTAAATGATACATTTTACAAACATTGCATTCGTTTTTAAAAGACAAACTTTCATATCCTCGAAAGTTGACAGGCATGCATACCATTCCATAATATATCCAAACTATAAATGACTTAATAATAATCTTGTTGATCTCAATGACTCGAATGCAACGTTTTTTAAAATATGTCATGAATGACTCTCAATAATATCTCTAAAATGAGTAAATGCACAGCGGAAGATTTCTGTCAAACCTGAGAATAAACATGCTTTCAACTGTCAATCAAAAGGTTGGTGAGTTCATTAGTTTATCATAAACGTTCATTTTCATCATTTTAATAGACCACCAGATTTCGGATATTTATTTGTACACGTAACCCGAGCACAATATAGTACGCATAACCTGCGAATTAAAAATCATTCATATGGTGAACGCTTGATAACCGACTTAACTTTAATGCATAGAATATCCCCAAACAGAACCTCTCGTCTGTATAATAATAATAATCTCGAAGTACTAAAGCATCCGTACCCCGGATGGAACTTGTCGAGGTCCATAGATCTATCTTTAGGATTCGCGTCAATTAGGGGCCATACCCGTTTCCTAATTATTAGGTTACCAAGCTAAAAAGAGGTGATATTCGATTTCGATAATCCAACCATAGAATGTAGTTTCGATCACTTGTGTCTATTTCGTAAAACATTCATAAAAACAGCGCATGTATTCTCAGTCCCAAAAATATATATAAAAAGAGAGTAATGAAACTCACAATACTGTATTTCGTAGTAATTATGCATATGATAGCATTGAACAAGTGCAAGGTTGGCCTCGGATTCACGAACCTATATCAATTGTATATATTAAAACGTGTAATCGTAATCGAACCAATATATATATATATATATATATATATATATATATATATATATATATATATATATATATATTATTAGTGATATAATTTTTATATTAGTAACTTTTATATTTCATTATTAATATATATTAATTTTATATATATTTAAAAATATAAATTTTTGTTATGTCATATGTATTATATATATATATATATATATATATATATATATATATATATATATATATATATATATATATATATATATATATATATATATATGTTTCATGTGTTTGTTAAAATAGCAATTATAACAATACTAGAATAATATTAGTAGTGATTAAAATAATAATAATGTTAATACTAGTATTAATAATAATGATAATAATATTAATGATTCTCATAATAATAATATTAATGATAGTTTTATTAATAAATCTTATAATAATGATAATAACAGTTTTTAAATGAAAAGTTTAGTAATATTAATTATAAATAGATTAATAATACTAATGTTTAAAAATAATACTAATACTAATATTAATTAAGAATAATGATAACATTAATAAGCATAATCATAATCATAATAATAATAATAATAATAATAATAATAATAATAATACTTAAATGATAAGATTAATAATAATGTTAATAATACTTATATAAAAAAAATATACTAATGATAATAATGTCTTTAATACTTATAAATATAAATACGACATTAGTAATAATAATTATAGTTCTAACAATCATAATAATAATAATCATAATCATAACAATAATTAACAATACACATAATAATAATAATAATAATAATAATAATAATAATAATAATAATAATAATAATAATAATAATAATAATAATAATAATAATAATAATAATAATAATAATAATAATAATAATGAAATGATAATAATCATAACAATAATAATTCTAATCATAATAATAACATTATTAACTAATAAATATAACCATAACAATAATAATAATAATAATAATAATAATAATAATAATAATAATAATAATAATAATAATAATAATAATAATAATAATAATAATAATAATAATAATAATAATAATAATAATAATAATAATAATAATAATAAAAATAGACTACCTTATAAAAGAAGCATAAAAAGGTTAATGTTCCAGCCCGGACTCAAACACACGACCTCTCGGTTAACACACATGTCCCTAACCATCTGATCTGTTGCGTTTTTCTATAATTAATACAACTAATAATATACTTAACCCTTTTTCTGTTATCCTTATCCTTCTTCTTCATACTAACTAGTAAACCAGGGATCAACTCAATCATCCTAACAAATTGGTTTTAAGGTTTCATAACAATACATAAACACTTATAATTATTATTTTAGATTAACAAACACTAGAAAAGAAAAAAAAATAAAAAATGCCAAGAACAGCTGCTGCTGTCGCGGCTTTGTTTTTTTCTTAAAAAAATGATTTCAATTTCTAGAACGTTTTGGACAATTGTTTAAACATGAAATACTTGTTAAATACTTACCATACACTTTCTAATTCATCAATTGAACTTTAAACCTAACAGAAATTTCGAATTTGATGGAAGAACATTAGTTGACTTTTAAAAACCAAAACTTTGACTTCAAAATTTGAGTTCGTTAAAAAGAATTGAGATTTGAAACTTTGTAGGTAGTTTGAGTATGGGATTCCTAACAACACTGCATTTAAGGATTTTGAAAATTTGTTCGAAATCGATTTATGGTAGAAATTAACAAGAACAGAGGTATGCGTAATTGTTTTCTTTAAATTTTAATTTGATTTCCCTGTTTCAGTTCGAATTGTATTAGAGGAAGTTATATAGAGGATGAATGATATCATCACAGCTATATTGATCAATTGATGTTTGTTTGTTAGCTTAATTAACTCGACACAATTGCCATCAGACATAAATTTCAAAGATTTAAAAGTAGAAATTGACATTAATTTGTACTGGATTTTGTTTGTATACTGTGATTAATTGGAATCGTTTGTACCCACTTACAGACATAAAACAACTGATGTGTAATCTCGTACTCTAAATTATTAGCTAAATACCTATCGATTATCACACAATACAGAAAACTATAACCAGTTCGTGTAGTAATTAAACAAGTATTTGACCAATTCGTTCCACAGAGAGCAGGTAATTGAAAACTTGAACTATTAATTATTCTAAGATTTAAAAGGGAAGTTTTGTTGTAAAACTGACTAAACGCGAAAGTAAATTAAACTTAACTCAATAAGAAACAAAGGTATCCTCTTAGCTACAATTCCCTAGGCTAGGATTGCTCGGTTAAACTCGTTAAGTAAACAATTACAATGATGTGACACTGTATTTATCTGTCGATTCCTACAGTTTAAGACTAGCAACCTAAGTATAACTGTCGTTAACCTAGAATTACTAACCAATTCACAATGATATTACTCAAGATTATAATCTAACTTAGGTTGGTTTGGTGTCCCTTACAACCTCACAATTATTGCAACTAATTTCAAGCTCAACCACTATACGATTAATTTTATTATCGGTGTCCCTCATAATATCTCACGTATTCCTAAATTATTCACGTTCAATAATCTAGTAAAAGCTATTAATCAATTTAACTGTCGTTAATTAATCAATAACTCCCGTGATCTAACAATCAATAAGCTTTAATAACGGTGGATCTTAGCTAGACATAAAATTGTGTAATTTTAATTAATTGTCGTTAACCAAAAGATCGCAATCCATCACCTAGGTTCATGCATCTAAGCGAATACTAAATATTTAGCTACTCATGGTAAAACAAATAACAAATAAATAAGAAGAACAATTAAGCACGAACATTGAATTGAATAAAGAACAAAATAATAAAAGTTAAATAAGAGATTAAACTAACCAAACTTGATGTAATAAATTTAACCCTTGCAAAATAATGTAGAAAAGCTAATAAATTCGTAATTAATGTTGCTGTGAAAGAAAATTCGTAAATAAAACTGCCTGCCCTAAATTGGGGTAAAATTCGTCTATTTATAGGAGTAAACAAATCAGCTGGAACCGACCCTGGTCGCGATCCGCGACAACCCATCGCGAAACGCGATGAACCAGGACGCAACCAATCTGCTTGAAACGCGACAGATTGGTCAGTTTGGCTTCTTTTCCATGTCGTGTTCTAATGCACTTCATCACGTATCACGATGACCAAAACGCGATAAACCTCATCCTGAAGCGATGGAAACTGATTTTTTCACCCGGGGCACGTTTATCTTCAACTCTAACTTCGTTTTGGCTATATCTTCAATGAAAATCAACATTAATGAGCCAACGAACCATATCTTGACACTTTCTTCATTTTAAACTCAAATAACTCGATATCTTAATCAAAGTCTTTAAAATACCAGCAAATGGAACAAGATAACGCCCAAAATATATGTATGAAAATGGCGTTATCAAAATCCCCCACACTTGAACCTTGCTTGTCCTCAAGCAAGTCAATCTCGAACCAATAACTGTACGTATAATCTTCAACAAAATTTTGCAAGATTCAAGCCTTCAAGTCAATCCTCCACAAGCTCTCGCACTCTTCATCTTTTCACGATTAAGCTTATTTTCTCACAAAATAATTCCTCACATTCCCGTCACTTATAAAAACAACATACAAACCATCAAACGCACCCCCTTCTTCCCCCCATTTTCAATTAAACACATTTCAAAAACAATATCCTAAGTGGCCATTATTGCAAACAAATTTTCATAAAACATTTTTTTCTAGGTCATGAATTGAGATGTAAAGACAATTTGGGTTGAGAACTTAAACTTCAAAAGTTTCCACAACTTTACTTCTTAACACAAACCTTTCATCTCAAAGCCTAAATTCTTTTCACTTAGCTTCCCCTAAAAATCACATTACTAGGCTTTCAATATCCTTCTTTTCTTTGCATCAATCAACCCTTAAGACTTAACTTTCCAACCTCAATAACTAATCACCAATAAACATTCAAATTCCTACACATCGTGTCAAAAGAAACACACATTTTTGAGTTGTTTCTACACTTGTGCTTATTTAATGAGGTAGATATAACTCGGATAACAATTGGTGTAAAATGATTACAAATGGTAAAAACAATCTTACATTATAAGGTTTAGTATTTGTAACATGACTCTTATTCGCATCAAGATAGCCTACTAACAATATTTAAGGCTCTATTGCAAATACCAATACTTCACAATTTAATCAGAGATCCAGTTATAAATAGATTCATACCTGTGTTTATGTAGGGAAACCCGTTTAACTTTTTAACTCTCTTGATTCCATTTCATGCTGATAATTTCTAAATATGCAAGCTATCCACATACTGGTCACATCTCTCTTATCCAACGTACCCTGCAAAGGTAACTCTCCCCAAGGTCTAGCCTTACTAGGTATTTTCCACATCATGAGCCAAAGGTGATCACTGCTGCATAAGTATAAGACGAGTACTTACAACCAAAACTACCTAAATATGATCACCTTGCCTTGAGATAGTAACGTCCTTGACCCGTGTAGCGAACCTTCAACCAACCGATCGTAAACCGGAAAAAGGTCTTAGGTGGTTAGGTGATCTAGCACCCTAAAGGATCTATCGGCTCGAGTCTTAGAAACTACTACTTAGGCTCGGATCTCATAAGCATTCTCTCTTTCTTTTTTTTCTTTTTTTTTTCATCATTTTTTTTTTCTTTCATTTTTTTTCAACAATAATACACTCTTTGAATGTCTTCCTCGTCTTCGATTTGTGACTTTGTAGAACCCGCAATGTATGATGTAGCGGATGGATAATGATGTGATCGATGATGATGAATGATTTGTTGTAGGAAGTCTTTAACTCATGACAATAAGCAATACCATTCACACCATAGTCAGCAACAGCCACCCCTTAAAGGGTCCATTGGAGTCAGAGATTTGTGATTTTTCCTCTTTAAGCTTACATACCTAGCACTTATGAGAATAACACTTCTTTAAGAGAGTCAAAAAGCCATAAACACAAAATATGAAGCCATTTATATCCTAATCTCTAATTTAACCATTTTTCTCGCATTTTACCCTAAAGCTCTAAATACCGTTATTCTTCATTTCTTGACACAAATAAGTTGCATTGTCATCTTTGAAACAAATACTAAACTAGATTAAATAAGATTAAATTTTTAACATTTTTAACCAAATTTATCCAACATTTATCCCTCTCAACTTTCACCTTTCATCAATTGTCTTTCCTCAAGCACTTATATACTCAAAATTCCTCAGTTATGGTAAAAAAAAAAAATCCATTCATAATTAACAAACCACTAACAATTTGCTTAAACCTAATAAACCTCACCGGCCAAAACCAAAAATTCCAAATCAACCCCTAATCACTACGGGCGCTCTCATGGGTAAAACATCTCAATTATAACCGTAAAAGTTTAAAAATTCTGACCACCTAGGCAATTAAAACATGCAAACATTTCAAAATCCGCGAGAATTTATCTCTCCCCCCACACTTAAGATCATGTAATGCCCTCATTTACATGAAATCAGATAAATAAAAATAAATTCGAGAGGACAAAATAGTGAAAAAGGGAAAAGAAAAGAAAAGAAAAACCCGGATTTTTAGATCCGTAGATCGCGGAAACACGGTGCACGATGGCGCTGAACTTACTGCCAGCATAAGAACATCGGCATCAACTCGATCACCAAAACATCATAATCAAGTAAGGTGCTGAACTTAATGCCAGACTTTGAAAAAGTAAAGCATAACCACCGTGGAACCTGAAACGAAAACATACATAGCCACAACCATAACTAATGGGGTGGTACCACCATGGTACCGAAACGCCCCATTCAAAATCCAAAGTATTAAGTTTAAGACTAACAATTACAATCATCCTAATTAAGTTTACAGTCATCCAAAATAAAAAACAAATAAACGAAATTAAAAAGTTTTTCTTGTCACCACACGATCACCACCGCATCCAATCACCAAGGGTTATACCCTCAATAAGATCCATCATACTGCCCACCATAAGGACCTCCACCACCTGACTGACCTCCCTGGTTACCTTCATCATGCTAAGAACTAGAACCTGCTCCTTTTTGTTGGACCATATCCTCCCAAACTGCCGGAGCTGCTGTGCGATCATACACCCGATAAGGACCTGTCGACTCCAGAGTCCATGGAATACGAGTTCCATAAGAAGTAAAGATGGTATTAGGAGAAACAAGCTCCATGTTGTGTCGATGCCAATCGTGATGATACACAACCTCACTAATGCCATATCCAATCTGACTTTCCGAGCATGCTCGGGTCTCCTCATTATAAAGCTGCATGGTCCGCATCTGTTCCATTAAATCTCGGTTTGTAAAACGTTGACCCCCAACACCTTGACCCGCATCTTGACCACCCTCGGCCATCTCTTCATCCTCCTCATGTGCCCCCTGCGCATCTCGGGGACGACGATGACGAACTCGGAATGGAATAACCTGGCCGTGTTCAATAGATATTACTCTTGCCCCTCGAAAAACATTTTCTCCTAACACAACCGCCTCAGTAACAATTCGCTCCATATCCGTCCTATCAATTTCAAAAACTGACGCAATCCTCGTGATAAAGTGACCACCTCTAATCGGGCTTCCCGCAGAACGAAGTCCACTACCCTGATGTTTTTTTTCTCCAGGTTTTATATTGTTTTTAGATTTTTCATGGTTTACCAATTAAAGCAAAAATACACACAAATTACCTAACAAATACAAACTCTACACGAATTGATTTTTTAACGAGTCATTTTCTCGACTCATCCCCATGCTCATGTGTCATTCGGGTAGAGGGTGAGGTCCTCCCTCTCGGTGTTATCGAATGCCTCGTGATACAATTTTAACCGATGACCATTCACCTTAAAGCTTCTACCCTCGTCATCTAACAATTCTACGTGCCCGGCCGGAAAAGCTTTTTTCACCACGAATGGACCGGACCATCGTGACCTAAGCTTTCCGGCGGAGAATTTGAACTTAGATTGAAATAACAAAACTTTATCGCCCGGTTCAAATTCTTTTCTCATCTTTAAACGCGCATCATGCCATAACTTCATTTTCTCCTTATAAATGCGCGAATTCTCATAAGCATGGTTTCGCAATTCCTCAAGTTCATGAATTTGCAAAAACCGATGTTCTCCCGCTTCATTAAGGTTGGTATTACACTGTTTAAGTGCCCAATACGCCTTATGCTCCACTTCAACCGGCAAATGACACACTTTTCCATAAATGAGACGGAATGGTGTAGTACCAATGGGCGTTTTTATGCAGTTCGAAATGCCCATAGTGCGTCATTCAACTTCCGGTTCCAAATCTTAGGATTGTTTTTCACCGTTCTTTCAAGAATGCGTTTTAGTGCGCGGTTAGTATTCTCAACTTGGCCACTCGTTTGAGGGTGGTAAGCCATGGAGAAACGGTGGGTTACTCCATACTTTTTAAGCACGTTCTCGAGTAGTTGATTTGCAAAGTGCGTACCACGATCACTAATCAAGGCCTTTGGAAGCCCGAAACGCGAAAAGAGATTTTTAAGGAAGTCAACAACGACTCTTGCGTCATTAGTAGGCAAAGCTTTGGCATCGGCCCACTTTGACACGTAGTCAACCGCCACAAGGATGTATTTGCATTTGTTGAATGCGGGAAAAGGTCCCATGAAATCAATCTCCAAAATGTCAAATATCTCACAAACTTGAATACTCGTTTGAGGCATCTCATCTCTTTTGGAGATGTTTCCCGCCCTTTGGCAAGCATCACAAGTTTTGATAAAGGCACTAGAATCTTTGAAAATGGTAGGCCAATAGAATCTCGAATCAAAGATTTTCTTAGCCGTATAATTAGCTCCAAGATGCCCACCCGTGGGTCCTTGGTGACAATGCTCTAGAATTTGTTGAGCTTCCTTCCCATAAACACAACGACGAATCTCTTGATCCACCCCAATTCGAAAAAGATGTGGGGCATCCCAAAAGTAAAACTTAATATCCGCAAAGAATTTCTTCTTTTGTTGGTAAGTTAAACCTTTTGAAAGAATGCCCGCGGCTAGATAATTAGCAATATCGGCGAACCAAGGATTTTCGGATTCAATTTCAATTCCCATAAGGGACTCATCGGGGAATGTATCATGAATGTCCGATTCATTGAGTTCCTCCAGGTTTGGATTTTCAAGACGAGATAAATGATTCGCGGCTAAATTTTCGGCACCCTTTTTATCCTTGATCTCAATGTCAAATTCTTGGAGAAGAAGAATCCAACGAATGAGTCTAGGCTTAGCATCTTGTTTAGAGAACAAGTACTTAAGGGCCGAATGATCGGTGTAAACGACCGTTTTAGACAACACCAAATATGACCTAAATTTATCAAACGCGAAGACGACTGCAAGGAGCTCCTTTTCCGTGGTGGTATAATTCAATTGAGCCCCCGTAAGTGTCATACTCGCGTAATAAATAGGTTTAAAGTGATTAACGTGGCGTTGACCTAAAACCTCGCCTAGCGCAAAATCACTAGCATCACACATAAGCTCGAAAGGATGTGACCAATCGGGAGATACCATGATAGGAGCGTGTGTGAGCTTCTATTTTAAGAAGTTGAAAGCGTTCTCGCATTCGATATTAAAGTCGAATGGAACGTCCTTCTCAAGGAGTTTGGTTAGTGGTCGGGCAATCTTAGAAAAGTCCTTGATGAACCGTCTATATAATCTCGCATGACCAAGAAAACTACGAATGGCTTTAACGTTTGTAGGTTTAGAAAGGCCTGAGATAACATCAATTTTGGCCTTATCAACCTCAATACCTGCACGAGAGATTTTGTGCCCTAAGACAATGCCTTCCTTCACCATGAAGTGGCATTTTTCCCAGTTAAGAACATGGTTTGATTCCTCGCACCTTTTGAGCACTTTTTCAAGATTAGCAAGACACGAATCGAAAGAGTCTCCAAAGACAGAAAAATCGTCCATGAAAACTTCCATGAAGTCCTCGATCATGTTATGAAAGATGGCAACCATACACCTTTGGAAGGTGCTCGGAGCATTGCATAGCCCGAATGGCATTCGCCGATAAGCAAAGGTACCGAAAGGACAAGTAAATGTGGTTTTATCTTAGTCCTTCGGATCAATGGGGATTTGAAAGTAGCCTGAAAATCCATCTAGGAAGCAATAGAACTCCCTTCCCGCTAAACGCTCAAGCATTTGATCGATAAATGGGAGCGGGAAATGGTCCTTCCTTGTGGCGTCGTTCAAACGACGATAGTCTATACAAACTCTCCACCCCGTGACGGTTCGAGTAGGGACAAGTTCGTCCCTCTCGTTGAGAACAACAGTCGTGCCTCCCTTTTTGGGCACAACTTAAACAGGGCTTACCCACGCGCTGTCCAAGATGGGATAAATTAACCCGGCATCGAGCAATTTAACCACCTCTTTTTTAACGACCTCTTTCATATTCGGGTTTAGACGACGTTGCCTTTGTACCACGGGTTTAAAATCATCTTCCATTAGGATTCGATGAGTATAAAAGGCCAGATTGATGCCCGGTATGTCCGAGGTTTTCCAAGCTATTGCCCTTTTGTGGGATTTAAGAACGGAAACCAATCGACCCTTTTGGTCGCCGGTAAGTGTCGAAGAAATAATAACCGGAAATTGGGACGTACCTTGAAGATAAGCATATTCCATGTGAGGTGGAAGTTCCTTAAGCTCCAAGGTGGGCGGTTCTTCGAGAGATGTTTTGATACGGAATTCATTTTTCAACCGGATAGTTTCAAATGATTCCGATTCTTTAAGCTCATCCTCTTTAAGCAATTCCTCCAACTCAACTTCCGGGTCGAAGTCATCATTGACTTCACCCATCATGATTACATCCGATGTGTCTACACTTAACAATTCCTGCAAATCATGCTCAACACAATCGTCAATAACATCAATAGCAAAACATTCATCATCGGTTGAAATAGGGTGTCTCATGGATTTATTAATGTGACAAATCACCCTCTCATTCCCAACACCTAAGCTAAGTTGTTCTCTTTGAGCGTGTATGATAGCATCCGCGGTGTTAAGGAATGGTCGACCTAAAATAATGGGCACCTTAGTGTCCTCTCTCATCTCTAAGATCACGAAATCAACTGGGAATACAAGTGACTCAACCTTTACCAATATGTCCTCGGCTATTCCAATGGGGGTATCAAAAGAGTGGTTCGCTAAGCGAATCCCCATTCTTGTAGGTTTCAAGTCTCTTAGGCCAAGTTTAAGATATAACTAATATGGCATAAGGTTAACACTAGCACCTAAGTCGGCAAGTGCATCGTACACTTCCGAATTACCCATAACACAAGGGATAAGAAAACTACCCGGGTCTCCCAATTTTGGAGGCATCTTGCTCTTTTTCAAGATGGCCGAACATTCCTTATGGAGGAATGCGGCGGATACCTCATGGTACTTACCTTTCTTGGAGATTAGATCTTTAAGAAACTTCCCATAGTTAGGCATCCCCTGGAGTACTTCCGCGAGTGGCATGTTCACGCTAATCTGTTTAATCATGTTTGCAAATTTCTGATATTGACTAGCGAGCTTATCCTTCTTTAATGCTTTCGGGTAAGGAATTGGTGCTTTGTATTCCTTCAACGGCGGTGATTTAGTTATGATCTCCGGCGGATCATCTTCCTTTTTCTCTTCGTCAGGCGACTTTTCTAACTCGGGCTCTTCCTCCTTTTTCTCCTCATTAATAGGTACCTGCAAAACATTAGAAGAAACAATAGGAGAAGACTTCGGAGTCTCCTTGTTAATAACCAAACCACTTCGAGTGGTTATAGCATTCACGTGCTCATTCCTAGCAGGCACTTTGTTGTTTGGATTGGATTGCGTATTAGCTGGGAGAGCACCCGGTGGTCTCTCCGATAAAGATTGATCGATACGCCCCACATCCCGTTCCAAGTTCTGAATCGAAGCCTGCTGATTTCTAACTTGCTGTTTTGTAGATTCCCCATCTTGCCTCAAAGCAGTGATACTTTCGTCCGTTTTCATAATAAAACCCCGTAGCAATTCCTCCAAAGGAGGCATCTTATTCTCTGGCTGCTGAACTGGTGGCATAGGCTGCTGGAAATTCCTAGGTGTTGCTTGCTGATTTCTGTTATTAAACCCAGGCAGCTTGTACGGATATACCTTCTGATTGCCCTGATAAACCTGATTACCACTCTGATAATTGTTACCACCCATATTATTCGCCTGATTGAAAAACTGTCTCCCACCCGGAAATTCACTAAGAGCAAAATCACCCTTCTTAACATAACCCAGATAATTAGCCTGTTCCTCCATTGATGCTTGATCACAATCTTTGGTCAGATGCGGTCCTTGACAAAATTCACAACCCACCTTCATAGCGTGCATCTCTTTAGTCATTGACTCCATCTGTCTCTTGAAAGTCGCAAGTTGAGCCTTAACTGCAGCAAGCTCGTCACTAGTTTCGGTACTAGCAACATAAGAAGAGCGAGAAAGATCTAATTCTTGATGCCAATCATATGATTGCGTGGCAGTATCTGAGATGATTTCATAAGCGTCATCCGGAGTCTTTTTCATCAAAGAACCACCTGCAGCAATATCAAGTTCTTTCCTTGTCGGCACATTAACACCTTTGTAGAAAATTTGGACCTTATTGAAGTTGTTCAACCCGTGTTGAGGACAATTACGTAACATTTTTCTGAACCGTGTCCAAGCATCATAAAGTGTCTCATGTGGCTTCTGAATAAAATGATTAATTTCGCTCTGCAGTTGAGCGGCCTTTGCAGCTGGAAAGAAACGTTGCAAAAATTTATCTTCCATTGTAGCCCAACTATCAATTTCACCTTCAGGCAATGAGTCTAACCAATCATTGGCGTCATCTTTAAAAGACCAAGGAAAAACCCTCAAATAGATAACTGTATCCGCAATATTTGCAATCTTGAACAAGTTGCAAATGCTTTTAAAGGAACGAAGGTGCTCGAATACATCCTCCTTCGATGTACCTCTGAATTGGCATTGGTGAGTTATCATATTAAGAATCTGTCCCTTGACTTCAAAATCTGTAGTGACTGCTGGTTGCCTGATGGTGTGTCCGTTGCCAGCCCTTGTGGCTTTCATCAATGCTTCCATAGTCTGTCCTGCTGCTCCTTCAGCCATGTTAACTTCTTCCTTAATATACTCAAAATCCAGAATATAAAAAGGTAACTCAGCGAAATCCTCAGCGATTTCCTGTTCTTTTTTAGCTTTGCTGCGTGTGTAGTAAACTCTAGACGGTTCCAGAGTTATTGGTACCTAACCTGCGATCACACCACAACAAAATCGCGCGTAAAATCAAACAAAAATAACAGAAAAGGAACTTTTGCAAGAATTGCTTCTCACAAAAGGATCGAATAATCAAAAGCTTAACCAAATTTCCAATAATTACATCGCTCCCCGGCAGCGGCACCAAAAAGTTGATGTGTAATCTCGTACTCTAAATTATTAGCTAAATACCTATCGATTATCACACAATACAGGCAACTATAACCAGTTCGTGTAGTAATTAAACAAGTATTTGACCAGTTCATTCCACAGAGAGCAGGTAATTGAAAACTTGAACTATTAATTATTCTAAGATTTAAAAGGGAAGTTTTGTTGTAAAACTGACTAAACGCGAAAGTAAATTAAACTTAACTCAATAAGAAACAAAGGTATCCACTTAGCTACAATTCCCTAGGCTAGGATTGCTCGGTTAAACTCGTTAAGTAAACAATTACAATGATGTGACACTGTATTTATCTGTCGATTCCTACAGTTTAAGACTAGCAACCTAAGTATAACTGTCGTTAACCTAGAATTACTAACCAATTCACAATGATATTACTCAAGATTATAATCTAACTTAGGTTGGTTTGGTGTCCCTTACAACCTCACAATTATTGCAATTAATTTCAAGCTCAACCACTATACGATTAATTTTATTATCGGTGTCCCTCATAAAATCTCACGTATTCCTAAATTATTCACGTTCAATAATCTAGTAAAAGCTATTAATCAATTTAACTGTCGTTAATTAATCAATAACTCCCGTGATCTAACAATCAATAAGCTTTAATAACGGTGGATCTTAGCTAGACATAAAATTGTGCAATTTTAATTAATTTTCGTTAACCAAAAGATCGCAATCCATCACCTAGGTTCATGCATCTAAGCGAATACTAAATATTTAGCTACTCATGGTAAAGCAAATAACAAATAAATAAGAAGAACAATTAAGCACGAACATTGAATTGAATAAAGAACAAAATAATAAAAGTTAAATAAGAGATTAAACTAACCAAACTTGATGTAATAAATTTAACCCTTGCAAAATAATGTAGAAAAGCTAATAAATTCGTAATTAATGTTGATGTGAAAGAAAATTCGTAAATAAAACTGCCTGCCCTAAATTGGGGTAAAATTCGTCTATTTATAGGAGTAAATGTGACAACCCGTAAATTTCCAGCAAAATTTAAACAAAAATCTTTATATGATTTCATTTAACCTTGACTAATTCCGATGATTCACAAACAATTATTTGTAAATAATTACGCATTAATTTGATATATTAATATTATTATTATTAATATTCTTTTTAAACAAGATATCAATAATTAATATCTTTATTATCAGTATTGTTATTATGAATAAAAAAATATTGACAAATATTCTTGGAAAAGTAGTAAATCAATTTGTTTATTTTTAAAAAAAATATATAAAAAAAATCCTTAAAATAAATGATTTTTTTAATAAAATAAATAAATAAATAAATAAATTACCTTTTAACTAAAAATTATAATGGAAAACTACTTTTATTATTTTATTTTGTGCATTATCCCATGACCTAACATTTAATACTTTTGAATTTTAAAATCCCATTAAAAATTAAAATATTTCTTTTTCTTTTAATTATTTTATTCTTTTTACCTAATTTTTTCAAGTATAAATACCCCTCATTTCTCATTCAAACTCACACCAAAATTTCTCTCATTCTCTCTTTGAAGAATTACTACTAGTAAGTATTCTTTTCTTACTTTTTACTTTTTACTTTTTACTTTTACTATTTACTTCGATTTTTTTTTACCGAAACATGTAAATAATGTTATAAATTATATGCAATTAAAATTAAAATAAATAACATGTTATAATTAGTAATATATGTTACTAAAAATTATAAAAATATTTTTTATGAATTAATATATAGGAGTTATAATAAAAATCGAATTAATGAATATATATGTATATACGCACCTAACGTGAAGGTTATAATTAAAGATAGCGTACAAAGACTACAAACATCACCGCTACTTGTGGCCTAGGGTGATCCTTGTTACCATTATGGGACGCTTGTGGATCTCGAATGCCAAGACTTAGATTCTGGTCAAGAGATCCTGGGCCGCTCGGTAACAATAGATCATTCGAGGGACTTGCATGTTAGCGACGAAGTTTGGGCGAGATTGTACAACATCTTTGTTAAGAATTATAACCCGAACATTCTTAAACTAGAAGCTTACTATAAGTGGAAGTTTTTCATAAGTAGTAGGTTTCCAAAAATAGAAACTTTTGAGAAATACGAACTTTTCTCGAAAACCGTCACTGTCAATATAGTTGCTATAGTAATATACATACTTTATGTCAAGTTAGACATTAACTAATCAAACGTTATACCTCAAGGTTGATATCCAGATCACTTACTTGCTTTACTTTCCTTCTTGCGTGGAATACTTCAACTGCTATTTAATGTGAGTTCATCTGCTCCCTTTTTATATATTTTTGGGCTGAGAATACATGCGCAACTTTTATAACTGTTTTACACGTATTAACTATTAAACTGTGATATGTTGGGCTATGATCAGCAAGTCCCCAACCGACAAGTATAAACGATAACTTGTTACGGGGAAAACTTGAAAGTCTAGTCTAAATATCAGTACCAACTATTAAACTGTGATATGTTGGGCTATGACCAGCAAGTCCCCAACCGACAAGTATAAACGATAACTTGTTACGGGGCAAACTTGAAAGTCTAATCTAAATATCAGTACCAACTGTTAAACTATGCTATACCCGGCTATGTCCGACTAAGTCCCTACAGTGATATTTTTAATTTCTGCGGCATTCTTAATTATTGGGGATAGGCCTATCGGAAGTAACGTCCCCGATACATTTGACTAAGTCTTTGTATTACTTGATAATGAAATTAAACGACAAGGACAGAACAACTTGTCATGGGGCAAACAACGTTTAGTCTAAATATCACGCACTGGCATAACTTTTTTATCCTGCGGGAGATCAACTTGACTGGATCTGTGTGATCTACTTATGAAAACAAATCTTGTGGTCTAACACTATTACTGAAATCATTATTTATGACAAACTTATGAACTCACTCAACCTCGTGTTGACTTTTTAAGCATGTTTATTCTCAGGTACTTAAATATTGCTTCCGCTGTATATCTACTGCTTTGATGATGATTGCTTGCTATGCTTGGAGTCTTCATTACATATCATATCAATTAAATACATATTTATCTTCCGCTGCAAAACTCAACAAAATATCTCATGTAGAGTCGTTCTCGTTTATACAACTGTGATTTGATATAATTAGACACAAATACCCCAGGCCCTATTTGGGGGTGTGACAGATTGGTATCAGAGCAGTTTGTTGTAGAGAACCAGGATTGCATTTTATGTGTGCCTTATACAATTAGGTACCTTAGCAATGTAGGACTACAACTTTCCTTGACCGTAGTGCCTTTACTTGTTGCCTTTAACTGTTAAATGCTACACTATACTTTAGAAACTTTACTTATCTTATAATACCGAGCCAACATAAGAACTCTGCTAACTTTCCTAAGTATTATCCAATTACGCCACCGCATTTAAATGCGACACCATGATTTCTGAAATTCTTGACATTCCTATGTCATCTATCATGGTTTTGTGTATTACATATGTATTACATGAAATATTATCCATGATTTTTGAAACTCCTATAATTGTTACTATTCATATTCAAACGTATATAACTCCATGTTATATAATGTACCTATATTCCTTATACCTTTATGCATCGATTTGCGAACCGGAAAATGTCATTAGGTTATCACAGTATAGGAATTGAAAGTCTTTAATCAAAAGATTATTAGATTACATACTTATCATTTTATAATCTCGACACGTCATACTGCCATTATTGGAGTATAGACAAATCATATCTTATCATATCTATCCCAATAGACCTTGTCTACCACTTTTCCTAAATTTCCTCCATAAATTATGGAAATCTTTTTGCTATAAATACGTATTCAAGGAGACGAATATATCATTCAGTATTCAATACCCATTTCATATCAAACCCTATTCCAAACACATAATATGAATTTCTCGAACTCCTCGAGCTCCAACGGCAGCATAATCGGAATAAACGAACCAATCAGCCATCATCTATTTTGGATGAATAGGGGATGGGTTCGTAGCCGACTCAATCAATGGAGGCAAGAAGAAGGTGATCCCTTCCACCAACCGAATTCACCTCTTGGCGAAGAACCTGAAGCACTTACCGGCGAACCAGTTCGGAACACCATTTTCTCTCTTCTTTCCAGGGTATCCTGTCACGAATATATAATATCGAAGATTCTAGATCTTATTCACCCCCTTGTTCCAACCGCCAATCATCCCGGAATAGTAGAAGAAGTCAACGAGCTTCGCGCTCGAGTAGTCGCTCTGGAGAATATGGTGCGAAACCTACGAACACCAGCAGCAGCACCAGCAGCATTACCAGTACCACAAATACCATCAACGTCACCACCAACAGCATCAGCTTCACCAACAATAACATCCGCATCCCACGCCTCAACATCACACTCAGTACCTCAAACATCAACATCATACGCCCATAGATACCAAGGAATATTAGTAATAATGAGTTAAGATGTATTGACTCATTCTTCGTGAAGAATTATATATGTATACCTTATATATATATATATGATTTGGAACAATAATAATTCTTTTCGTACTAAGCAATTACGTGTGAATCTCAACTAGTATGTACTACTTGGTTAATTCATATCACTAATATGTTATGATGTACACCCTTCGTTAATGACTTAAAAATTGTTAATCACTGCTTCAACACAATAAACTCCATTTCATAATAAATCAAGTGTAACGATGAATGTATTGATTCATAACTTCATTAGCGAAATATTTCGCGACAATTATGAAATCTCTAAGGTTTTGGAGATTATTCATTCTCGCTTCAACCGTAAATCAAATGAGTTTAATATTATATTAACTCATTAAATCCATGATTACATCTGAAGGAAAATATATATGTACATACATTTTCATAAAGACTGTAATTAAAACTCTTTAGTACAAACTGTTAATTGTGAAAATATTTTAAAGGGTAGGTAATACCCAAGAAATATTTATATCTCACATTAATATGTTACATTGTACATTCTTCAATTCTGATTCTCATGAATTATATTCATTCATATTCTATGATGAATTATCACATTAAACCACCAAAATTATCATTCATTACTTTTAAAATCAATAACACCTGTTCGTCAACCATTAGATCCGTTGACGATTACAGTCATCGTTTAATCATCTAAAAATAAAATTTCTTGAAACCATTGATAACCGATGATTCAAATATGGCTATATTAAATGCAGAGGAAACATTGTAGAAGGTCTTAAGGGCCAAAACTTTGATGATAAAGAATGGTATAAGCTCAGATTTGGGACTGGAAAACGGATTGAGCAAAGTATGAAGGAGGCTGTGGACAAATCACAAAGATTAAACCTGCCTTCAAAGAATCCAAATGATTCAGTATCTGCTGAGGTCATTAACGAATATCTTACTCCTGACTCTAAACCTTTACGGACAAATCTTCTTTATCATCCTTCGATCTTAGAAACTCTAAGATATCATTGTATCATTCGTTATAAATATCCTCTATATTTCTGAAGATATCTTCATAACGATTCTTGACCGCAATTAATTGTCTCCTTGCGATATCTTTAATACATCATAAAGGAAACTGTATTAGTTTCTATATTCTGTAAAATTCAAGTTTAAATTATGAATGAATTCTGGAGAAGTGTTGGGAATTGAAGCATGAGTTAGTATAATATAATGACGTCAGGCCAACGTGATTATATTACAGTAAGTCATGCTGATTTTCTAATGGAACGTGATAAAGGTTCACAGATCATACCCTCATCATGAACCATGTTACATAACTCTTACATTCTATTTAACCTCTAAACATATCAAGAAAATATTTTTCTTGATGATTCGGTCTTTTCCGGATATTCTAGTAATTTGACAAATCAAATCATGCTATTACCTTTCCTTTCTACTTTATATATTATGATCATTTGAAACTTTATACCTACGAATTCTGGACCGTTACTTGCTTTACAAAAGCATGAAGCTTCGACATATAAGGGAAAATATAAAGCCCGATAACAACACCGAAATTACAAACCGTGTATATCAATGCGTGTAGCAATATAAAGACACGAGAGAACTAAAAACACAATAAATCCTAGAGCATAATAGAAGTAAACAGACTCCTCTGGTGGGAGTTGGAAAAGAAGAAAGATTGTGGCGATAACCAATATAAGGTCAAGAACAAGAACTGGATTCAGCATATTAACAAATCTTTTAAAAGTATGAATTGAGGAAGAAAGTATAGAAGTGGTGAAGATAATGAAACGGAAGAAGCTAATTTATAGCGAAATTCCAGACACAGCAATCGAGGCAATTCACCGCATTTAATTAAAGAAAATCCTAATTTCCTTAATTACCGGAGAATCAAATCTTATAAAGATTATGAAGATTTCTTTAAATCCCTTGAATTTCAGAAATCAACTTTAACCATATCAAAAGTTAAGGTGAACATTTAGTTTCCCCATTTCAATCTTTTACGATAGCTTCGTTTATACTCTTCTTGTAATCGAATCGTTTCATCCATATTACCCAATGTTGATAAAAACTCTATTTTTCAACTCATATTCATCATTCTTGTTGTAAAGAATAACGATCTCTATCAAATTTCATGATTATGATTTTCATGAACTCCTCTCTATTTTGTCTACCCTAATATTGTGGCATAAACGCTCAAGGTTTAAATAAGCTCACTATTATTCATCACACATTTCATGTATATTGAAATGCTTGTATAACGTCATCATATCTTTCTGAGGAAAACCTAATCAATGACACTCTTGTTAAATCCTTTAGATAACCTCCGTATTAATAATAAAATGCACTTCGTAGAATTTATGGATCGTAAGATTTAAACGCTAGAAACAAAACAATATCCTATTAGTTGGAATTCACGAACTGAAATGTTCCGTTCTTATTGATTAAAAACGTTCCATATTAATTGATTTCGTGCGAGGTTTTGACCTCTATATGAGACGTTTTTCAAAGACTGCATTCATTTTAAAACAAACCATAACCTTTATTTCATAAATAAAGGTTTAAAAAGCTTTATGTAGATTATCAAATAATGATAATCTAAAATATCCTATTTACACACGACCATTACATAATGGTTTACAATACAAATATGTTACATCGAAATCAGTTTCTTGAATGCAGTTTTTACACAATATTATACAAACATGGACTCCAAATCTTGTCCTTATTTTAGTATGCAACAGCGGAAGCTCTTAGTATTCACCTGAGAATAAACATGCTTTAAACGTCAACAAAAATGTTGGTGAGTTATAGGTTTAACCTATATATATCAAATCATAATAATAGACCACAAGATTTCATATTTCAATACACATCCCATACATAGAGATAAAAATCATTCATATGGTGAACACCTGGTAACCGACATTAACAAGATGCATATATAAGAATATCCCCATCATTCCGGGACACCCTTCGGATATGATATAAATTTCGAAGTACTAAAGCATCCGGTACTTTGGATAGGGTTTGTTAGGCCCAATAGATCTATCTTTATGATTCGCGTCAATTAGGGTGTATGTTCCCTAATTCTTAGATTACCAGACTTAATAAAAAGGGGCATATTCGATTTCGATAATTCAACCATAGAATGTAGTTTCACGTACTTGTGTCTATTGTGTAAATCATTTATAAAACCTGCATGTATTCTCATCCCAAAAATATTAGATTTTAAAAGTGGGACTATAACTCACTTTCACAGATTTTTACTTCGTCGAGAAGTAAGACTTGGCCACTGGTTGATTCACGAACCTATAACAATATATACATATATATCAAAGTATGTTCAAAATATATTTACAACACTTTTAATATATTTTGATGTTTTAAGTTTATTAAGTCAGCTGTCCTCGTTAGTAACCTACAACTAGTTGTCCACAGTTAGATGTACAGAAATAAATCGATAAATATTATCTTGAATCAATCCACGACCCAGTGTGTACGTATCTCAGTATTGATCACAACTCAAACTATATATATTTTGGAATCAACCTCAACCCTGTATAGCTAACTCCAACATTCACATATAGAGTGTCTATGGTTGTTTCGAAATATATATAGATGTGTCGACATGATAGGTTGAAACATTGTATACGTGTCTATGGTATCTCAAGATTACATAATATACAATACAAGTTGATTAAGTTATGGTTGGAATAGATTTGTTACCAATTTTCACGTAGCTAAAATGAGAAAAATTATCCAATCTTGTTTTACCCATAACTTCTTCATTTTAAATCCGTTTTGAGTGAATCAAATTGCTATGGTTTCATATTGAACTCTATTTTATGAATCTAAACAGAAAAAGTATAGGTTTATAGTCAGAAATATAAGTTACAAGTCGTTATTGTAAAGGTAGTTATTTCAGTCGAAAGAACGACATCTATATGACCATTTTAGAAAACATACTTACACTTTGAGTTTAACCATGATTTTTGGATATAGTTTCATGTTCATAAGAAAAATCATTTTCCCAGAAGAACAACTTTTAAATCAAATTTATCATAGTTTTTAGTTAACTAACCCAAAACAGCCCGCGGTGTTACTACGACGGCGTAAATTCGGTTTTACAGTGTTTTTCGTGTTTCCAGGTTTTAAATCATTAAGTTAGCATATAATATAGATATAGAACATGTGTTTAGTTGATTTTAAAAGTCAAGTTAGAAGGATTAACTTTTGTTTGCGAACAAGTTTAGAATTAACTAAACTATGTTCTAGTGATTACAAGTTTAAACCTTCGAATAAGATAGCTTTATATGTATGAATAGAATGATGTTATGAACATCATTACTACCTTAAGTTCCTTGGATAAACCTACTGGAAAAGAGAAAAATGGATCTAGCTTCAACGGATCCTTGGATGGCTCGAAGTTCTTGAAGCAGAATCATGACACGAAAACAAGTTCAAGTAAGATCATCACTTGAAATAAGATTGTTATAGTTATAGAAATTGAACCAAAGTTTGAATATGATTATTACCTTGTATTAGAATGATAACCTACTATAAGAAACAAAGATTTCTTGAGGTTGGATGATCACCTTACAAGATTGGAAGTGAGCTAGCAAACTTGAAAGTATTCTTGATTTTATGTAACTAGAACTTGTAGAATTTATGAAGAACACTTAGAACTTGAAGATAGAACTTGAGAGAGATCAATTAGATGAAGAAAATTGAATAATGAAAGTGTTTGTAGGTGTTTTTGGTCGTTGGTGTATGGATTAGATATAAATGATATGTAATTTTGTTTTCATGTAAATAAGTCATGAATGATTACTCATATTTTTGTAATTTTATGAGATATTTCTTGCTAGTTGCCAAATTATGGTTCCCACATGTGTTAGGTGACTCACATGGGCTGCTAAGAGCTAATAATTGGAGTGTATATACCAATAGTACATACATCTAAAATCTGTGTATTGTACGAGTACGAATACGGGTGCATACGAGTAGAATTGTTGATGAAACTGAACGAGGATGTAATTGTAAGCATTTTTGTTAAGTAGAAGTATTTTGATAAGTTTATGGAAGTCTTTCAAAAGTGTATAAATACATATTAAAACACTACATGTATATACATTTTAACTGAGTCGTTAAGTCATCGTTAGTCGTTACATGTAAGTGTTGTTTTGAAACCTTTAGGTTAACGATCTTGTTAAATGTTGTTAACCCAATGTTTAGAATATCAAATGAGATTTTAAATTATTATATTATCATGATATTATCATGTATGAATATCTCTTAGTATGATATATATACATTAAATGTCTTTACAACGATAATCGTTACATATAAGTCTCGTTTAAAAATCATTAAGTTAGTAGTCTTGTTTTTACATATGTAGTTCATTGTTAATATACTTAATGATATATTTACTTATCATAATATCATGTTAACTATATATATATATATATATATATATATATATATATATATATATATATATATATATATATATATATATATATATATATATATCCATATATATGTCATCATATAGTTTTTACAAGTTTTAACGTTCGTGAATCACCGGTCAACTTGGGTGGTCAATTGTCTATATGAAACCTATTTCAATTAATCAAGTCTTAACAAGTTTGATTGCTTAATATGTTGGAAATATTTAATCATGTAAATATCAATCTCAATTAATATATATAACCATGGAAAAGTTCGGGTCACTACAGTACCTACCCGTTAAATAAATTTCGTCCCGAAATTTTAAGCTGTTGAAGGTGTTGACGAATCTTCTGGAAATAGATGCGGGTATTTCTTCTTCATCTGATCTTCACGCTCCCAGGTGAACTCGGGTCCTCTACGAGCATTCCATCGAACCTTAACAATTGGTATCTTGTTTTGCTTAAGTCTTTTAACCTCACGATCCATTATTTCGACGGGTTCTTCGATGAATTGGAGTTTTTCGTTGATTTGGATTTCATCTAACGGAATAGTGAGATCTTCTTTAGCAAAACATTTCTTTAAATTCGAGACGTGGAAAGTGTTATGTACAGCCGCGAGTTGTTGAGGTAACTCAAGTAGGTAAGCTACTGGTCCGACACGATCAATAATCTTGAATGGTCCAATATACCTTGGATTTAATTTCCCTCGTTTACCAAATCGAACAACGCCTTTCCAAGGTGCAACTTTAAGCATGACCATCTCTCCAATTTCAAATTCTATATCTTTTCTTTTAATGTCAGCGTAGTTCTTTTGTCGACTTTGGGCGGTTTTCAACCGTTGTTGAATTTGGATGATCTTCTCGGTAGTTTCTTGTATTATCTCCGGACCCGAAATCTGTCTATCCCCCACTTCACTCCAACAAATCGGAGACCTGCACTTTCTACCATAAAGTGCTTCAAACGGTGCCATCTCAATGCTTGAATGGTAGCTGTTGTTGTAGGAAAATTATGCTAACGGTAGATGTCGATCCCAACTGTTTTCGAAATCAATAACACATGCTCGTAGCATGTTTTTAAGCGTTTGTAACGTCCTTTCACTCTGCCCATCAGTTTGTGGATGATAGGCAGTACTCATGTCTAGACGAGTTCCTAATGCTTGCTGTAATGTCTGCCAGAATCTTGAAATAAATCTGCCATCCCTATCAGAGATAATAGAGATTGGTATTCCATGTCTGGAGACGACTTCCTTCAAATACAGTCGTGCTAACTTCTCCATCTTGTCATCTTCTCTTAATGGCAGGAAGTGTGCTGATTTGGTGAGACGATCAACTATTACCCAAATAGTATCAAAACCACTTGCAGTCCTTGGCAATTTAGTGATGAAATCCATGGTAATGTTTTCCCATTTCTATTCCGAGATTTCGGGTTGTTGAAGTAAACCTGATGGTTTTTGATGCTCAGCTTTGACCTTAGAACATGTCAAACATTCTCCTACGTATTTAGCAACATCGGCTTTCATACCCGGCCACCAAAAATGTTTCTTGAGATCCTTGTACATCTTCCCCGTTCCAGGATGTATTGAGTATCTGGTTTTATGAGCTTCTCTAAGTACCATTTCTCTCATATCTCCAAATTTTGGTACCCAAATCCTTTCAGCCCTATACCGGGTTCCGTCTTCCCGAATATTAAGATGCTTCTTCGATCCTTTGGGTATTTCATCCTTTAAATTTCCCTCTTTTAAAACTCCTTGTTGCGCCTCCTTTATTTAAGTAGTAAGGTTATTATGAATCATTATATTGATAGATTTTACTCGAATGGGTTCTCTGTCCTTCCTGCTCAAGGCATCGGCTACCACATTTGCCTTCCTCGGGTGGTAACGAATCTCAAAGTCGTAATCATTCAATAATTCAATCCACCTACGCTGCCTCATATTCAGTTGTTTCTGATTAAATATGTGTTGAAGACTTTTGTGGTCGGTATATATAATACTTTTGACCCCATATAAGTAGTGCCTCCAAGTCTTTAATGCAAAAATAATCGCGCCTAATTCCAAATCATGCGTCGTATAATTTTGTTCGTGAATCTTCAATTGTCTAGACGCATAAGCAATCACCTTCGTTCGTTGCATTAATACACAACCAAGACCTTGCTTTGATGCGTCACAATAAATCACAAAATCATCATTCCCTTCAGGCAATGACAATATAGGTGCCGTAGTTAGCTTTTTTTTTCAATAACTGAAACGCTTTCTCTTGTTCATCATTCCATTCAAATTTCTTCCCTTTATGCGTTAATGCAGTCAAGGGTTTTGCTATTCTGGAAAAGTCTTGGATGAACCTTCTGTAGTAACCAGCTAGTCCTAAAAACTGGCGTATGTGTTTCGGAGTTTTCGGGGTTTCCCACTTTTCAACAGTTTCTATCTTTGCCGGATCCACCTTAATACCTTCTTTGTTCACTATGTGACCGAGGAATTGAACTTCTTCCAACCAAAATGCACACTTTGAAAACTTAGCGTACAATTCTTCCTTCCTCAATACTTCTAACACCTTTCTAAAATGTTCACCGTGTTCTTGGTCATTCTTTGAGTAAATAAGTATGTCATCAATGAAAACAATGACAAACTTGTCAAGGTATGGTCCACACACTCGGTTCATAAGGTCCATGAACACAGCTGGTGCATTAGTTAAACCAAACGGCATGACCATAAACTCGTAATGACCGTAACGTGTTCTGAAAGCAGTCTCTGGAATATCATCTTCTTTCACCCGCATTTGATGATACCCGGAACGTAAGTCAATCTTTGAATAAACAAACGAGCCTTGTAGTTGATCAAATAAGTCGTCGATTCTCGGTAGTGGGTAGCGGTTCTTGATGGTAAGTTTGTTCAACTCTCGGTAGTCGATACACAACCTGAATGTACCATCTTTCTTCTTGACAAACAAAACAGGAGCTCCCCACGGTGATGTGCTTGGTCGAATGAAACCATGCTCTAAAAGTTCTTGTAATTGGCTTTGCAGTTCTTTCATCTCGCTGGGTGCGAGTCTGTAAGGAGCACGAGCTATTGGTGCAGCTCCTGGTACAAGATCTATTTGAAATTCTACGGATCGATGTGGGGGTAATCCCGGTAATTCTTTCGGAAATACATCGGGAAATTCTTTTGCAACGGGAACATCATTGATGCTCTTTTCTTCAGTTTGTACTTTCTCGACGTGTGCTAGAACAGCATAGCAACCTTTTCTTATTAGTTTTTGTGCCTTCAAATTACTAATAAGATGTAGCTTTGTGTTGCCCTTTTCTCCGTACACCATTAAGGGTTTTCCTTTTTCTCGTATAATGCGAATTGCATTTTTGTAACAAACGATCTCTGCTTTTAATTCTTTCAACCAGTCCATACCGATTATCACATCAAAACTCCCTAACTCTACTGGTATCAAATCAATCTTAAATGTTTCGCTAACCAGTTTAATTTCTCGATTCCGACATATATTATCTGCTGAAATTAATTTACCATTTGCTAATTCGAGTAAAAATTTACTATCCAAAGGCGTCAATGGACAACTTAATTTAGCACAAAAATCTCTACTCATATAGCTTCTATCCGCACCCGAATCAAATAAAACGTAAGCAGATTTATTGTCAATAAGAAACGTACCCGTAACAAGCTCCGGGTCTTCCTGTGCCTCTGCCGCATTAATATTGAAAACTCTTCCGCGGCCTTGTCCATTCGTGTTCTCCTGGTTCGGGCAATTTCTAATAATGTGGCCCGGTTTTCCACATTTATAACAAACTACATTGGCATAACTTGCTCCGACACTACTTGCTCCGCCATTACTCGTTCCGACACCATTTATTCCTTTCATTCTATTAACCCCTGGTCCGTAGACCTCACACTTCACCGCGCTATGACCATTTCTTTTACACTTGTTGCAAAATTTGGTGCAGAACCCCGAGTGATACTTTTCACACCTTTGGCATAGCTGCTTCTGATTGTTGTTGTTGTTGCGGTTATTATTGATGTTGGGATGATTGTTGTAGTTGCTGTTGTTGTTGTTGTTGTTGTTGTTGTTGTTGGGCCGTTTGTTGTAGTTGCGATTGATGTTGCGATTGTTGGGATAATTGTTGCGATTATTGTTGTAATTGCTGTTGTTGTTGTATTGGTGATTCTTATCACCGTTTTCCTCCCACTTTCTTTTGACTTGCTTCACATTGGCCTCTTCAGCAGTCTGTTCTTTAATTCTTTCTTCAATCTGGTTCACTAGTTTGTGAGCCATTCTACATGCCTGTTGTATGGAGGCGGGCTCGTGTGAACTTATATCTTCTTGGATTCTTTCAGGTAATCCTTTCACAAACGCGTCGATCTTCTCTTCCTCATCTTCGAATGCTCCCGGACACAATAGGCACAATTCTGTGAATCGTCTTTCGTACGTGGTAATATCAAATCCTTGGGTTCGTAACTGATGTCGTAGGGGGTGTATACGAAATAGTATTATTTTTGTTACGAAATACTATTAAATATGCTACAATTTTACACAAGTTATTTATTTATTTATCGAGTGGATATACTTAAACCTTGCTACAACACTTATAGGCAGTGTACCTAATCGTAGAGTAGTGTAGTTTTTAGTAAGTCCGGTTCGTTCCACAGGGAGCTAGTGAAGTTTAACGCTATATTTTTACACACAATATTTGTAAAAAATACAAAAAAAATATATATGTACTAGTAGTATTATTATTATAAAAGGGGGGTTTTTTACCGTTTAATGACCGGTTTGTCGATTTTTAAGACTTAAGTCACAATTAAAACCTAATGTAAAATATAAAAATAACTTAATTTAAAGAGTAAAGTAAATAACAATAAATAAAGTGCGATAAATTAAATGACATAAAATAAAAGTGCGATAATTAAAAATGCGAAAAAGAGATAAAATAAAGGAATTATGCTTATTTAAACTTCCGTAATCATGATGTTTGACGTGTTGATTTTAATTTTATGCCCATGGGTTAATTGTCCTTTGTCCTGAATTATTTAATATGTCCGTTTGGTTTTTGTCCATAACAGTCCATCAGTCATAAACATAAAGTGCGAGTGTCCTCATCAAATTATTCTTATACCCGAAGTTAAATATTCCAACTAATTGGGGACTTAAACTGTAACAAGATTTTAATACTTTGTTTAATAATTACACCAGGATGTCGACTGAGTGTAACCCAAGGTTTTAATATTTTGTTATCAATTATACCAAGTGTCCTTTGTACATAATTTCACCCCTGTTTTAATTATCCTAGTGGCTATTAATCCATTCCCGTGTCCGGTTAAATGAACGATTATTCGTACATATAAATACCCCGCCCATCGTGTCCGATTGAGTGTATATGGTAATTTATAGGGATGCCCAATTGTAAATCTTTATATTAACATTAACAAACTATCATTTAGTTAAACAAATATAAAGCCCATTAATAGCTCATAGTCTAATTTCCACAATTGTCGTTCTTTTGTCCAAACCCCAATTATGGTACAAAGCCCAATTACCCAATTTTAGTAATTAGCCCAACATCATGATTACTTCATTTTAAATAAGCATAATAATAACTTAGCTACGAGACATTAATGTAAAAAGGTTGAACATAACTTACAATGATTAAAAATAGCGTAGCGTTACACGGACAGAATTTCGACTTATACCCTTACAATATTCGCTAACATACCCTTATTATTAGAATTATAATTAAAATTAAAATATAAATTATAAATATATATATATATATATATATATATATTTTACGTATGAGAAGAAGAAGAAAAAGATGATGAAAATGATCAGAATTCGGTTTGCTTTATAGGGAGTTTCAAAACTGGGGGCTCCGCGACTCGCGGCCTTTTTGGCCTTCAAACTCCGCGAGTCGCGGAGTTTGCTTTTACAGCTCAGAGGAGTTTGGCTCTTTGTTTACCGACGGTTTATAATATATATATAATATATATATAATTAATATAATTAATTATATATTATATTATATTTATATACATAGTTAACTTGTAATTTTTAGTCCGTTGCGTCGAGCGTTGAGAGTTGACTCTGGTCCCAGTTCCGGATTTTCGAACGTCCTTGCGTACAATTTTATATTTTGTACTTTGCGTTTTGAATCTTGTACTCTTGTAATTTCGAGACGTTTCTTATCAATAATTGGAACCTTTTTTATTGTCTTTTGTACTTTTGAGCTTTTTGGTCGTTTGCGTCTTCAATTCGTCGAATCTGTCTTTTGTCTTCACCTTTTATTATTTAAACGAATATCACTTGTAAATAGAACAATTGCAACTAAAAGCTTGTCTTTCTTGAGGAATAATGCTATGAAATATATGTTCGTTTTTAGCATTATCAAATATTCCCACACTTGAGCATTGCTTGTCCTCAAGCAATATCGTCTTGAAATACTAGAATCACTTCTTTATTCTTCACACTTTGTACATCAGTGATTTTCTATACGACGGTATAAACAATGGTAGTAACGATATGGTTTACAGTTCCACATGACTATAAAAATTTAGATCCATTAAGGAAATTGGATCTTTATGAAAACATTTGATCTTTTGAAAATTAAATCTAGTTTTTACCCTAGATAAGTTTTCCGGAATAACCCTTTACCGGTGTTTGCAAAATATTTTTGTGGGTTTGGTGGGTTTCAGATTTGAAAATTTTAGCTCAAAACTTGCGGTTTTGTGTCACCCACTTGCTAACCTTGTATTTGGAAAGCAACACGTCCAGTTTACTTGTCCCGTATATTACCTTTCGGTAAACTACCGTCCGGTTGTAAATGAAAGCATTGAACAAGCAACTGTTAAGGCAATGTCCCCTGACATGCTTTTAATTATGGTCTATAACGTGTCGGATGCAATTACTATCCTTGGTAGGAGCAATAGTAAAGCTCACCCTTATAATTTTTCGGTCTGGCACAAGGTCCTGTCTCCGACCATGCTATGCAACCACCGTTCTTACGGTTGACACCCGATTTGGTTCAGGTGACCTAATGAATTCCAGGTGAATTCCTAGGATTTTACGTTCAATGGTAATGAACGCATTGAAAATGGGTTTTCAGAAAACAAATCGGTTTGTATTTTTTATCAAAATATTTTCTCGTTCAAGCTCGAGTTTAGATATCATCGAATTCCATGAGTTTGAATTCTCAATCTTTAAGGTCAATCTCTAGGATTGAGTAATATCAGTCTTAAAAGCTGATTTTTACTCTTTAAGGAGATTATCCTTTCTGGGGGTCTGATTCATTAGTCTTATCAAGCTAATTTGCACGGTGTCCTCCCCATTTTACAAGACAGATCCTCTCATGGTTAGGATAAGTCTGACCACTTGGCGACCCTGTTTAATACTGAGGTCCGTGGATTTCCTGCTGATTTTAGTGATGACTTTTCTAGATTTTTCGTCAACCTACAGCTGGTCTGGACGACAACTTCTTGACCTAAATCAAGAAGCGCGTGTCTTTTTCGGAAGACTTTACTTCCTTTTAATGATTGAATTGATTCATCGTGTAGATCCATCTTTTTATCTTTATTATAATATTGCGGGTAAAACGGTCAATTTAGTCCAAAACAAAAGTATATTAAATTATTTGTTACAGAAATATGTTACATATGTTTAAAATAACTTGGTAAATTTTCCCACACTTGACTTTTATTTTCTTTTATTTGCCTTTTTGTTCTCCTCTATTCCGTTCTTAAATGAATTTTAACATTTTGGTTTGTTTCTCAATTTATGTCCTTTCCGAGGTTACAATAATTTCGGTGTTAAAACCTAGTTTTATTGTTCATAAATATGTATAAACATGATTTTGAGTTCATTTAATTGAAAATTTTGAAAATTTTACTAGAAGTGGGTAGTCAGTATATAAGACTAGGGCTATTCTTTATTATCAGAGAACACTAGATTCTAATACAACTACTGCTTTACTAGTATTTTTAATGGTAACCCAGTGTTTAAGATAAAAATTTTAAAATCCGAAAGAATTTAACCCCTTCCCACACTTAAGATCTTGCAATGCCCTCATTTGCAAGAAATCAGTAACAATTTAAATTATTGAGGGTGATTTGCGTAGAAAAATGATTAAATTTTACCAAAGTTTCCAAACATATTGGATTTTTTTTTTTTAATGTTTTTGGCATACTTTAATTCAATAAGATTAAAAATAATGATAATAATAACTCTCGTCCCTCCCTCGGGTAAAGCAATTTCGGTTCAATGACCTAGTCTTCAACTTACGATGAATTTTAAAAATCATATTTTTAACTTAATGAGATAAAGTAAATTTTTATTTTTAAATTCACACAACTTAAATGTAAAATTCAAAATTAATATTAAAAATTCACACCAAACTTAAAATTTGAAATGCATAAAATTAAAAATTCATATTTTAAAAATTAAAAATTCACACCAAACTTAATTTAAAAATTCATATTATAAATTCATACCAAACTTATATTAATTTTTCAAATATTTACAATTTTAAAAATATTGTTTTTACAAAGTTTACAATATTAATTTAAGATTTAAATATTAATTTTAAAAACATGGTAAAAATAAAATTAAAAATCTTTTTGGCTTTTTATCCCACTTTAATCAATCAAATATTATCAAAAATATGCGCCCCTCTTTTCGGTAAAGTAATTTCGGTTCCAAAACCTAATTTAACTCATGACGAATTTTTGAAATATTTTGGGTTGATTGTTTAAAGATATTTATACCTTAAGAATAAACGTTAAATTTCGCAGTGATGTAATAAATTTTTGAATGATATCAATAATTTCGGTCGCCAAACCTAATTTTATTCAATACCAATTTAATACTTTTTAGCGAACAAATTAGCGTTTATTATCAAAAGGTTAAAAATAAAAATAAAAATAAAAACTGTACAGACATACCTGTGAAATAGATTTCTTAGTTATATGATCTATCCCATTCATAAGATAGTCGGTTTAATTGGTTTTCCATGGCTACATAGGCATAACCTCGAGCATTCAGTGTCTTTTCTTCTAAACATATGAACGGTCCGTCTCTGCATAAGGTAACAAATTCGGTATTTGAATAGGTTTGATTATTTGAACATTTACCTCCATGTGACCATTTTCCGCATTTGTGACATCTTTCTAAGTGTCGTGCTCTTCTTTTCACTGCGGATTTTGATTTTCCTTTACCAAATTGTAACTTATTATCTTCGCATCTGGATTCTTTTCTAACTCCGTCCATTCTTTCTCTGATTACTGATACTATTTCACTCGGTAGTATGTCATTATTACGTTTAGTGATCAAAGCGTGTAGCATTAGACCATGGTTTAGTTCACAGGCAGTCTTCATTTCGTAAAAACCTAAAAAAAATAAAAATTCAGAATGGGGGGAGAAGACTAGTTCTTTAGGGTCTGCTAGGGAAAGACCATTCGGGTTCCATTTTCGAGAACTACACGAAAACAGACAATCTAACTCTAACAGAAATACATATTATCCTTTAAAGACTTGATTCTCCCCACACTTAGTTAGCTGTTGTGTCGAAATTGTGATTAACTTCGTTGTCGACTTCCATCGGACCATGTATGTAATGTTTAACTCTGTGACCATTAACTTTAAATTCAATCCCATTTGAATTTATCAATTCTATCGTTCCGTATGGGAAAACTCTTTTGACTATGAATGGTCCAGACCATCTTGATTTCAATTTTCCAGGAAATAGCTTGAATCGTGAATTGAAAAGAAGAACTCTGTCTCCTTTTTTAAATTCTTTTGAACTTCTGATTCTTTTATCATGCCATTTCTTCGTTTTTTCCTTATAGATTAACGAATTTTCGTATGCTTCATGTCTTAATTCTTCTAATTCGTTTAGTTGACTTAATCGTAGACGTCCGGCTTCATGTAAATCAAGATTACATGTTTTCAAAGCCCAAAATGCTTTGTGTTCAATTTCTACTGGAAGATGACATGCTTTTCCATAAACAAGTCTAAAAGGTGTGGTTCCAATTGGAGTTTTGTAGGCTGATCTAAAAGCCCAGAGTGCATCCTCCAATTTAATGGACCATTCCTTCGGATTTGATCCTACGGTTTTCTCTAGAATACGTTTTAAAGCTCGGTTGGTATTTTCAACTTGTCCACTTGTTTGTGGATGATATGCGGTGGAGATTTTATGAGTTACTCCATATCTTTTAAGAACTTTCTCAAGTTGATTATTACAGAAATGAGTACCCCGATCACTTATTAAAGCTTTCGGTGTTCCAAACCTTGCAAAAAGACGTTTTAAAAAGTTGACTACAACTCGTGCATCGTTAGTTGGGAGAGCTTGTGCTTCCGCCCATTTAGATACATAATCAATGGCTACGAGTATATATAGATTATTATGAGATTTTGGAAATGGACCCATAAAGTCAATACCCCAAATGTCAAATACTTCACATACTTGGATGACATTTTGTGGCATTTCATCACGTTGACTTATTTTTCTGGCCCTTTGACATGCATCACAGGATTTGCAAAGAAGGTGTGCGTCTTTGTAAATTGTTGGCCAATAGAATCCAGCATCATAAACTTTTCTTGCTGTTAGTTGAGGCCCATAATGCCCTCCTGTTGGTCCTGTGTGACAATGGTTTAATATTTTACTAGCTTCATCTCCAAATACACATCGGCGTATTATTCCATCGGGACAACTTTTAAACAGATGTAGATCTTCCCAAAAATAGTGTTTTATATCACTGAAGAATTTCTTTCGTCTTTGGTACGATAATCCTTTTTCAAGGAATCCACATACTAAATAATTTGCATAGTCTGCAAACCATGAGATTTCTTTATAATCTATCTTTAATATATATTCATCAGGAAAGTTGTCTTTTATGGCTGATTCATTTAGAACTTCTAAATCGGGATTTTCAAGACGAGAAAGATGATCAGCGGCGAGATTTTCTGCTCCTCTTTTATCTCGGATTTCAATATCAAACTCTTGTAAGAGTAAGATCCAACGGATTAATCTTGGTTTAGCATCTTGTTTTGAAAATAGGTATCTAAGAGCAGAATGGTCGGTATAGACCACCGTTTTTGCTAGAACGAGATATGATCGAAATGTGTCAAAAGCAAAGACAATAGCAAGGAGTTCTTTTTCAGTAGTTGTATAGTTCGTTTGTGCTCCTTGTAATGTCTTACTAGCATAATATATAGGTTGAAATCGTTTTTCAATCCTTTGTCCTAAAACGGCTCCCATTGCAAAATCACTTGCATCGCACATTAGTTCAAATGGTAGATTCCAATTTGGTGTTATCATGATCGGCGCATTAGTGAGTTTCTCTTTAAGAATATTAAAAGATTTGATACACTCATCTGAAAAGATGAATGGAGCATCCTTTTCTAGGAGTTTATTCATAGGAGTGGCAATTTTAGAAAAATCTTTTATGAAACGTCGGTAAAAACCGGCATGCCCTAGAAAACTCCTAACTCCTCTAACATTGGTGGGATGTGGAAGTTTAGCAATTACATCTACTTTAGCTCTATCCACTTCAATTCCTTCTTTTGAAATTTTATGTCCAAGAACGATGCCTTCTTTAACCATGAAATGGCATTTCTCCAAATTAAGAACTAGATTTGATTGTTCGCATCTAATAAGCATTCGTTCAAGATTAACTAGACATGATTCAAATGTATCACCGAAGACTGAAAAGTCATCCATGAAAACTTCCATGCATTCTTCTATCATGTCATGAAAAATCGCCATCATACACCTTTCAAAGGTTGCAGGGGCGTTACAAAGTCCAAATGGCATGCGTTTGTAAGCAAAAGTACCATAAGGGCACGTGAATGTGGTTTTCTCTTGGTCTTCGGGTGCTATTGGAATTTGAAAATATCCGGAAAATCCATCTAGAAAACAATAGTAACTATTTCCGGCTAATCTTTCCAACATTTGATCTATAAAAGGTAAGGGAAAGTGATCTTTTCTGGTGGCGTCATTTAATTTTCTATAATCAATACATACACGCCATCCTGTTACAGTCCTAGTAGGAATAAGCTCATTTTTCTCATTTGTAATGACAGTCATGCCACCCTTCTTAGGTACGCATTGAACTGGGCTTACCCATGGACTATCAGAAATTGGATATATCAAACCTGCATCTAGCAGTTTAATAATCTCTTTCTTAACTACATCTTGCATATTAGGATTTAGTCTTCGTTGGCGTTGCACATACGTTTTATGACCTTCTTCCATAAAGATTTTATGTGTGCAATACGAAGGACTTATTCCTTTAATATCATGAATCTTCCATGCAATGGCTGGTTTATGAGCTTTCAACACAGAAATGAGTTGTGATTTCTCATTTTCAGTAAGAGAAGACGATATTATTACAGGTAATTCAGATTCACCATGTAAATAAGCGTATTCCAAATGGTTTGGAAGTGGCTTTAACTCTAATTTCGGAGGTTCTTCTATCGATGATTTGTATCGATATCTGTCTTCTTCTTTTAGCATTTGAATTTCTTCTGTTGTTGGTTCATATCCATTAGCTATAAGTGTAGCTAACATTTCAGCTTCATCAATTGGTTCATTACCTTCTCCTAAAGAACATTCTCCTGTTCCTTGTAATTCTGGAAATTCTTCTAATAATTCTGCATGTGCATCTATAGTTTGAATATAATAACATGTATCATCTGCAGATTGTGGTTGTTGCATTGCTCTATCAACTGAAAAGGTAACACTCTCATCCTCTATACTTAGGGTCAGTTTCTTACCGAACACGTCTATCATTGCTTTAGCCGTGTTTAAGAATGGTCTTCCTAATATGAGAGGAACTTGAGAATCTTCTTCCATGTCCAGAACAACAAAATCTACTGGAAATACTAAAGTACCAACTTTAACTAGCATGTTCTCCATTATCCCTCTAGGATATTTTATTGATCTATCGGCTAGTTGTATGCTTATTCTTGTTGGTTTCAATTCTCCAAGGTCTAGTTTAGTGTATAGTGAATACGGCATTATATTTATACTAGCACCTAAGTCTGCCAATGCTTCTATTGAACTAAGACTACCCAGAAAACATGGAATTGTGAAACTTCCTGGATCAGATAATTTTTCTGGTATCTTATTCAACAGCACTGCTGAACAATTAGCATTCATAGTAACAGCCGAGAGTTCTTCCATTTTCTTTCTATTTGAAATTAGATCTTTCAAGAATTTAGCATATCTAGGCATTCCTGAAATCACATCAATGAAAGGAAGATTTACATTTATCTGTTTAAACATATCTAAGAATTTGGATTGCTCGGCTTCAAGTTTCTCTTTCTTCATTTTACTCGGGTAAGGAAGTGGTGGTTGGTATGGTTTAACATAAGGTTTATCCTTAACTGTGTTATCTTCATTAACCTTTTCAACTACCGGTTCTTTTTCCTTATCTTGATCAGGTTGTGGTTCTTGTAGAGTAGGAATGGCTTCATCAGAAGTTACAGGTATTTCAGGTGGTTTAAGTGTTGTACCACTTCTTGTGGTAATGGCTTTAGCTGTTTCACTCCGGGGGTTAGCATTTGTATCACTAGGTAGACTTCCCGGTTTTCTTTCACCTATTAACCTTGCTAGGTTACTCACTTCTTGTTCCAGATTTTGAATAGAAGCTTGTTGATTTCTAAATGCTTGAACATTTTGTTCATTGGTTTGTTTCTGAGATGTGAAAAACTGCGTTTGAGTTTCAACTAGCTTCGTCATCATATCTTCTAAATTCGGCTTTTTATCATCGGTTTGTTGTGGTGGTTTGTTTTGAAAATTCGGTCTTTGCTGATTGTAAGTATTATTGGATACTTGTTGATTGCTAGGACCTTGTTGGTTGTTGTATGGAATATTTCGGTTATAATTTTGGTTTTGATTGTAAATCGGTCTTGGCGGTTGATAATTATTCTGATAATTATTTCCAGGCCTTTGGTTTATGTATGAAATATTCTCTCTTTGTTCCATTGTTAATTCAATACTGAGACAATCTTTTGTCAAATGTGGTCCTCCACACTGCTCACAACTAATTCGTATTGAGTGAATATCTTTAGTCATCTTTTCCATTCGTCTCTCCACAGCATCTATCTTTGCGGAAATGGAATCTAAGCCATGGCTAGAATCGGCTCTAGCTGCTTTAGATGATCTAACGATGTCTTTTTCTTGGTGCCACTCATGTGAGTGGGAAGCAGTATTATCAATAATTTTGTAAGCATCAGTTTCGGTTTTCTTCATAATAGAACCACCAGCTGCTATATCTATGTCTTTCCTTGTAGTGATGTCGCATCCTTGGTAGAATATTTGTACTATTTGGCAGGTGTCTAAACCATGTTGCGGACATCCTCTTAACAACTTTCCATATCTAGTCCACGCCTCATATAGAGTTTCATTTGGTTTCTGTGTGAACGTAACAATTTCTGCTTGAAGTCTTACGGCTTTAGATGCAGGAAAGAATTGTTTAAGAAATTTGTCAACTAAAACGTCCCATGTATCGATCGCCCCTTCAGGTAACGATTCCAACCAATCTTTGGCTTCTCCCTTTAAAGTCCAGGGAAATAACATGAGATATATCTGTTCATCCTCCACTTCTCGGATTTTAAATAGTGTGCAGATCCTATTAAAGGTACGTAGATGTTCATTTGGATCTTCCTTCAGCGCACCACTAAATTGGCATTGATTAGTCACCATGTGTAGAATTTGTCCTTTAATTTCATAATCTGGCGCATTAATGTCTGGATGAGTAATTGCGTGACCTTGGCCAGTGCGTTTAGCTCTCATTCGGTCTTCCATACTTAGAGGTTCTAGATTTTCCATGATTGGATTTGTTGAATCTGAATCACTAGAGGATTCTGATTTAATGGTTTCTTCCTCGACAATTTCTGATTGTATGATTGGTGGTTCCGGAGGAATGATTAGTGGATCAGGGTCTCGGAATTGTCCCTGAGTATTCTCCGGATTCTCAATTGTGAGGTTTGTTTCAAAAACTGGATTATCGGAAATTTGAGTTTGAGTATTTGGTCGACTGGATGACGATTCTAAAGAAACATCAACGGCGGTTATATTTGCTAAATGTCTTGATCTAGTTACAGGTGGTGAACGTACAAAAGGTGGTGATCGTCTTGCTCGGTGCATTCACTGAATATCCTATTAGTTTTAAAAAGGAAAAAAAAATTATAATAAGTTATCCAATTAATAGACTTTTCTGATTTTGCCCACGTTTCGAATAGCCAAAAGATGCAGCAGAGGGGCAGGATTCGTTTGGTCTCAATATAATTGAGGACTGTTTGGCTCCAATAACCCGGTCCACGTACAAATCCAACTATTACTACGAACCAGAAAATTTTGATGTCTATTAATTTAACCACTTAAAATAAATTTTCGTAATTTTAAGAAATTTAGATAAGAAGTAGAATAAAAATCTATGTCCTAAAACTAGAATAGCGAGAAATAAGAAAGAAAAAGAGTTCGTCGAAAAAGGTCGAAAAAGAAAAATGGTTGAAAAATAAAAGGTGACGGAAAAATAAAAGAAACTTATAAAACTTAAAAATACTTGACTAACCTAACCTTATTACTACAACTAACTTAAAATTATAATCGCAAATTGAAATTACTAATTGGAATGATAATTGATACATAGGTAAAAAGGTGTCTAAAAATATTAAAGCTTACAAGAAAAACTAAATCCCAAATGGAAATAACTTAAAAAGAAACTAAAACTTAAAAAGACGTCGCAAAATTCTAAAGTACCTAAATCTTAGTCTAAAGAAAAATCACTTAAGGAATTCTACGGCAAAGCCTAAAAATCTAAGAGTAAAAATAACTATGGCAAAAACTAAGTTTAAAACTAAATATGAGCTAAAAATACAAAAGTTACGCTAAAGCGATTTAAAAAGGGACAAAATATAAAAATATACAAAAAGTTGTAAAAATTACAATTTTTATAAAAATATTATTTTTATATTATTTATTTAATAAAACTACTAATTTTACAATTTAATTAAACTAATTTAAACAAAATATACAAAATAATAATAAAAACTAAAAACTAATTAAAAACTAAAAACATAATTAGGGTTTTAATTAATAAATAATAATAATAATAACTCCGTAATTAATGCCTGATTAGGGCTTCTGTCGCGTGTCAGAATACCTCCGCGAGTTGCGGTATTTAATGCATCAAACCCCGCGAGTCGCGGGGTTTAGAATTTCAACTGACAGGTTTAATTTCAACGCGTTTTTCTTTATTTATTTATTTATTTTATTTTCTGTTTTTAAATATGTGTATTAATAAAACTTTATATTTAAAACTTAAATAAAAATAGAATCACTTTATAATTTTATAAATAAAAATCTTAAAACTAGATTTATATATATATATATATATATATTTTTTATATTTATATGTTTTTAAATAAAAACAAAATACTTAAATAAAACTTATGTTTTTATAAAAACAAAGAAACTTTGTAAAACTTAAATATTTATCAAACTCCTAAAAATATTTATATTTTTGTTTTTCTTTTTATATTTTCGAATATTTAAAACGTTTTTTTTTTTTTTTACAAAAACGAATTTTAATAAAAGTAAACTAAAAATCTTTTTTTTTTTTATATTAGCGTTGCGCTTCCGGCTTTTAAGAGAGTTCCCCGGCAGCGGCGCCAAAAACTACTTGATGTCGTAGGGGGTGTATACGAAATAGTATTATTTTTGTTACGAAATACTATTAAATATGCTACAATTTTATACAAGTTATTTATTTATTTATCGAGTGGATATACTTAAACCTTGCTACAACACTTATAGACAGTGTACCTAATCGTAGAGTAGTGTAGTTTTTAGTAAGTCCGGTTCGTTCCACAGGGAGCTAGTGAAGTTTAACGCTATATTTTTACACACAATATTTGTAAAAAATACAAAAAAATATATATGTACTAGTAGTATTATTATTATAAAAGGGGGGATTTTTTACCGTTTAATGACCGGTTTGTCGATTTTTAAGACTTAAGTCACAATTAAAACCTAATGTAAAATATAAAAATAACTTAATTTAAAGAGTAAAGTAAATAACAATAAATAAAGTGCGATAAATTAAATGACATAAAATAAAAGTGCGATAATTAAAAATGCGAAAAAGAGATAAAATAAAGGAATTATGCTTATTTAAACTTCCGTAATCATGATGTTTGACGTGTTGATTTTAATTTTATGCCCATGAGTTAATTGTCCTTTGTCCTGAATTATTTAATATGTCCGTTTGGTTTTTGTCCATAACAGTCCATCAGTCATAAACATAAAGTGCGAGTGTCCTCATCAAATTATTCTTATACCCGAAGTTAAATATTCCAACTAATTGGGGACTTAAACTGTAACAAGATTTTAATACTTTGTTTAATAATTACACCAGGATGTCGACTGAGTGTAACCCAAGGTTTTAATATTTTGTTATCAATTATACCAAGTGTCCTTTGTACATAATTTCACCCCTGTTTTAATTATTCTAGTGGCTATTAATCCATTCCCGTGTCCGGTTAAATGAACGATTATTCGTACATATAAATACCCCGCCCATCGTGTCCGATTGAGTGTATATGGTAATTTATAGGGACGCCCAATTGTAAATCTTTATATTAACATTAACAAACTATCATTTAGTTAAACAAATATAAAGCCCATTAATAGCTCATAGTCTAATTTCCACAATTGTCGTTCTTTTGTCCAAACCCCAATTATGGTACAAAGCCCAATTACCCAATTTTAGTAATTAGCCCAACATCATGATTACTTCGTTTTAAATAAGCATAATAATAACTTAGCTACGAGACATTAATGTAAAAAGGTTGAACATAACTTACAATGATTAAAAATAGCGTAGCGTTACACGGACAGAATTTCGACTTATACCCTTACAATATTCGCTAACATACCCTTATTATTAGAATTATAATTAAAATTAAAATATAAATTATAAATATATATATATATTTTACGTATGAGAAGAAGAAGAAAAAGATGATGAAAATGATCAGAATTCGGTTTGCTTTATAGGGAGTTTCAAAACTGGGGGCTCCGCGACTCGCGGCCTTTTTGGCCTTCAAACTCCGTGAGTCGCGGAGTTTGCTTTTACAGCTCAGAGGAGTTTGGCTCTTTGTTTACCGACGGTTTATAATATATATATAATATATATATAATATATATATAATTAATATAATTAATTATATATTATATTATATTTATATACATAGTTAACTTGTAATTTTTAGTCCGTTGCGTCGAGCGTTGAGAGTTGACTCTGGTCCCGGTTCCGGATTTTCGAACGTCCTTGCGTACAATTTTATATTTTGTACTTTGCGTTTTGAATCTTGTACTCTTGTAATTTCGAGACGTTTCTTATCAATAATTGGAACCTTTTTTATTGTCTTTTGTACTTTTGAGCTTTTTGGTCATTTACGTCTTCAATTCGTCGAATCTGTCTTTTGTCTTCACCTTTTATTATTTAAACGAATATCACTTGTAAATAGAACAATTGCAACTAAAAGCTTGTCTTTCTTGAGGAATAATGCTATGAAATATATGTTCGTTTTTAGCATTATCAGTAACCTTCTAAGTTCTGTCTTGAGGTTATTGACCTTGGTTCTGGGACGGTACTTCTCGTTCATCAAGTGCTTGAATGCTGACCACGGTAGTGCGTACGCATCGTCTTATCCCACTTGCTCTAGATAGGTATTCCACCATGTTAACGCAGAACCTGTGAAGGTATGCGTAGCGTACTTCACTTTATCCTCTTCAGTACACTTACTTATGGAAAACACCGATTCGACCTTCTCGGTCCACCGTTTCAATCCGATCGGTCCTTCGGTTCCATCAAATTCCAAAGGTTTGCAAGCAGTGAATTCTTTGTAGGTGCATCCTACACGATTTCCTGTACTGCTAGATCCAAGGTTATTGTTGGTATGTAGCGCAGCCTGTACTGCGGCTATGTTTGAAGCTAGAAAAGTACGGAATTCCTCTTCATTCATATTCACGGTGTGTCGAGTAGTCGGTGCCATTTCCTTCAAAATAGTCAAATGGAACAAGTTAATCATACAGAATATTAAGAGTAGTTAATAGTATTTCGTAGCATAATATGAACTCATTTATAAAAGCTTTTTCTTCATATTAGCGTTTTATAAGTTTAAATTTGGGTAGTACCTACCCGTTAAGTTCATACTTAGTAGCTAATATACAATTCAACTACTACAATTCTATATGAAAAACTGATTATAATAATATTTCGCGTTCAAACTTTTACACAATATTTTACAAACTTACAATACCGCTTATTTTACATATAGCATGAAATATAGCACACAATAAATTTGATACAAGATGGTTGTGAAGATAATTCTAGCTAGTACACAAGTCGTTCAGCAAAGGCAATAAAGACACGTAATTCATACGTCCAGAAACAAGTCATGCATTCTGGTTTTACTAGGATTACTTCTCATCCTTGGTCTTGTGGAACATAACCGTTAAGGCCGTTGATAAGACAGCGTGTTGTAACGTCGTCAAAGGGACGAGGGTTACGTAATGTCCAACAGTCCCGTAACAATCTAAAAACCTCATTTCTTACCCCAATTACCGACTCCGTCACTTGTGGGAACGTTTTGTTTAATAGTTGTAGCCCGATGTTCTTGTTCTCACTTTGGTGAGAAGCGAACATTACTAATCCGTAAGCATAACATGCTTCTTTATGTTGCATGTTAGCCGCTTTTTCTAAATCACGAAGTCCAATATTCGGATATATTGAGTCAAAATAATTTCTTAACCCATTGCGTAAAATAGCATTTGGGTCCCCGCAATATATGCGTCAAAGTAAACACATCGTAACTTATGGATTTCCCAATGTGATATCCCCCATCTTTCGAACGAAAGCCTTTTATAAACGAAGGCATTCTTGGAACGTTCTTCGAATATCTTACAAACTGATCTCTCCTTAAATAGTTGTGCCGAAGAATTCTGACCGACTCTAGACAAGATTTCATCAATCATGTCTCCGGGTAGGTCTCTTAAAATATTGGGTTGTCTATCCATTTTGTGTTTTTATACTGTAAAATAGACAAGAGTTAGATTCATAAAAAAAAATACTTATTAATACAAGCAATTTTTACATATATCATAAAGCATAAGCACAATATATTACATATATTACACCACACGAATACAACTATCTTATTCCGACTCGCTTGTTTCTTCTTCTTCGGTTTTGGTTCGTTTTGCCAAGTTTCTAGGGATATATGATGTTCCCCTAATACGAGCCATCGTTTTCCACATTGGTTTAGAAAAACCTGGTGGTTTAGAGGTTCCCGGGTCATTGTTACAACTTAAGGACTTCGGGGGTTGACGATACATATAAAGTTCATCGGGGTTGGAATTAGATTTCTCTATTTTTATGCCCTTTCCCTTATTATTTTCTTTTGCCTTTTTAAATTCAGTTGGGGTAATTTCTATAACATCATCGGAATTCTCGTCGGAATTCGATTCATCGGAGAATTGGTAATCCTCCCAATATTTTGCTTCCTTGGCGGAAACACCATTGACCATAATTAACCTTGGTCGGTTGGTTGAGGATTTTCTTTTACTTAACCGTTTTATTATTTCCCCCACCGGTTCTATTTCTTCATCCGGTTCCGATTCTTCTTCCGGTTCCGACTCTTCTTCCGGTTCCTCTTCGGGAACTTGTGAATCAGTCCACGAATCATTCCAATTTACATTTGACTCTTCATTATTATTAGGTGAGTCAATGGGACTTATTCTAGAGGTAGACATCTATCACATAATATCAAACGCGTTAAGAGATTAATATATCACATAATATTCACATGTTAAAAATATATAGTTTCCAACAAAATTTGTTAAGCAATCATTTTTCAAGTAAACACGGTCGAAGTCCAGACTCACTAATGCATCCTAACAAACTCGATAAGACACACTAATGCAAAATTCTGGTTCTCTAAGACCAACGCTCGGATACCAACTGAAATGTCCCGTTCTTATTGATTAAAAACGTTCCATATTAATTGATTTCGTTGCGAGGTTTTGACCTCTATATGAGACGTTTTTCAAAGACTGCATTCATTTTAAAACAAACCATAACCTTTATTTCATAAATAAAGGTTTAAAAAGCTTTATGTAGATTATCAAATAATGATAATCTAAAATATCCTGTTTACACACGACCATTACATAATGGTTTACAATACAAATATGTTACATCGAAATCAGTTTCTTGAATGCAGTTTTTACACAATATTATACAAACATGGACTCCAAATCTTGTCCTTATTTTAGTATGCAACAGCGGAAGCTCTTAGTATTCACCTGAGAATAAACATGCTTTAAACGTCAACAAAAATGTTGGTGAGTTATAGGTTTAACCTATATATATCAAATCATAATAATAGACCACAAGATTTCATATTTCAATACACATCCCATACATAGAGATAAAAATCATTCATATGGTGAACACCTGGTAACCGACATTAACAAGATGCATATATAAGAATATCCCCATCATTCCGGGACACCCTTCGGATATGATATAAATTTCGAAGTACTAAAGCATCCGGTACTTTGGATAGGGTTTGTTAGGCCCAATAGATCTATCTTTAGGATTCGCGTCAATTAGGGTGTCTGTTCTCTAATTCTTAGATTACCAGACTATATAAAAAGGGGCATATTCGATTTCGATAATTCAACCATAGAATGTAGTTTCACGTACTTGTGTCTATTTTGTAAATCATTTATAAACCCTGCATGTATTCTCATCCCAAAAATATTAGATTTTAAAAGTGGGACTATAACTCACTTTCACAGATTTTTACTTCGTCGAGAAGTAAGACTTGGCCACTGGTTGATTCACGAACCTATAACAATATATACATATATATCAAAGTATGTTCAAAATATATTTACAACACTTTTAATATATTTTGATGTTTTAAGTTTATTAAGTCAGCTGTCCTCGTTAGTAACCTACAACTAGTTGTCCACAGTTAGATGTACAGAAATAAATCGATAAATATTATCTTGAATCAATCCACGACCCAGTGTATACGTATCTCAGTATTGATCACAACTTAAACTATATATATTTTGGAATCAACCTCAACCCTGTATAGTTAACTCCAACATTCACATATAGAGTGTCTATGGTTGTTCCGAAATATATATAGATGTGTCGACATGATAGGTCGAAACATTGTATACGTGTCTATGGTATCTCAAGATTACATAATATACAATACAAGTTGATTAAGTTATGGTTGGAATAGATTTGTTACCAATTTTCACGTAGCTAAAATGAGAAAAATTATCCAATCTTGTTTTACCCATAACTTCTTCATTTTAAATCCGTTTTGAGTGAATCAAATTGCTATGGTTTCATATTGAACTCTATTTTATGAATCCAAACATAAAAAGTATAGGTTTATAGTCAGAAATATAAGTTACAAGTCGTTATTGTAAAGGTAGTTATTTCAGTCGAAAGAACGACGTCTATATGACCATTTTAGAAAACATACTTACACTTTGAGTTTAACCATGATTTTTGGATATAGTTTCATGTTCATAAGAAAAATCATTTTCCCAGAAGAACAACTTTTAAATCAAATTTATTATAGTTTTTAGTTAACTAACCCAAAACAGCCCGCGGTGTTACTACGACGGCGTAAATTCGGTTTTACAGTGTTTTTCGTGTTTCCAGGTTTTAAATCATTAAGTTAGCATATAATATAGATATAGAACATGTTTTTAGTTGATTTTAAAAGTCAAGTTAGAAGGATTAACTTTTGTTTGCGAACAAGTTTAGAATTAACTAAACTATGTTCTAGTGATTACAAGTTTAAACCTTCGAATAAGATAGCTTTATATGTATGAATAGAATGATGTTATGAACATCATTACTATCTTAAGTTCCTTGGATAAACCTACTGGAAAAGAGAAAAATGGATCTAGCTTCAACGGATCCTTGGATGGCTCGAAGTTCTTGAAGCAGAATCATGACACGAAAACAAGTTCAAGTAAGATCATCACTTGAAATAAGATTGTTATAGTTATAGAAATTGAACCAAAGTTTGAATATGATTATTACCTTGTATTAGAATGATAACCTACTGTAAGAAACAAAGATTTCTTGAGGTTGGATGATCACCTTACAAGATTGGAAGTGAGCTAGCAAACTTGAAAGTATTCTTGATTTTATGTAACTAGAACTTGTAGAATTTATGAAGAACACTTAGAACTTGAAGATAGAACTTGAGAGAGATCAATTAGATGAAGAAAATTGAATAATGAAAGTGTTTGTAGGTGTTTTTGGTCGTTGGTGTATGGATTAGATATAAAGGATATGTAATTTTGTTTTCATGTAAATAAGTCATGAATGATTACTCATATTTTTGTAATTTTATGAGATATTTCTTGCTAGTTGCCAAATTATGGTTCCCACATGTGTTAGGTGACTCACATGGGCTGCTAAGAGCTAATAATTGGAGTGTATATACCAATAGTACATACATCTAAAAGCTGTGTATTGTACGAGTACGAATACGGGTGCATACGAGTAGAATTGTTGATGAAACTGAACGAGGATGTAATTGTAAGCATTTTTGTTAAGTAGAAGTATTTTGATAAGTGTATGGAAGTCTTTCAAAAGTGTATAAATACATATTAAAACACTACATGTATATACATTTTAACTGAGTCGTTAAGTCATCGTTAGTCGTTACATATAAGTGTTGTTTTGAAACCTTTAGGTTAACGATCTTGTTAAATGTTGTTAACCCAATGTTTAGAATATCAAATGAGATTTTAAATTATTATATTATCATGATATTATCATGTATGAATATCTCTTAGTATGATATATATACATTAAATGTCTTTACAACGATAATCGTTACATATAAGTCTCGTTTAAAAATCATTAAGTTAGTAGTCTTGTTTTTACATATGTAGTTCATTGTTAATATACTTAATGATATATTTACTTATCATAATATCATGTTAACTATATATATATATATATATATATATATATATATATATATATATATATATATATATATATATATATATATATATATATATATCCATATATATGTCATCATATAGTTTTTACAAGTTTTAACGTTCGTGAATCACCGGTCAACTTGGGTGGTCAATTGTCTATATGAAACCTATTTCAATTAATCAAGTCTTAACAAGTTTGATTGCTTAATATGTTGGAAATATTTAATCATGTAAATATCAATCTCAATTAATATATATAACCATGGAAAAGTTCGGGTCACTACACGAAAGGCCCCGAGCATACCTGGGAACGTGAAGACCAAATAAAACGAAAATATCCTCACCTGTTTACAAACAACGTCGACTGATGGCAACAACTAAATTTCGGGACGAAATTTCTATTAACAGGGGGATACTGTGACAACCCGTAAATTTCCGGCAAAATTTAAACAAAAATCTTTATATGATTTCATTTAACCTTGACTAATTTCGACGATTCACAAATAATTATTTGTAAATAATTACGCATTAATTTGATATATTAATATTATTATTATTAATATCCTTTTTAAACAAGATATCAATAATTAATATCTTTATTATCAGTATTGTTATTATGAATAAAAAAAATATTGACAAATATTCTTGGAAAAGTAGTGAATCGATTTATTTATTTTAAAAAAATATATAAAAAAAATACTTAAAATAAATGATTTTTTTAATAAAATAAATAAATAAATAAATAAATTACTTTTAATTAAAAATTATAATGGAAAACTACTTTTATTATTTTATTTTGTGCATTATCCCATGACCTAACATTTAATACTTTTGAATTTTAAAATCCCATTAAAAATTAAAATATTTCTTTTTCTTTTAATTATTTTATTCTTTTTACCTAATTTTTTCAAGTATAAATACCCCTCATTTCTCATTCAAACTCACACCAAAATTTCTCTCATTCTCTCTTTGAAGAATTACTACTAGTAAGTATTCTTTTCTTACTTTTTACTTTTTACTTTTTACTTTTTACTTTTTACTTTTTACTTTTTACTTTTTACTATTTACTTCGATTTTTTTACCGAAACATGTAAATAATGTTATAAATTATATGCAATTAAAATTAAAATAAATAACATGTTATAATTAGTAATATATGTTACTAAAAATTATAAAAATATTTTTTATGAATTAATATATAGGAGTTATAATAAAAATCGAATTAATGAATATATATGTATATACGCACCTAACGTGAAGGTTATAATTAAAGATAGCGTACAAAGACTACAAACATCACCGCTACTTGTGGCCTAGGGTGATCCTTGTTACCATTATGGGACGCTTGTGGATCTCGAATGCCAAGACTTAGATTCTGGTCAAGAGATCCTGGGCCGCTCGGTAACAATAGATCATTCGAGGGACTTGCATGTTAGCGACGAAGTTTGGGCGAGATTGTACAACATCTTTGTTAAGAATTATAACCCGAACATTCTTAAACTAGAAGCTTACTATAAGTGGAAGTTTTTCATAAGTAGTAGGTTTCCAAAAATAGAAACTTTTGAGAAATAGGAACTTTTCTCGAAAACCGTCACTGTCAATATAGTTGCTATAGTAATATACATACTTTATGTCAAGTTAGACATTAACTAATCAAACGTTATACCTCAAGGTTGATATCTAGATCACTTACTTGCTTTACTTTCCTTCTTGCGTGGAATACTTCAACTGCTATTTAATGTGAGTTCATCTGCTCCCTTTTTATATATTTTTGAGCTGAGAATACATGCGCAACTTTTATAACTGTTTTACACGTATCAACTATTAAACTGTGATATGTTGGGCTATGATCAGCAAGTCCCCAACCGACAAGTATAAACGATAACTTGTTACGGGGCAAACTTGAAAGTCTAGTCTAAATATCAGTACCAACTATTAAACTGTGATATGTTGGGCTATGACCAGCAAGTCCCCAACCGACAAGTATAAACGATAACTTGTTACGGGGCAAACTTGAAAGTCTAATCTAAATATCAGTACCAACTGTTAAACTATGTTATACCCGGCTATGTCCGACTAAGTCCCTACAGTGATATTTTTAATTGCTGCGGCATTCTTAATTATTGGGGATAGGCCTATCGGGAGTAACGTCCCCGATACATTTGACTAAGTCTTTGTATTACTTGATAATGAAATTAAACGACAAGGACAGAACAACTTGTCATGGGGCAAACAACGTTTAGTCTAAATATCACGCACTGGCATAACTTTTTGATCCTGCGGGAGATCAACTTGACTGGATCTGAGTGATCTACTTATGAAAACAAATCTTGTGGTCTAACACTATTACTGAAATCATTATTTATGACAAACTTATGAACTCACTCAACCTCGTGTTGACTTTTTAAGCATGTTTATTCTCAGGTACTTAAATATTGCTTCCGCTGTATATCTACTGCTTTGATGATGATTGCTTGCTATGCTTGGAGTCTTCATTACATATCATATCAATTAAATACATATTTATCTTCCGCTGCAAAACTCAACAAAACGTCTCATGTAGAGTCGTTCTCGTTTATACAACTGCGATTTGATATAATTAGACACAAATACCCCAGGCCCTATTTGGGGGTGTGACAGTAAACAAATCAGCTGGAACCGACCCTGGTCGCGATCCGCGATAACCCATCGCGAAACGCGATGAACCAGGACGCGACCAATCTGCTTGAAACGCGACCGATTGGTCAGTTTGGCTTCTTTTCCATATCGTGTTCTAATGCACTTCATCACGTATCACGATGACCAAAACGCGATAAACCTCATCCTGAAGCGATGGAAACTGATTTTTTCACCCGGGGCACGTTTATCTTCAACTCTAACTTCGTTTTGGCTATATCTTCAATGAAAATCAACATTAATGAGCCAACGAACCATATCTTGACACTTTCTTCATTTTAAACTCAAATAACTCGATATCTTAATCAAAGTCTTCAAAATACCAGTAAATGGAACAAGATAACGCCCAAAATATATGTATGAAAATGGCGTTATCAACAACTTATAATACAGATTGATAGGTATGTATAACAGATTTGGATCCTTTTTCCTTGATTTTATATATAAAATTAATTTTAATAATAATAATTCTATTAGTAATTAATAATAATAACACTGAATATTATTAATAATAATAACATAATAATACTACTATTAATAATGATTATCCTAATAATAATAATAATATTTAGAATAATAATACTAATAGTTATAAAAATGTTTATAATGATATTATTAATAATAATATTTATAAACTGTATTATTTTTATAATAATAATAATAATATTAATATATAGCGATAATAATGGTTCATAATGATAATGCTAAATAATAATACAAGTAATAACATGTTACATGTTTTAAATTTTCATTTTTATATATTATATATTATAATAATATTAGTAATACAATTAATAATATTGGTATAAATATTTAATAATAATAATGAGGGTAATAATAACGTTGGTACAACAAATTATATTTATCAAATCTCATATTTATATCTTATATATTATATATTAAATTAACAATATTAATAATACTTATATTGATATTAGTAATAATAAAAGTAATAATATTAATATTATAACAAATATATTTTTAACTTGTAATTACATTTAATTATATATTATATGATAATATATGTTGAATATTTATTATTTATACATTTTATATATATTACCATATAATCATAATTATTAATAAGAATCATATATATATATATATATATATACATTTTAATAATGCTTAATTATTATTATTTTACATTTTTAATTACGCACAATTGTTCGTGAATCGTCCGGAATAGTCAAAGGTTAAATGATTACATGGATATTGTTCCAAAAATTTTTAGATTCAATTAAATAGAATCTGCTTATCATGTCGAAACCCTATGAAATTAAGTTTAAATTTGATCGAAAATTTCCGGGTGGTCACAAGTTAAAGGTAGATGGAAAGGTTTTCGAGTTTGATATCTGAATCAGTTAGAAACTATGATTTCATTTTTAGATCTAACAAGGACATATGTTGTTTCGTAATTGAAAATGCTACCTTAGGTTTAAAAACTCTCGTTGATGGTGGCAAGAGTAACGATATTGTTTCGCAATTGAACTCTAATCCTTCATCGATCATGGATGAATGTCTCGGTCATGAATCCATTCCTAAAGAGGCCATAAATCAGAATGAACATGATGTTCATGTGGAAACCATTATAACACTCCACCAAATTCCATTTGACGGCGCGCTAATTATCAGGTCCCACAGTAACAGTTACGCCATCTAAATGAGACGTTTTTCAAAGCATTCGTATTTAATACCTTTATTAAATAGTTTGACTTAAATGAAATCAAAGTACTATAGCAGCATAAGTAATGTTAATTAATAAATAACATAAAAGCTTAAAAATCATTTAATTAAATACGAATAAAACAATGTCTTTATGAAACATGCTTGACTTCAGCTAGCATGTAACACACCTTCTAGTAACAGTGAAAACTAATCGGCTATGAACCTGAGAATAAACATGCAAAAGACGTCAACAAAAAGTTGGTGAATCAAAGCTTAACACCACACGTAGTATCCTACGCATTTTCTTTTACCCTATCTCAATTTACACTTTCCTTATTGTAAGTTATACGAAGTAATAAGCACCGCAGCATGTATGGTAAGGCTGTCAAACAAAACAGATCTGTTCTTACGATTCACGCTTACCATGTAACTAAAATATTCAAGCTAAGGGATTTCTTAGGCATCAAATCATGTGTATAAAGATTTAGTACTCGTTTCTAAAGCGTAAAACAATTTAGAAATCAGCATGTATTCTCATCCCAAAAATAAAAGTAAAATGGGACTGAAGATTCACCTTAAGCACAACAAGTAATTCACTGGACGTGAACTATATACAGTAAGACCTTGAAGGTCAACTCAATATAGAGAACAAGTTGGTCAATAATTTTTCTAAGATACTAGGTCGGTCCATAGGGTACACATAGTCCTACTGCTCAAACCGACTCACAGTTTCAACAAAAGTCAACCGATAGTCAACCACCATCAATATGGTTAACATAACTACATAAGTCAACCACATCAGTAGGTCACTCATGTTGGTGAAGCAATTTAACACATGTCAATCGATGAAGTTCTAGTTGCAGATTAGCGCTTTAATTATTCGACTAAGTGTTCATGTCAGCCGGCACTCAAACGAATGAAGATATATCAGAAACTACACAACATGGCAAAATGATTCTTTCCAGATCAGTAGCTTAGGTTATTATTTTTCTAAAAAGTCCAACCATGCTATCACACGACTTCTAGAACTCAAGATACATACAATTTTCACCACTTCGGTTTCCTCACGCGCAGTCAGAGCAAAAAGTCTATAAGTTGAGCATAAAAATTTAAAACACTACAAGGCCAATTGGAGAATTTTGAAAACAAGTTCATATACCTACTGTAAAAAGATGATAGGTTTTTGGTTAGCCAATTGATATAGTTTATTCGTGCCAGTCAGTCCTTCAGTTTTCAAGGAAATTTCGGAAGCATGTTATCTTGTAAAGCATTACCGCCACATAACACAACAAATCAATATACCGCCAATTAGAAAGTCTTCCTAATCATGTTTTAGTTCATATTTCAGGAAATTATGGCAATTCATCTTACTAATTAGTCACAATCACATAATGTTCATGCAAACGTCGAATAAAATTTACAGAAAGTTGTCTTGATCATAACTTGAGTTTACAAATCAAAATCACGCAATATCTAGATGCAAACTTATTAGTTTTTCATAAGGAATTAATTTATTGACATCTCATGATTTAGTTCGCAAGCATTCAACTCCAGAAAATCATATTCAAACATAATCTTACCGAAATTGTTTTAATCTTAACTTTCGATCCGTAAAATCGAAAACATACGATATCTAAACATAAAATTAATATTTTTTTCAAAAGCTATTAAATAGTGAGCATATTATGATCAGTAGAACATCATGTTATCACAGAAAAAATCAAAAACATCACGAATTTATAACAAAACCCTAATTGCATGCATCTTTCTAAGCATTTATCGAAACCGCGCGTTATCTACATGCAAACTTAATAATTTTTCGATATCAATCCAAAAATGTATAAAGATTAACATTATTTATCATGCAAAAATTAGTTTGGGTCAGATTAAATTCGTGGGTCTATGATGTTATGTGAGGTGTATACGAAATAGTTATATTTTTATTGCGAAATACTATTAAATACGATACAATTTTACACAAGTTATTTATTTATTTATCGAATAGGATATACATAAACCTTGCTACAACACTTATAGGCAGTGTACCTAATCGTACAGTAGTGTAGTTTTTAGTAAGTCTGGTTCGTTCCACAGGGATACAATTAAATTTAACGCTATATTTATTTTAAACTATATTTGTGTGTATATGTATATATATATATATATATATATATATATATATATATATATATATATAAGTAATATTATTATTATTATAAAGGGGGGTTTTTACCGTTTAGTGACCAGTTTGTCGATTTTATGTCTTAAGTCACAATTAAAACCTAATGTAAAATATTAAATATAATATAACTTAATTTAAAGTGTAAAGTAAATGACGATAAATAAAAGTGCGATAATTAAAAGTACGATAATTTAAAGTGCAATAAATAAAATGACGGTAAATAAAAGTGCGATGAGATATAAAGTAAAGGAATTATGCTTATTTAAACTTCCGTAATCATGATGTTTGACGTGTTGATTTTAATCTATTTCCATGGGTTAATTGTCCTTTGTCCTGGATTATTCGATATGTCCATCTGGTTTTTGTCCATAACAGTCCATCAGTCATAAATATAAAGTGCAAGTGTCCTCGTCAAATTATCCTTATACCCGAAGTCAAATATTCCAACTGATTGGGGACTTAAACTGTAATAAGGTTTTAATACATTGTTAATGATTACACCAGGTTATCGACTGTGTGCAATCCAAGGTTTTATACTTTATTAACAATTACACCAAGTGTCCTTGTGTAATCCACCCCTGTTTTAATGAGTCCATTGACTATTAATCCATTCCCGTGTCCGGTTAAATGAACGATTATTAGTATTTATAAATATTCCGCCCATCGTATCCGATCGAGTATATGTGGTTATTTATAATTACCTCAAATTGTAAATCTCTATATTAAATTAACGAACTATCATTCAGTTAAACAAATATAAAGCCCATTAATAGCTCATAGTCCAATTTCCACAAGTGTCGGTCTTTTGTCCAAACCCCAATTATGGTCCAAAGCCCAATAACCCCGTCTTTAATATTTAGTCTAACATCATGATTACTTCGGCTTAAATAAGCATAATAATAACTTAGCTACGAGACATTAATTTAAAAAGGTTGAACATAACTTACAATGAGTATTAATCGCATAGTGTTACACGGACAGAGTTTCGACTTACAAACTTAAAACATTCGCTACCATAACCTTATTATTATTATTATTAACTTAATATTAAAATTATAATTATAAAATATAAATATAAATTGAGAGAGAGTGAAGATATCAGTTGATATGGTGTACATAATTCGGCAGAAAACGTTGCAATTTATAGGACTTGGCCTCACTTTAGCTGCCATGCGATCGCATGGATTTTGTGCTTCCAGGCCATGCGATCGCATGGCCTTCTGATCCAGCTCACATTCACTTGTCTTCTTGTTTGCCGACGTTTTATTTAATATATATAATATATATATAATTTTATGAATTATTTATATATTATATTATATTCATGTGCATAGTTGACTTGTAATTATAGCTCCGTTGCGTGGCGCATTGATAGTTTGTTCATGTCCCGGTTCTGGATTTTCGAACGTCCTTTCGTACGATTTAATATCTTGTACTTTGCATTTTGCGGCTTGTACTCTTGTAATTTCTAGACGTTTCTCATCAATAATTTGAACCACTTGGATTGTGCTTTATACTTTTTAGCTTTTTGGTCATTTGCGTCTTCAAATCGTCGAATCTGTCTTTTGTCTTCACCTTTTATTATTTAAACGAATATCACTTGTAAATAGAACAATTGCAACTAAAAGCTTGTCTTTCTTGAAGGATAATTCTATAAAATATATGTTCATTTTTAGCATTATCAGTCTATCAAAGTAGCATGTACAGATGTTTAATGATCAAATCGAACGTACACATAACATGATTTGAGCACTAAACACTATTATAACCTCATGAGACATGTCATGAATGACTCTAAGTATGTTTATTACAACTCGAATGCAACGTCTTTTGAAATATGTCATGAATGACTCCAAGTAATGTCTCTAATATGAGCTAATGCACAGCGGAAGATTTCTTTCATATCTGAGAATAAACATGCTTTCAAATGTCAACCAAAAGGTTGGTGAGTTCATAGGTTTATCATGAAACAATAAAATTCATCATTTTGATAGACCACAAGATTTAAATACTGCATGGTACAAATGAGCCCGAATCCTATACCCACCTGTAATGTACATGCGATATCTTTTAAATACAGTACACCTTTCTCGTGTACTAAATCATCTTTCATAAATCTTAGTAACCGTACACATATCTTGTGCACAAAAATAACATACACATAACCTGTGTATAAAATCATTCTCTCGATACATAACATTCACTTTTTATTACTTTCATAGCTTGACTTGGTAACCGACCTTAACATATAATGCGCATAATAATATCTCCAAAACAGAACATCTTGTCTTTATAATAATCATATAAACTTCGAAGTACTAAACACCACGCCCACTAGCCCTTCCGTCTAGTGAACATTCTGGGTGAGGGTGTTAAACCCGGTAGCTACCTTTAGGATTTGCGCCAATTAGGCGTGCACTAATTCTCAAAATTAGTGATGTTCCCTAATTCTTAGGTTACCAAGCAATAATAATCAGGGGAAAAATATTCATATCAATTGTGGCAATTATCACATCCACATAATTCAATGGTGGCAATTATCACGTCCACATAATTCATTCGAGGAATGTTTTGCTTGTGTCTATCTCGTCAAACATTTATAAAAGCATTTCATGTATTCGCAGTTCAAAATATATTTCAAAAGCATTTAATAAAGCAGTTGTAAAAGTAGCGCATGTATTCTCAGTCTCAAAAATGTAAAGAGTAAAAGGGAATCAAATGAACTCACTGATGTTAAAGCGAAGGGGTACAAAATAGTAGTATTTTTACAAGGAAATACTATTAAATATGATACAATTATACACAAATGATTTATTTATTTATAGAGTGAATATACCTAAACCTTGCTACAACACTATAGGCAGTGTACCTAATCGTAGAGTAGTATAGTTTTTAGTAAGTCCGGTTCGTTTCACAGGGAGATGACTTATTTTACACTATATTTTTAAACAATTATATTTGTACAAAATATATTATATATAGTAATAATATATAAAAGGGGGTTTACCGTTTAATGACTGGTTTGTCGATTTTATATTTTAAGCTAAGCGTAAAGTAAATGACGATATTTAACTAACAATATAAAATAAATAACAATAATTAAAATGACAATAAATAAAAGTACGAGGAAATATGAAATAAAATATATTATGCTTATTTAAACTTCCGTAACCATGATGTTTGACGTTTTGATTATTTATTACCCTGGGTTAATTGTCCTTTATCCTGGATGTATTTGAAACCTATCTGGTTTTTGTCCATAATAGTTCATCGGTCATAATTATAAAATGCTCGGCAAATTTAACCTTATACCCGAAGTCAAATATTCCAACTAATTGGGGATTCGAACTGTAACAAGGTCTTAATACTTTGTTTAATGAATACACCAGGTTATCGACTGTGTGTAAACCAAGGTTTTAATACTTTGTTAACAATTACACCAATTACCCTTGAATGTAATCCACCCCTGTTTTAATGAGTCCATTGACTATTAATCCATCCCCGTGTCCGGTCAAATGAATAATAATTTGTATTTATAAATATCCCGCCCATCGTATCCGATTAAGCGTATGTGGTTATATATAGATACGTCAAATTGTAACCTTTATATTAAATTAATGAGGTATCATTAATTTAATATAAAGCCCATTAATAGCCCATAGTCTAATTTCCACAAGTGTCGTTCTTTTGTCCAAACCCCAATTATGGTCCAAAGCTCAATTACCCCATCTTAATATTTAGCCTAACATCACGATTACTTTGGCTCAAATAAGCATAATAATAACTTAGTTACAAGACATTAATTTAAAAAGGAAAAACATAGCTTACATTGATTATTTATCGCGTAGCTTTACACAGACAGAACTTCGACTTTAAAACCCGTAAAATAACCTTTTCATAACCCAAACTAATCTAATATAAAACTACACTATACTATATAATATATATATATATATATATATATATATTATATCTATTACAGAGGGAGTATATATTTATTTGTGTATTTTTTTCTGACCAAACTCGTTGCTTATTTATAGATGTGGCCAGGATTTTAGCCCCATGCGATCGCATGGATTTTTGCCTTCCAGGCTATGCGATCGCATGGCCAGCTGGATTCAGCCACATTTGATTTGTCTCCTTGCTTGTCGACGTTTTATTTAAATATATATAATATATAAATAATTTATATAATTATTTAAATATTATATTATATTCTTATGCATAGTTGACTTGTAATTTTTGGTCTGTTGCATCTTGCGTTGATAGTTGGCTCAGGTCCCGGTTCCGGATTTTCGAACGTCCTTTCGTATAATTTAATATCTTGTACTTTGCGTTCCGCAACTTGTACTTTTGTCATTTTTAGACGTTTCTCATAAATAAATTGAACCACTTGGATTGTATCTTGTACATTTGAGCTTTTTGATCATTTGCGTCTTTAAATCGTTGTTTTCGCCTTTTGTCTTCGCACTTATTTAATATAAACGATTACAACTTAAAATAGGACAATTACAACTAAATAATTTACATATTGCGAGGATATTGCTACTAAATATATGTTCATTTGGAGCACTATCACTCACAATACGATATTTTGTAGTAAAAATATGCATACGACATAACTGAACAATGCAGGGTTGGCCTCGGATTCACGAACCTATATCAATTATATATATTAACACATTGTAATCGAACAACTTTATATATATTTCTATTAGTGATATAATTGTTATTTTAATAATTTATAGGTTTCATTAATAATTTAATAAAATATATCTATTTTATATACTTTAGATAAAAATATTAATATAGTTATGTTACTTGTATTAAATGTAGTTATTTATATATGAAAATATTTGTTTGTTATTATAATAATGATATACTAATGATAGTAATAATAATATCAATAATTTTATTTAATTTGTAACTTAATCGTTCCTATAATAATATTTGTATCTATAATCATAATAATAATAATAACGTTAATAATAAAAATGAAAATAATGATAATAATAATAATAATGATAATGATAAAAATTAATAATAATATTGTTAATAATAATTTTACTAAAAAGATAATTTTAACAATCATGATAATATTTATATTCCTAATAATGATAATAATAATAATAATAATAATAATAACAATAATAATAATAACAATAATAAGAATAATAATAATAATAATAATAATAATAATAATAATAATAATAATAATAATAATAATAATAATAATAATAATAATAATAATAATAAGTATACTACCTTAAAATAGCTTCCTAAAAAGATGTCGCAGCCCGAGCTCGAACCCAAGACCTCTCAGTTAAACACCAACATCCCTAACCATTCCACTGTTTCGTAGTTTCCGCAATAATAAGGATTTAAATCCTTTTAACCGTTTCATTTTCTAAATTAGAATTTCATCATCATCTATAATCTATACTATCATCTTATATCTATTATCATCATCAAAACAAAACCCAGAAGTAATTCATCATCATCAAAATCACATATCATCATTCTCGTCTTCGTTATCATATCATCAGAGTATTATCATTATCAACATAAATCTTATCGTCATCATCGCTAATCATAACACATGTGGTATGCACACATCATCATCATCATCATACGCTTAATTATTCCCCACCATTCACTGTCATCATCCATCATTTTCTATATATTTTCAATATCCTTCTACATATCGGATTACCAATACAAATTGTATTGGTTTAATTTTGAAACCCAAGCCTCATTCCCCAAAAGCCCAATAGCAAATAAGATCTCGATCCAACACTTAATTATAGCCCAATTGTTTATGGTTAATTTCATATAAAGCGCCTGATGTACGTGGTTCGTATGTATATAGTATCCAAGATACATGTCCCCATTTTCTTTTCCCATTTCTGTCGGCCATTAGCCTAAAGCTTGTCCCACATGATTGTTCATTCCTAAGGTTGATAAACCAAGGCATACCTTTATATATCTCTCTCAGATTATCATTTGAAAAGGAAAACCGAAAAGAGTAGCGGTTAGTAATGAAAAGAAAGAAGAAGAAAAAAAATGAAATCGTGATGGAATGTGGCTGTTTTTGGGTTGTGGTTGTATTCGGACAGAAACACAAAGAAAATAGCAGTTGGCGAGAAATTTTATGGTGGTTTTGGGTTCTCGGGTTTATAAACGAAAGTAGAAATAAAAACATGATATCGATGGTGGTTGTGGGTTTGAAGAGGGTGGCAGTTGTAAATGGGTTTCACGGTAGACACTAGATGAGCATGAAATAGAAATGGAGTAGTTAAGACTCGAACATAAGTGGGTTAGCATGGGGTGGTATGGCTATGAAGAGGAGAGAGAGAGAGATAGTGAGAGAGAATGATGGTTAGTGAGGTGGCGCGAGGTAGTACGAGGTAACAGGTGGTTTGGGATGACGGTTGAGGTGGTGATATGGGTTTCGAAATTGAGCTGCAGTTGGTTTGGTGTTTTGTTCACAAGTGAAATAAAAGTATTGTAGGAAGTAATTGAGTTTTTCATCGTTTTGTTTTCGCAAAATGGTAGAAAACTTATAAGAAAGAAGATGGTGGTTTTATATGATGGCTGTGTTCGATGGTTGTTGAGCAAAAGGATCCCAAAAAAAATAGTTGTGTATTCATATAAGTGTCTGATATAGTAATATGAAATTAATAAAGCAAACAGTAATCTATCTCATGATTATAATTATCACGGATCCATTAATCTGTATAATTCCAAAGTGGAAAAGCAACTTTTCAATATAATATATCTATCAATATCCATATGTATCTATCTATCTATTATCATATATAAGTTAAGTTAATCTAACTGTCATCCATCTATTAAATATCATATACTAGTACTAGTATAATTAATAAGAATTAAGTAAATAATATAATAATAAGAGTTAATAATCATGTGAATTAAAAGGATCACAGGAAGCCATCAGTCGACATAAAATTTAGGATATTCTTTCATGATCTGTTGATACTCAGTGGCGGATAAAAGTGTTCAGAAAAATTTCATATTTTTACATTAACTATATTTATTTATTTTGGTCATTATGATATAAAATTCGATCCTTAATTTGTTAAATAGAAATTACATCAACTGTCCCTCTCATTTATGGGTAAAATATAAAAAGTGTTAAAATTAAATAACTAGATCCTAAATACATTTTTAGTAAGCCTAAAATTTATAGAACTCATTTTCGGATCACCGTTTATTTTAAAATCATATAAGTTTAAATTAAACTTCTCTAAATAATAATCGAAACATCCAACGAGTTTTACAATCATTAAATAATTATATTTAATATACTCTATACATATATTTATATTTATTTTTATATGTATATACATTTATTTATAAATAATAGTTCGTGAATCGTCGAGCATAGTCGAAGGTCAATTGAACATATGAAATAGTTCAAACTTTTTGAGACTCAACCTTACAGACTTTGCTTATCATGTTGTAAATATTAAATCATATCGAGAGTTTGGTATAAAATTAGTCGAAATTTTCCGGGTCACTACAGTACCTACCCGTTAAAGAAATTTCGTCCCAAAATTTGAGTGAGGTCGTCATGGCTAACAATAAAAATGTTTTCATGAAGAATATGGGTTGATAATTAGAGTCTTATTATTATTGATTAATATAGATAAAACGATTCGATTATGTAAAGTGTACGAGTGAAGCTGTTACAAAAGGTTAAATAGAGATTCGTCTTAACTTCTGTCGTCGTCACGGTTGATTTCCGGAATTCATGGAATTTAAAGAAAATCTTCTAATCAAAAAGTAAATGTAATAGCACGATTTATTATCAATTTGTTGGAATTACGGAAGAACAGAAATATCAAGGAAATATTTCCGTGATATGCTTAGAGATTAAGTAGAATGAAAGAGTTGTGTAACATGGCACATGATGACGGTAATATCTATGAATCATCACGTTCCATTAGAAATTCAGCATGACTTACTGTAATATAACCACATTGGCCTGACGTCATTATATTATACTAACTCATGCTTCAATTCCCAACACTTCTCCAGAAACCATTCATAATTCAAACTCGAATTTTAAAGAAATTGAGAAACTAAAATAGTTTCCTTTATGACGTAACACGGATAGCACGAAGAGATAGATAATTTCTAACAAAGATATTTATGAAGGTATCTTTAGAAATATCTAAGATATTTATTACAAAAAATGCGATGATATCTTAGAATTTCTAAAGTACCTGAAATTAAAGGATGATGCAGAAACTTTTTCTGCAAAGAATTAAAATAAGCAGGAAGCAAGATATTCGCTGGAGATTTCGTCAGGTACTGAATCGTCTGAATTCGTTAAGTACATGTTTACTCTTTGTGATTTGTCCACAGTCTCCTTCATGGTTTGCTCAATTCGTTTTCCAGTACCAATCTTCTATTGAGTGTTTCCAACGCTCTATTCTTTATCATCAAACTTTTGGCCATTAAGACCATTTACAACTTTTGCTGCTTCATCAGCATTTTCAGAACTCAGAGATCTGATTCGTAAGTTAGAGGGTTTTTCAGGAAATTCAGAGATTCCGAATTGAAATTCATCGGTCCAGAAGATATACGTGATATATAGATATATAACTGTTGACGTAGGAACACTGCGAAATTCGAGAATTAATGATTAATGCTTCCCGTTATTTGGTATGGCAACTATCGCTACAAGATGTCGATGAGTACATGATAAGACTTCAATAGATAAATATTGTGATTTGTCGGAGAGATTTAAGCCAAGGAGCAACGAGGTTGCTGGTACGTCTGTTGGTAATATTGTAGAATATAACAGGTTTCCTGGTAACAATAACAATGGCAAACGTATATATCAAAGTTATAATAAGGTTGATTCGAATGAAAATTCGAAGTTGACTTGCTGGAGCTGTGACAAAACTGACTATCGTGAAAAAGAATTGTAATGTTATTTTCTGTAATAACAATTCCAAAGGAGCTAGCACAGATACGTGTTAAACGTTTACTCAGTTTTTGAGAGTTTTTCAGGTGCATAACTATATGCATAAATCTTTCTTCTTGTAGATGAAGTGCGGTTGATTCATCCTTTCGATTGAGGGATTTCAAGAATCATAAAAGGTTTGAACGTAGATTGAAATTGTCAAGATACAAATGAGGTTTAAGATGAATTCAAGTGGCAAACTTGAAGAAATGTTTAGTTTCATATGTTATATTCAATATTTTACTTCATTTTAATTGTCCAATGTCATTAGTCCACAATTAACAATCCAATAATTTATATATAGTTTAATATATAATATTCGAATTAATCAATACGTATCGTGACCCGTGTACATGTCTCAGACTCGATCACAACTCAAAGTATATATATTATTTGAGAATCAACCTCAACCCTGTATAGTGAACTCGATCATTACAGCATATAGAGTGTCTATGGTTATTCCAAATAATATATATAGATGCGTCGATATGATATGTCAAAACCTTGTATACGTGTCCTGATATTTAAAGTGCGTAAAATAAATAACAGAAATTAAATGACGATAAATAAAATTGCGAGAATATAAATTGCGATAAATAAATTGTGATAAATAAAATGTAATCAGTTAGCTAGGAATAGTTAGCAAGGAACAGTTAGCGTGGATTCTTAACAAAAATTTTCTCATAATTAATTTGTTTGTTTCTAACAAATTTTATTTTGTCCAATGTTTTCTTCATTATGCCACTTGTTGGATTCTGATAGGTCAAAATCCAAATATGAAATTTGAATGAAAATGGTTATTCTGCGGTGAACGGATACGTATATCGGTGGTTGTAAATAGGATAGTAAATGACTGTTGAATTAGATTTGAAAGAATGTACAGTGTACTTATTAATGTGAAATCTAAATATTCCTCGGGTATTACCTACCCGTTAAAACATTTTCACCATTAACGGTTTGTACAAAAGAATTTTTAATTACAGTCTTTATGAAAAAATATATATAGATTTATATTTTCTTCGGATGTAATCATGGATTTAATGAGTCAATATGATATTAAACTCATTTGATTTACCATTAGGACAAGAATATATAATCTCTAAAACATTAGAGATTACATAATCGCCATGTCAAACGAAGATAAATGATGTAGAATGATAATTATACTCGAGGTACAGAATGAGATGTTGAGGCATGTGATGTTGAAACTTGGGTTGTTGGCGGTACTGGTGTTGATGTTGGTGGTACTGTTAGTGCCGATGATGTTGTTGAAGATGGTAAGTTCCGCATCATATTCTCCAAATTGATTACTCGAGCGCGAAGCTCGTTGACTTCTTACATTATTCCGAGATGATTGTCGGTCGGAACGAGCGGATGAATAAGGTTTTGAATTTGAGATAGAATATAATCGTGGCAAGATATTCGGGAAATGAGGGTGAAAATGGTGTTTCGGACTGGTTCGCCGGCGATTGCTTCAGGTTCATCGTCAAGAAGGAAATTTGGTTGATGGAAGGGATCGCCTTCTTCTTGTCTCCAATGATTTAGTAGACTACGAACCCATCAGATGAATTGGGGATGGCTGATTGGTTGATCCATTCCGGTCACTCTGCTTTCGGAGCTCGAGTGAAAATCCATATCGGAATAGCTGTCGGAATCCGAGGAATTTGAACTGGTTGAGGGATTCATCTCGTACGATCAGATGAAGGATTTTCGATAAGAAAAAGATTATAGGATGTAGATTAGTACCCTGCAATACATAATTTACATATGCATATATAATACTAAAATCCCATAAGTTACGGAGGAATCTATGGAATATGCCAAGCAAAGTTTACAGTAACAGATACGCTAAGATATAAATTTGTCTATACACTATTTATGCAATCAATGCAGTAAAATGTGTCTAGACTAAGAATAATAAGCAGGTAATTTCCTAAGGATGAAAAGCAGATGATTTTCGACTAGAAATGATAAGCAAAACTTTTGACATGCAGATACGGTCGAAGTCCAGACTCACTAATGCATCTAAAAAACTATCAGTTAGACACACTAATGCAGACCTGGTTCGCTAAGACCACCGCTCTGATACCACATGTAAAGACTCGTCCTAATCCAAAAGAACGAATACAATAACATATGATTACATCGCGAGGTACTTGACCTCTATATGATACATTTTACAAACATTGCATTCGTTTTTAAAAGACAACTTTCATTTACATTGAAAATTGACGGCATGCATACCCTTTCATAATATATCCATCTATAATTGACTTAATAATAATCTTGATGAACTCGACGACTCGAATGCAACATCTTTTGAAATATGTCATGAATGACTCCAAGTAATGTCTCTAATATGAGCAAATACACAGCGGAAGATTTCTTTCATACCTGAGAATAAACATGCTTTCAAGTGTCAACCAAAAGGTTGGTGAGTTCATATGTTTATCATGAAACAATAAAATTCATCATTTTGATAGACCACAAGATTTAAATGCTGCATGGTACAAATGGGCCCGAATCCTATACCCACCTGTAATGTACATGCGATATCTTTTAAATACAGTACACCTTTCTCGTGTACGAAATCATCTTTCATAAATCTTAGTAACCGTACACATATCTTGTGCACAAAAATAACATACACATAACCTGTGTATAAAATCATTCTCTCGATACATAACATTCACTTTTCATTACTTTCATAGCTTGGCTTGGTAACCGACCTTAACATATAATGCGCATAATAATATCCCCAAAACAGAACATCTCATCTGTATAATAATCATATAAACTTCGAAGTACTAAACACCACGCCCACTAGCTCTTCCGTCTAGTGAACATTCTGGGTGGGGGTGTTAAACCCGGTAGCTACCTTTAGGATTCGCGTCAATTAGGCGTGAACTAATTCTCAAAATTAGTGATGTTCCCTAATTCTTAGGTTACCAAGCAATAATAATTAGGGGAAAAATATTCATATCAATTGTGGCAATTATCACGTCCACATAATTCAATGGTGGCAATTATCACGTCCACATAATTCATTCAAGGAATATTTTGCTTGTGTCTATCTCGTCAAACATTTATAAAAGCATTTCATGTATTCGCAGTTCAAAATGTATTTCAAAAGCATTTAATAAAGCAGTTGTAAAAGTAGCGCATGTATTCTCAGTCCCAAAAATGTAAAGAGTAAAAGGGAATCAAATGAACTCACAATACGATATTTTGTAGTAAAAATATGCATACGACGGAACTGAACAATGAAGGGTTGGCCTCGGATTCATGAACCTATATCAATTATATATATTAACACATTGTAATCAAACAACTTTATATATATTTCTATTAGTGATATAATTATTATTTTAATAATTTATTGGTTTCATTAATAATTTAATAAAATATATCTATTTTATATACTTTAGATAAAAATATTAATATAGTTATGTTACTTGTATTAAATGTAGTTATTTATATATGAAAATATTTGTTTGTTATTATAATAATGATATACTAATGATAGTAATAACAATATCAATAATTTTATTTAATTTGTAACTTAATCGTTCCTATAATAATATTTGTATCTATAATCATAATAATAATAATAACGTTAATAATAAAAATGAAAATAATGATAATAATAATAATAATGATAATGATAAAAATTAATAATAATATTGTTAATAATAATAATTTTACTAAAAAGATAATTTTAACAATCATGATAATATTTATATTCCTAATAATGATAATATTAATAATAATAATAATAACAATAATAATAATAATAATAATAATAACAATAATAATAACAATAATAATAATAATAATAATAATAATAATAATAATAATAATAATAATAATAATAATAATAATAATAATAATAATAATAATAATAATAATAATACTACCTTAAAAATAGCTTCCTAAAAAGATGTCGCAGCCCGGGCTAGAACCCAAGACCTCTCAGTTAAACACCAACATCCCTAACCATTCCACTGTTTCGAAATTTCCGCAATAATAAGGATTTAAATCCTTTTAACCCGTTTTAACCGTTTCATTTTCTAAGTTAGAACTTCATCATCATCTATAATCTATACTATCATCTTATATCTATTATCATCATCAAAACAAAACACAGAAGTAATTCATCATCATCAAAATCACATATCATCATTCTCGTCTTCGTTATCATATCATCAGAGTATTATCATTATCAACATAAATCTTATCGTCATCATCGCTAATCGTAACATCATGTGGTATGCACACATCATCATCATCATCAAACGCTTAATTATTCCCCACCATTCACTGTCATCATCCATCATTTTCTATATATTTTCAATATCCTTCTACATATCGGATTACCAATACAAATTGTATTGGTTTAATTTTGAAACCCAAGCCTCATTCCCCAAAAGCCCAATAGCAAATAAGATCTCGGTCCAACACTTAATTATAGCCCAATCGTTTATGGTTAATTTCATATAAAGCACCTGATGTACGTGGTTCGTATGTATATAGTATCCAAGATACATGTCCCCATTTTCTTTTCCCATTTCTGTCGGCCATTAGCCTAAAGCTTGTCCCACATGATTGTTCATTCCTAAGGTTGATAAACCAAGGCATACCTTTATATATCTCTCTCAGATTATCGTTTGAAAAGGAAAACCGAAAAGAGTAGCGGTTAGCAATGAAAAGAAAGAAGACGAAAAAAAAATGAAATCGTGATGGAATGTGGCTGTTTTTGGGTTGTGGTTGTATTTGGACAGAAACACAGAGAAAATAGCAGTTGGTGAGAAATTTTATGGTGGTTTTGGGTTCTCGGGTTTATAAACGAAAGTAGAAATAAAAACATGATATCGATGGTGGTTGTGGGTTTGAAGAGGGTGGCGGTTGTAAATGGGTTTCACGGTGGACACTAGATGAGCATGAAACAGAAATGGAATAGTTAAGAGTCGAACATAAGTGGGTTAGCATGGGGTGGTATGGCTATGAAGAGGAGAGAGAGAGATAGTGAGAGAGAATGATGGTTAGTGAGGTGGTGCGAGGTAGTGCGAGGTAACCGGTGGTTTGGGATGACGGTTGAGGTGGTGATATGGGTTCCAAAATTGAGCTGCAGTTGGTTTGGTGTTTTGTTCACAAGTGAAATAAAAGTATTGTAGGAAGTAATTGAGTTTTTCATCGTTTTGTTTTCGCAAAATGGTAGAAAACTTATAAGAAAGAAGATGGTGGTTTTATATGATGGTTGTGGTCAATGGTTGTTGAGCAAAAGGATCCCCAAAAAAAATAGTTGTGTATTCATATAAGTGTCTGATATAGTAATATGAAATTAATAAAGCAAATAGTAATCTATCTCATGATTATTTATAATTATCACGGATCCATTAATCTGTATAATTCCAAAGTGGAAAAGCAACTTTTCAATATAATATATCTATCAATATCCATATGTATCTATCTATCTATTATCATATATAAGTTAAGTTAATCTAACTGTCATCCATCTATTAAATATCATATACTAGTACTAGTATAATTAATAAGAATTAAGTAAATAATATAATAATAAGAGTTAATAATCATGTGAATTGAAAGGATCACTGGAAGCCATCAGTCGACATAAAATTTAGGATATTCTTTAGTGATCTGTTGATACTCAGTGGCGGATAAAAGTATTCAGAAAAATTTCATATTTTTACATTAACTATATTTATTTATTTTGGTCATTATGGTATAAAATTCGATCCTTAATTTGTTAAATAGAAATTACATCAACTGTCCCTCTCATTTATGGGTAAAATATAAAAAGTGTTAAAATTAAATAACTAGATCCTAAATACATTTTTAGTAAGCCTAAAATTTATAGAACTCATTTTTGGATCACCGTTTATTTTAAAATCATATAAGTTCGAATTAAACTTCTCTAAATAATAATCGAAACGTCCAACGAGTATTACAATCATTAAATAATTATATTTAATATACTCTATACATATATTTATATTTATTTTTATATGTATACACATTTATTTACAAATAATAGTTCGTGAATCGTCGAGCACAGTCGAAGGTCAATTGAATATATGAAATAGTTCAAACTTTTTGAGACTCAACCTTACAGACTTTGCTTATCGTGTTGAAAATATTAAATCGTATCGAGAGTTTGGTTTAAAATTAGTCGAAATTTTCCGGGTCACTACAATGGGGATGGAGGATTTCGACCATAAGGGGTCTAACGGGAGTTTTTGGACTTTCAAAAAGTTACTAGCTAGATTCCATGGGTTACAGTTAAGTCCCGCTAACCGAAAATGCAGACCGCATCGCTAAAAGTTAATTTCTCGGATTCTTAAGTATAAATTCTATTAATTATAAAAGAATTATAATTCTCATAAAATACATAGAATATTCATTGCAATTAACAATCATTTATTTTGGTGCTAAGTGTCATTAATCGAAACTGAATATCATGAACGTTAACCGAACGTTTAAACGAATTTCCTTCGCATGTCAAACACATGTGAGCACTTAACGGAATTTAACTAACGATCGTTAATGAGTTGGACAATATTACCTCAATTAAAGTACATAATCATTTCCGTCCATGAGTTAATTTAAAATTATAAATTTTTTCATGACAAAATCAAAGTACATACTTCTTTCGGTCCATGACTTAAATTGAAATTACCTTTATTGTTAAGTTGGGTAACTTAGCTTATTTTTAGAGGTTGCCCAATGCTATTCGGTGCGTTGAAATAAAGTGTTTGGCAATGGCTAACAGCTTATAGCTTAAAGTATGTATCATTATTTTTATGTAATTTACCCTTTATCTAAATATAAACGGAATATTATAGTTTGGTAATGGTACGTACCCAAGAAAACGAAAGTGTCGGTTTGTGTGAATGCTGGTTCGATACCAAAACAAAAGAAAAGGGTACATTTGCAATTTAACATTTTTCATATCGTAAATTATTACTCCATTCATCTCTAATTTATTGTCCAATATGTCATTTGAAATGTACTAAATTAATTGTTAATTTCAAAATATATTAAAGAATAAAAAAGATTAAGTTCTATTATGTCTCATAATGTATGTGGATAATATTAAAGTAGAAAGAAATTTTTAATGATAAAATTGAAAGTAAACAGACAGTACAATATTATTACGATATTTTCTTAAACAGTGTGTTTTTTGTCTGGTGACAATAAATATAAATATGAGATGGAAGGAGTATTATTATTATTATTATTATTATTATTATTATTATTATTATTATTATTATTATTATTATTATTTAAATTTGATTGTTATCACTATCATTATTATTATTAATATTATCATCATAATTATAATTATAATTATAATTATAATTATTTATTTATATTATATTGTATTTATTATTATTATTTTAATAATTTTATTTATTATTATCATTACATGAAGAACAATAAGAAGAGGATGGGGATCCCCGTGAGTCATACAACTTGATTCGAACTGCTCGCCCTTGGCTTGGCTTGGCTTACAGTAGGGATGGAAAAAAAGCCCGAACCCGACGGGGAAAACCGAAACCCGACATAATTGGGCCGGGTCTGGTCCTGGTCTACGGGTCTCGGGCCGGGTATGGGATTGATTTTCAAAAAATATTCGGGTTCGGGTTCGGGTCTGGGTTTAAATAAAGACCCGTCTGCCCGGCCCGTTTACCCGGCCCGTATACCCGTATAATAATAATAATAATAATAATAATAATAAAAATAATAATTAAAAATGAATAATAACAAAAATTAAATTAAAAAATATGTTGATTACAAGGTCAATATGAATTTATATATTTATTATTATCTATCAACTTCACATTTTCATCTGCATTCAAATCAAGAATCTGATTTATAAAAATATTTAAAAATTGATAGTGATAATAATTGGAAATAGGAAATAATATATATTGTACAAATATACACATATAAATAAAGCATATAATTTACAGAGTTGTAGATTGTATATGCTTTTGGTAATGCATTTATTTGCTAAAAAAATAAAAATAAACGGGTACCCATTTACCCGCGGGTAAACCCGTTTACCCGCTAGTTAGTAAACCCGTTTACACTTCGGGTATTTAATCCGGGTTTGGGACTAGTTTTTCTTATCGGGTCCGGGTCCGGGATTACTCAAACCCGGCCCGATGCCATCCCTAGCTTGCAGTCAATTTTATAGACTGCATAACCCACCCCTTGTATTATACATTATTTATTATTTATTTATTTATTTTATTATTTATCTCGGAGAAAAGCAACTTTAACCAAGCATGAATTTAAAATTGGAATTAAACTTTGAATTTTATTTTATTTAAATTTGTTAATAGGAAGCTTAAATAGATGGTCATATTAAACTTGCTACACGTATCGCTATCACTCATTTTCAACATTTATTTCATTTATTGTCATTAATATATTATATTATATAGTATAGTATATTAATTATTAATTGTATATATATACATTTGAGCAAAAGTGGGTGACTATCGATGAATAGTAGCCCACTTCCATGCTTAGAGGAGTTGTACGTTCCACTTAAATCGTCTTATCCATGTATACATTTGAGCAAAAGTGAGTTAATATTGATGAATAGTAACCTACTTCCATGCTTAGAGGAGTTGTACGTTTCTCTTAAATCGTCAAACCCACTAGCATCATTTACTAACAAATGTCAAACACCCCAAACTCCAAGGGCTAAAGTAAAACTTACATATTTCTAAATAAAAAAAAACTTAAAAAAACTCACCCAAATCTTCAATGGACCACATCTTCTCGCTCGCCACACGTTAACGAAACCACGGTTCAACTAGAAATAATTTTAAGAACAAAACGCAACTACCTATACGCAAAATGGACGCTTTTCAAAAAATGCTAAATATCCCGGGCTATTATTCATAAACATTTTTTTTTAATATATTTTTTTTAATATTATGTTTTCCCTTGATGTCCGTTTTTGCCTTCCGCTGCGAAGCGCGGGGGCTCAATAGAAACAATACTTTAACTGTTAACGCTATTTTTTTTAATAGGTTAAATAGTACTACGTATATGTTTTACGCTATTTTTTAATGGGTTAATTAGTATCTGTTTTACTGACTATATAAAATTAAGTGGCATTTATAATAGTATTGTGTTGTAGCTTGGATGGTGTGACTTCGTGTAACTTAACCAGTGAGTCCTGGGTTATATTCCACGCTGGTGTTTAATCTTTCCCCCTTTTAGTTTTGCTTCTTAGTTTAGTATGATCCACATCTACTCCATTTTAGAGATTTTTTGGTCCATTTTTTGTTGCTTTATTTAATTTCTAAAAATCAATTTTTTTTATTTTGAGTAATTTTAATATAACATTATTTTACTTTTTTTTTTTTTTTTTACTTTTATTCTATTCAAGCTCTTATTTTTGCTTCTTAGTTTAGTATGATCCACATCTACTCCATTTTAGAGATTTTTTGGTCCATTTTTTGTTGCTTTATTTAATTTCTAAAAATCAATTTTTTTTATTTTGAGTAATTTTAATATAACATTATTTTACTTTTTTTTTTTTTTTACTTTTATTCTATTCAAGCTCTTATATTCAAAAAAAAAAAAAAAAAAAAACTCCTTTTTTATATTTAAACACTTTTTCTATATATTTTTAGTATGTTTAACATTTTTTCATTATCATGTTATCAACTAATATTTGTACACCCATTTTTTTTACATACATATGCTTTTAAATTTTAATAATGTGATTAATGATAACTACGCAATATTATATGATTAAGTGATGTGTGTATTTTAATAATAATATAAATAATTAAATTGATATTTAAAATAATTTTCAGCTACAAATCACTCGTCGCAACGCATTATCTCTCGAGTTATGTAAAACTCATTAAAATAAAATATTTTTATTAAAGATATATAGTTACGTGCTAAAAAAAATTCCGTACGCAGGAGAGAGGTGGTCTCCGCAACGCGCGGCTCGCCACCTGCTTGTTAATAATATAGACTCAGTTACTATTCATCTGCAGTATCTTTTCCAAAATCATGTAACTGTTAAATATTTTATATCATACTCCATTCACATATGTAATAATGACTGAGTTGTTTCTTGCGCCTCTAAATGACATGAACCCCTTGCATCATATTTCTATTTTCTTTATTTTTTGTCCTAATTACCCCATCAATCCTCTTTCTTCAATCCTCACAGTCCATTCTTTTATTTTTAAATTCTCTTTTAACTCTAACTTTTCTTACAATATTTATTTTACTTCTTTTATTCTTTTTCCCTTTACCACTTTATTTATTTATTTATATTGTATTAAAATTCTTTTTTAATTCTTTTTTCCCTCTATTTCTTTACAATTTCTTATGTCTTCCCCCACATTTTACTATTAAATAACAACAATATATAAATTGTGTTACTTTATATATTGTTACGAAATACATGTATATATTTTTTTTGTTAGGGTTATTAAAGTTTAAGTACTTAATTTAAAACATAAATGTGTACAACGAAAAACTCGCTAGCTATGTTATATATATAAAAAAAAAGTGGACCGCCGCATCGCGTGACTTACCCAAAACTAGTTCATTTCTTTCGTGTCATGTCTTTAATACTTATTTTTTTTCTTGTTCTTCAACGCAAACATATATAGATATTTTAAACTCATAAATGATCAATCCTAGATTAGAGTTTAATCTAATCAAGGATTGAGTGCAATGAGGGATGGAATGTGGTGTTGATAATGTTTATGGGACTTTATGATCGTCTTTCACTAACATCGAGTGATCAATCACCATGTCACGGTCTTGATGTAATTACCTTAGCCAAAATTATGATAACTCCTCGGGCAAAGTCACGAGTGAATCACAAAGGCTAGAGCAATCGCCCAGAATCAACAACCTAAAATTAGAGGCCAAACTCCCTATTTATAGGTTTGGAATCTTCGTGGACACAATGCTTGCGCACACTTTATTACTCCGCAATGGTTATGCGGGACACTTTCGCAGTTTTGAATTTATGCGGGCTTTAGCAATGTAACAGCGCAAAATACGCGGTTGTTGTTTATTCACGCAGCCTTGATTTCACTTGCTTTTGCTCTACCTTTTACCCTTAAACTATGCATATACATACTTATGTATATGATTAATAACCACATAGTCACCGTGACATTACCATATTGCTAGATCAATAATAATTTACTATTATTGTTATTAAAAATTACTCATAATCATACTGTTGTTTTTTTTTTTGATTGTTTTAATAAAACTTTTTGCTTGCTTTTCAAAAAAAAGTTGCCGTGACATTATAATATCAATAGATCAATATATTATTATGCGTCCTGTAATTGTTGATTTCTGGCTAATATTAATATATTTATTTTCTTACTTTTTAAAAATAAAAAAACAATTAACACTATTCCATAAAAACATTAGTATATTATAATTATGGTTAGATTTGGGGGGGGGGGGGGAAGCACCTTTTAGTTTTGTGTAAACACCTTTTAGTTGAGAGACATTAATTCTTACATCACTTTATTTTTGTATTATTAAAAGATTTATTTCTGACAATTTTATATAGGATGAAAAAAATTTACATGAAGAAATAGTAATTAAAGGAAAGGGAAAAGTAAAATCATTTAAAAATTAATTTGATATTGTATAACAAAATGAGATGTTCTTCCCTTAGTCGAGGGTATATATATATATATATATATATATATATATATATATATATATATATATATATATATATATATATATAATAAATAAGGAAATACATAGTATAAGTCAATAATAGTAATCCATAGTATACTTAGGATTCTTTCTTAAGGTGATTACAAAATCTGTAATCGTGCCTGCCTGCCTGCCAGGCATGTTTTTCTAAACAAGTCGTTACTGTATAATAGAAGATGAAATGGGTAGCATTATCACTTTGTTTATTTATTTTTTTCATTATCATTATAAATTATAAATATAAAATATAATACGGAGTATATAATATAAATATAAATATGAATATAAATATAAATTATAAATAATTGATAAATAATATAATAATAATAATTTTTCTAACTATAAACCAAAAATAGCTCCACTAACTAAATAAAGAATAAACAGAGTCCAACCCAGGAACAATTCTACTCTTATTTCTGGTGTATATACATCTGTATCTATCTATCTATCTATCTATCTAGCTACTAATTAATTAGTCTTTGTTGTTGGTTTGCTTTAGAGGAGGAGAATGGTGTTGAGAGCATCAATGGTGGTGGTGGTGGTGTTTATGCTTCTTGTGTTGCCTCCAATCTCCGTCAATGGGGACACAGATCCATCTGATGGTTTCTACTTTTCCATCTATCTCTAACCCCCTCCCCCTTATTCTTCAATTTACTGCCACACTATCTATATTTATATATGTATATGTACTCATTTATTTCTGGATTTTTGATTAGATTCTTGTTGCTCTGTCACAGACATTGTACTTACTTTTCCATCATGTTTCTGATTTTAGCATAAATCCTTTTATGGGACTAGTATACTAGATACGTGGATGTGGATCTGGATTTGGATTTGGATTTGGATTTGGTTTCAATCCATCCATAACTTTCTTCAGTTTTAAACTTCAACTAGTTTACAACAGGATTAAATCAGCTACCTAATTACTCTTATTTTTGTACATGCTTTCTCTAAATAATGGTCTACCAACCTTTATTTTCTTACCACTTACAAAACACATCATTGTTGTAACTAATTTTGGACTTTGATTGCCATATATGCTCATCATGTATGCTCTTACATATGCAATTGCTGACTAATAGGGAGTATATGATACCACCACTTAAGTCTCCACAATTTATAATGCTATATGGACCTGTCTATTTGTTCTAATATTGGAACTTTAAATCTAACCTTGTTCATCATCTAATACAACCATGCGTGGTGTGGTTGATTTTTGTATATGCAGCTGCTGCGCTGAGGGTCATGTATCAAGGTTTGAATTCTCCAGGACAGTTGACCAAATGGAGCTCAAATGCTGGGGATCCATGTGGCGAAAACTGGAAAGGCGTCAAGTGTTCAGGTTCTAGAGTTACCGAAATGTATGCCACATTCAACCCCACACCTCTTTCACTCTTGCCATCTACCAAAACTCTAACCTTTTTTTTTTTTTTTTTTTGGGTAATTCAGCAACTTACCCAGTCTAGGGCTATCTGGTAATATCGGATACCAGCTTACAAGTTTGACATCCTTAACCACCTTGTAAGCTAGAAGAAATCACATTCAATTTATCAGTGTCTTTTGGTTAGTAACTTAAATAATTGTACAAACCTTACTTTCTGTTTTTCTATGGTATTGCAGGGATATAAGCAACAATAATCTTGGCAACCAGATACCTTATAACCTACCTCCTAACTTGCAAACACTGTATGCTCTTATTTACTCCATATATTATTTTTACTTTTCCTCTTTTTTTAATTTTATATATTGTTGCACTTCTCTTAAGCATTTACATGTTGTTGTGTAATGTAGAAATATTGCAGGATGTGGTTTCAGTGGCACCCTTCCATATTCTATTTCACTCATGACGCCTTTAAAATACTTGTAAGTGGACTCCAACATAATCCCTCTTGTATCCCTTGGATGCATCATAATGTTTACGAATGTGCTTCTTCTTTGACCAGAAATGCCGCTCACAATCAATTAAATGGCGATTTGCAAGACATGTTTGGAAAACTTACATCTCTATCCACATTGTAAAGCTTTCAGATCCCAAGCTCAATCTGTGTTTTGTTTTGCAGTACTATTTATCTAAGGAGTTTTTATCAGTTGTTTTAATATGTGCGTGTTAAAAGATGAAGGAGGATGGAAATTAATAACACTTTGTTATGATTCAGGGATCTATCTTTCAATTCTTTTACGGGTAATCTTCCCGAGAGCTTCAGCTCGCTGTCCAGCGCAACTGATATGTATGTACATAAATCTGATATGTCATTTAAGTGTTTGTGTTGAGATTTCGTTTTTTGTTTTTTTCAAAAAAAAAAAATTGTATTTAGATGTTGCTTCAATCATCCTTCTTCCTCCTTCTAATGTTGCAGGTATTTGCAAAACAACCAGTTTACAGGACCTATTGATGTTCTTGCCGATCTTCCCCTAAAAAACCTGTCAGTGTTCCAATCCACTTTCGTAACGAATAAATAAGTTAATATCTTCATATTTAATATTATATATACTTGGCTACCGACACTGACTTTCACTTTTGTTTACTTAGGAATGTTGCCAATAACAAATTTAGCGGTTGGATTCCTAGCCAGTTAAAGAACATAAATCTGCAGTAAGTATCTGATGCATTCAAGTGCCTCATCACATCTGTAATTATTTATTAACTTGAATGTTAAAATCAACGATTTGCATGACAGAAAAGACGGTAACTCGTGGAACTCGGGGACAGCTCCCCCACCTCCACCCGGTACACCTGCAACAGCTGCTCGTAATCACCAACCGAGTGGCAATAAGACCCCATCTTCTAGCAATGATCAGAAGAAATCGGGAGTGAGCGGTGGAGCTATAGCAGGTATCGTGATATCCATTTTGGTTGTTGGTGCGGTGATTGCGTTCTTCTTGTTAAAGAAGAGATCCAAAAAGTCACATGCGGATATTGAAAAAGTGGAGAATCAGCCTTTTGCTTCTCTTGCCTCACAGCCACAGGGAGCTCAAGGTACACATTTAGAGAGACCTACTTATTTAAACAAAAATTTAATTTAATATTAATGAAGTCTATTACAACTTTAGTGTTACTGCATTCTTTTTTACAGAAATTAAGTCTGTTCAGGCATCCTCAATGGCTAGTAACACAAAACCATTTGAGATTTCATCGGCAATAAATCTTAAACCACCACCCTTGGAACGCCACAAGTCATTTGATGATGATGATGATTTCACAGCAAAACCTGTAGTTCCCAAAAAAGTAAGTGTTGCTCCAACAAATACCAAAACGTATTCAATAGCGGATCTTCAAATAGCTACTGATAGCTTTAGTGCGGATAACCTTGTCGGTGAGGGGTCTACTGGACGTGTATTCCGCGCTCAATTTGATGATGGAAAGGTATTGTGTTGTTTTATCTCTCCTGTTAAATGTGTACGAGTTACAGTTTCGTTGATGTATTTTTCACCCTCATCTTAACTTCAAGTAATTAAGGAAATCTTAATAAACATCAAACTGACTCATGCAGTTCACATCATGTTGTTGTAGGTTGTTGCCGTGAAGAAGATAAATTCATCTGCTCTACCTGGTGACATGTCAGAAGATTTCATTGATATAGTTTCAGATGTATCGAGGTTACGGCATCCAAATGTGACAGAGTTGATTGGATATTGCTGTGAACATGGGCAGAACCTTCTGGTTTATGAGTTCCTTAAAAATGGTTCATTGTTTGATTTCCTGCACCTCTCAGATGAATACAGCAAGCCGTTAACCTGGAATAACCGTGTCAAGATTGCTTTGGGGGCAGCACGTGCATTGGAGTAAGTTTACATTCCTTCCTTCCTTCTCACTGTGGCATGATTGTACCACTATTTATTTACTATCTTTATAATTCTTGTCCAGATATCTACATGAAGTATGCTCGCCATCCGTTGTACATAAAAGTATTAAATCGGCCAACATCTTACTGGACTCGGAGCTCAATCCTCATCTTTCAGACTGTGGTTTAGCCAGCCTTGTTCCAGATGCAGATCAGGTAGACTATGGGTGGTCCAGGTGTCAGTATAAAGCTTCTGTATGTTCTTTGTTATCTGGCTTACCTTTTCCATAACTAATGGTTACAGGAAGACAACAATGGTGGATCTGGATACAGTGCCCCTGAAGTTTCAATGTCTGGTCAGTACACGATAAAAAGCGACGTTTATGGGTTTGGTGTCACCATGTTGGAACTGCTCACTGGAAGAAAACCATTTGATAGGTAAAGGTTCTGATCATGTACACAATATAGATGTGTTTCCACCAAGTGCACATATATATATATATATATATATATATATATATATATATATATATATATATATATATATATATATATATATATATATATATTATATATATTTATCGTGGGGGTATATGATTTGCATACACAGCTCGAGGACAAGATCTGAGCAGTCTTTGGTGCGATGGGCAACACCTCAGCTTCATGACATAGATGCCCTTGTGAAGATGGTTGATCCTGCACTCAAGGGACTCTATCCAGTTAAATCTCTGTCTCGGTTTGCTGATGTTATTGCTCTATGTGTACAGGTAATTTGTAATGCAATTTTGAGATGTTATTCAGTGTTAATATGTATGTATTAGTATCATAATAATAAGTTGATGATAACTGATGGTGTTGATTTTGTCAGCCTGAGCCAGAATTTCGACCACCCATGTCAGAAGTGGTGGAGGCATTGGTTCGACTAGTGCAGCGGGCAAACATGAGCAAGAGAACTGTTGGTAACGATCAAGTTTCATCCAGCAACCAGGAGTTGGACCTTTAAACTTTTGGAAGCCAAAACACGACGATGTTCATTTATCTGCCGCCTTTGTTGTAACATTTTGTCACGTTCTTCTTCTTCTTCTTCTATTTATTATTTATTGTATGTATTTTGATGATTGTTAGATCTCTTGAGGGAGGTTCTTTGTAAAATATAAAAAGAAAAGGCTGTTTGGAAGTTGAGATTGTTCGTACCACCACCTCCATTAAATTAAATTAAATTGATTATTAATTGTCTTTGAATAAATTTTTTACATGTGAAATGCGGAGGTCTACAGTCTACTGACCGTAGAGCTTATCAATCGATCAAAAGTTTGTTGTTTTAGGCTCATGACTGTGTGGATTGGTTATCAAAACTGTATAGGCAGGTATTTTTTTTTTTTTTCTTCTTCGGCCAAAGTAGTAGTGGAGATTGAACCTGTATCTCGTTTGAATATTTTCAAGCATCTTATTTTCAAGCATCTAACCAGTAGGTCACCTGGAATTTCGTATAAGCAAGTATTGCACGCAAAAAGATATTTGGACATTTATGATTTCTGAATCGTCCCATTCATATCGATTATAAACGTTACGCACTTATTGGTGTCATTGCGAGGTATTGACCTCTATATGTGACATTTTTCAAAATTTGCATACGTTTTTATGATACAAACCATAACCTTTATTATAACCAAAGGCTTAAACAATATACTAATGATTATCGTTTAACGATAATCTTAGTCTTACAAACTTTACATTTGATAATAACAATACGATTTCCAACATATTTCACATTACAAATCTTTCGGTATGCAGTTTTATTTTTGACACAAATATGCATACTCCAAATCTTGCTTAAATTCGGCATAATGCAGCGGAAGCTTTTATTTATCACCTGAGAATAAACATGCTTAAAACGTCAACATAAAGTTGGTGAGATATAGGTTTAAAGCTAGCAGCGTTATAAATATAGACCACAAGATTTCATATACATAAACGTTTTAATAAAAATATTCTAAGTGGTTGAGCACTTGATAACCATACTTAACATTTAATCAACGTCGCATATTTCCTTTATTATGAAATCTCACTTCACTGTACCAAGTGTAGTCACCGAAACGAAGTACTGTGCAACCGTTGAATACTGGTCGTCCAGTCCGGTTGGGGTTGTCAGGCCCGATAGATCTATCAACAGGATTCGCGTTTACAATACCACATGTAAATAGTAGTTACCAAGCTACAGGAAAGTATGCCAGTGGTACAACTCAACGTAGAATATATTTTTTATCACTTGTGTCCATAACGTAAATCATAAAATGCATGTATTCTCATCCCGAAATATTTAGAGTTTAAAAGTGGGACTATATACTCACTTTTGCCTTGAAGATATATAACACGACCTGGTCTCCGATAGATATCACGAACCTAACCATATATAATATATCAACATATTTTCTTTTCAAATAATAGTTACATGTATACTTATAATACTTTTAATATCTAATAGTCCGTAGTTAGCAGTCCGATGTTAGTAGTCCACAATTAGTTGTTCAATAAAATAAATAAAGACCCCATCGTATTCGTATTGATCGGAATTAATCTCGACCCATGGTACCGTATTGTCAAATGACGTGTTGCGTACATAAAGTACCGTGTTGTCAAATGACGTGTTGCGTACAATCATGAGGTCTTATAATTAATCCTCTCGTGTTGTTTACGGGTGGTCCCGAAATATATAAAATCAAATCATAAGTAAATATATATAAAATATAAAATATCATATTAATTAGCAAAGATATGATTAGTTTAGTTTTACTCCAATTAATTTCGTAGCTAAACTAGCTTCGGATACCCAATTTTGTTTTAGCCGTAGTTTCTTCAATACAACTCCGTTTTTGTTAGTTCAACTTGCCACTTCCTTGGATCGAGCCATTATTTATGAATATGAACAGTAAATACCTTAGTTTGTATTCGAAATCACAGGTTATAGGTCAAACTTTGGTGAATCTTATGAAAGTGATCATTTCCGTCGTAAAAACAACATCTAGATGATCATTTTTACAAAAATACTTACACTTTGAGTTACACCATGAGATTTTTATATATTAACATATTCATAAGAAATATCATTTTTCCAGAATATAAACTTCCAATTCAAAGTTTAAGATGGTTTTTAATTATCCAACCCAAAACAGCCCCCGGTTGCACTCCGACGACGTAAATTCAGTTTTAAGGTGTTCTTTGTAAAATAAAGTTGTATCTTGTTAAGTTAGCATATCATTATGATATATTACAGGTCTTGAAGTATTTTAAAAGTCAAGTTAGAAGGATCTATTTAGTTTGCGAACAAGTTTGAAATCATTCAAACTATGTTCTTGTTGTTATAATTTGTAACTCAAAATAAGATAGCTATATGAATATGAATCGAATAAGATTATGAATAAGGTTACTACCTCAAGTTACTTGGATAAAGCTACTGGAAAGGAAGTATAACTCTTGATCCTAAAGAGTGGTGAAGTTGGATTGAAAGATTGGAAGTAATATTGCAACTTCTTGATTCTAGGTTGTTTTTATGATGATTAAAGCTTGTAATTGAAGCTAAATGATGGGGAAAATGCTTGGAGATGATCAAGTATGAAGTTAGGAGTGTTTTGAGAGAGAAATGGGAGTGTAAGTATGAGAAAATGGAATGAAGAAATGGTGTTCATGCATAAAAACATTTTTAGTTTATAAAGAAAGAAAAGATTCCTAATTTTGTTTTCTTGCTAAATAATTCATGCTACTTGACAAATGGTTGGTTCCACATGTTCCTTAATCATTTAAGGATGCTAAGGATGATAATTGATGTGTATATACCAATAGTATATACATCTAGAAGTTGCGTACAATACGGTTACATATACCCTAGGTATACGTGTAGAAATCTTGAGGAAACGGAACGAGAATTCAAATATAGCTATCTTTTGTAAATATACTTATATTGTTTTATGTATATAAGCCCTTTAAAAGTGATTAAATACATATTTATACGATACTTGTATAAGCATTATAAGTTATAGGTATATATGTCAAAGAACGTTACATATAGTTATCTTTTTGAAAACTTAAGTTAGTAGTCTCAAAGTATACTTATAACTCATTGTTATTAGTACACAATGATATGTTAAACCATCCTTAGATCATATTAAATATGTATAAATACGTATATGTACACAATCGTATAATTATCGTATGTTATATAGTTCGTGATATCATCGGTCAAATTGGACGGTCAAACGTTGTGTAAAACTCTTTTCAAAAACACAAGACTCAACAATTTGGATTGCTTATCATGTTGGTAATGTTTAATTTATGTAAATATTAATCTCATATGTATAAAACGATCAAAAAAAATTCGGGTCGTTACAGTACCTACCCGTTAAATAAATTTCGTCCCGAAATTTTAAAGTTGTACCTATTTTGCGTTCTCGGGAAACAAATGTGGGTACTTTTGTTTCATCTGATCCTCTCATTCCCAAGTAAACTCGGGACCCCTTCGAGCATTCTAACGAACCTTAACGATTGGTATGTTGTTCTGCTTGAGCTGTTTAACTTCACGGTCCATGATTTCGACTGGTTCTTCTATGAATTGTAGTTTCTCGTCGACTTGGATTTCTTCAAGGGGAATGGTGAGGTCTTCCTTTGCAAGACACTTCTTAAGGTTTGAAACGTGAAACGTATTATGTACTCCGGCGAGTTGTTGTGGTAACTCGAGTCGATAAGCTACCGGTCCAATGCGTTCGATGATCTTGAACGGGCCTACATACCTTGGGTTCAGTTTACCCCTTTTGCCGAAACGTATTAAACCTTTCCAATGTGACACCTTTAGCATAACCATGTCACCGATCTGAAACTCTAATGGTTTCCTTCGGACATCGGCGTAGCTCTTTTGGCGACTACGGGCTGTTTTCAATCTCTCCTTGATTTGTACTATATTCTCAGTAGTTTCGTGTATGATCTAGGGACCAGTTAAACGTCGATCTCCTACTTCATTCCAACAGATAGGGGATCTACACTTCCTTCCATACAGTGCTTCGAATGGTGCAGCTTTAATGCTCGCATGATAACTATTATTATACGAGAATTCTGCTAATGGTAGATATTTATCCCATCCATTTCCAAAATCGATCACACATGCCCTGAGCATGTCTTCAAGAGTTTGAATTGTTCTTTCGCTCTGCCCGTCAGTTTGCGGATGATATGCGGTGCTCATATCCAAATGAGTTCCCAGGGCCTCCTGTAGTGATTGCCAGAACTTTGATGTAAATCTACTATCACGATCGGATATAATGGAAATAGGTATTCCATGCCTTGAAACAATTTCCTTTATGTATAATCGTAATAGTTTCTCCATTCTATCCGTTTCCTTAATAGGCAAGAAATGTGCAGATTTGGTGAGACGATCAACTATTACCCAAATGGTGTCATAACCCCATACAGTCTTGGGTAACTTTGTGATAAAATCCATGATAATACCGTCCCACTTCCATTCTGGGATTTCTGGTTGTTGAAGTAACCCTGACGGCTTCTGGTGTTCTGCTTTGACTTTGGAACAAGTTAAACATTCCCCGACATATGTTGCAACGTCTGTCTTTAAATTAGGCCACCAATAATGCATCTTAAGATCTTGATACATCTTTTCAACTCCAGGATGTATCGAGTATCTTGTCTTATGTGCCTCGTTCAATATCAACTTCCTTAATCCACCCAACTTTGGTACCCATATACGTTTTGCAAAATATTGAATTCCATCTCCCCGTATAATGAGTTGCTTCTCATACTTCTTCATTGTTTCATTTCCTATGTTTTCCTTAGTAAGAGCTTCTTGTTGAGCCTCTTTGATTTGTAAGTTGAGATTCATGCGAATTTTTATGTTCATCGCTCGTACTCGAATTGGCTCTCGTTCCTTTCTGCTTAGAGCGTCAGCCACTATATTCGCTTTCTCGGGATGATAGCGAATCTCACAATCATAGTCGTTTATCAGCTCGACCCACCTACGTTGCCTCATGTTCAGCTGTTTTTGATCGAAAATATGTTGAAGGCTTTTATGATCGGTAAACACAGTGCATTTAACCCCATATAAGTAGTGTCTCCATATCTTCAATGCAAACACTAATGCTCCCAGTTCTAGATCATGCGTCGTATAATTTCGCTCGTGAATCTTCAATTGTCGGGATGCGTACGCAATAACTTTCTTTCGTTGCATAAGGACGCAACCAAAACCTTGTCGCGAAGCGTCACAATATATCTCAAAATCATCGTTCCCTTCAGGTAACGATAAAATAGGCGCCGTAGTTAACTTCTTCTTTAGTAATTGAAATGCACTCTCCTGCTCAGAAGTCCATTCGTACTTCTTCCCTTTTTGCGTTAACGCTGTTAATGGTTTAGCTATTCGGGAAAAATCTTGAATAAACCTTCTATAATAACCGGCTAATCCCAAAAATTGACGTATTTGTGTTGGTGTCTTAGGAGTCTCCCATTTTTCAATGGCCTCAATTTTAGCTGGATCAACCTGAATTCCTTTGCTACTAACAACGTGGCCAAGAAATTGCACTTCTTTCAACCAAAATGCACACTTAGAAAATTTGGCGTATAACTGTTCTTTTCTTAACAATTCTAATACCAACCTTAAATGCTGCTCATGCTCTTGCTCATTTTTGGAATAGATAAGAATATCGTCAATGAAAACGATAACAAACTTATCTAGATACGGACTACAAACTCGATTCATAAGGTCCATGAATACAGCTGGCGCATTCGTCAATCCAAACGGCATGACCAAAAATTCGTAATGACCGTAGCTTGTCTGGAAAGCAGTTTTCGGAATATCTTCTTCTTTGACACGTAGTTGATGATAGCCCGATCTTAGGTCGATTTTTGAATAAACACATGATCCTTGCAGTTGATCAAATAAGTCGTCAATTCTCGGTAGTGAATACCGATTCTTGATAGTTAACTTATTTAATTCACGGTAATCTATACACATTCGGAAGGATCCATCTTTCTTCTTGACAAATAAAATTGGAGCTCCCCACGGTGAAGTGCTCGGTCGAATGAAACTACGGTCCAGTAATTCTTGTAACTGGCTTTGTAACTCTTTCATCTCAGATGGTGCAAGTCTGTATGGAACACGAGCCACTGGTGCAGCTCCTGGTACTAGATCTATTTGAAATTCTACAGATCTAAATGGAGGTAATCCCGGCAACTCTTTCGGAAAGACTTCAGGAAAATCTCTTGCCACAGACACGTCGTTGATGCACTTCTCTTTTTCTTTCGTTTCGACTTTATTAACATGTGCTAGGATAGCATAGCACCCTTTCTTCAAGCACTTTTGGGCTTTCAAACAGCTAATGAGTTTTAGCTTTGAGTTACCCTTCTCTCCATAAATACTGGCATTTTATCCTTACGAGGAATGCGAATGGCCTTCTTGGCACACACAACTTCAGCTCCTATTTTGGACATCCAGTCCATGCCGACTATTACATCAAAACTTCCTAATTCTACGGGTATCAAATCAATTTTAAACGTTTCTCCGGCTAGATTTATTTTACAATCACGGCAGATTTTATCGGCTTTAATTAGTTTACCATTAGCTAACTAAATCATGTACTTAGCATCTAGAGGTAATGATGAACAATTCAATTTAGCGTAAAAGTCTATACATATATAACTTCTATCAGCACCAGTATCAAATATAATAGATGCTGATAAGTTATTAATGGTAAACGTACCCGTAACAAGCTCCGGCTCTTCACACGCCTCTCTAGCATTAATAATAAATGCTCTTCCACGTGCAGATCCGTTATTCTTCTCTGGATTCGGGTACTGGCTCTTATAATGACCCTATTTTCCACACCCATAACAAGTAACAGTGGCCAAGGCAGTTCTATTTGCATTGGTGGCAGGAGTCTTGGTGCCATTTATATTTGTAACGGGAATCTTACAATCTTCAGCAAGATGACCCCTTCGATTACAATTATCGCACACCACATTACAATAACCATAGTGATGTTTGTGACATCTGTTACATAAAGGATTTCGTCCTTTGTAACCTGAGCTTGAACCACTACCCGTACCTTGCGTGGTTTCTTGTTTCTTGTTGGATTGTTGATGATTACCATCCCACTTTATTTTGTTTTCTGATGTCTTGACATCGGTGTTCTTATCCAGAATAATCTGGTCCATCAACTCGTTTGCCATGGTGATGGCTTCATGAATAGTCTTGAGTTTCGATGCTGTAACATTTGCCTTGACATTTTTAGGCAAACCATCTTTGTACAGTTCTATCTTCCGTTCTTCGGTTGGTACCAATTCGGGACATAGCAAAGCTAATTCCATGAATCGCTAATTGCAGTTGGTGAGTTCATTACCAACAACTTTCAGGCTTCGTAATTCAGCTTCCAACTTCCTAACCTCGTTCCTTGAACAATACTCGTTGATTAGCATTGTTTTGAATTCTTCCCATGGAGTATCATAAGCTACATCTCCTCCTACGGCCTTCACATAGTTTTTTCACCACGTGAGTGCACTATCTTGTAAGGTACACGATGCATACTTGGTCATGTCCTTCTCAATACAACCACTGATTTTAAACACAGACTCAATCTTTTCGATCCACCGGGTTAAACCAACCGGTCCTTCTGTTCCACTGAATGATGAGGGCTTGCAACCTTGAAAAGTTTTGTAGGTGCATCCCACACGAGGATTTGGGTTAACTGCAGCACCTCTTGCAGCCTCGACCCATAACATTCTGTCGTTCACTCGCTGATTGATGAGTTCCTCGATTTCTTGTTCCGTCATTCGGTTCAATCGCGCCATATTCTTCAATAAGAATGAAAAAATAATAATAATTATTCACATGGAATATTATAGATGTAGTGTGTATTTACAGTACATCGTAGCTTATTAATAATATGAACTAGTTATTATTATAAAAGCCTTTTCTTCTTATTAGCGTTTTATAATTATATCTAGGGTAGTACCTACCCGTTAAAGTTCATACTTAATAGCTTAGTACAGAAATTAATTACTACCATCCAAATAATACTCCACCATGGAAAATTATTGCATTTCACACTTCACTAATTTTTACATATGCTTATCTTACATCAAACATTAAGCAAACCACATTAGTAATATTATACAACACGTTATATGATCCCATGGTTTAAAACAACAGCGCATCATTTAACCCAAAACGTTTGTGTTCAAAAAATCGCTTAACGCTTATCCTGACTGTCTCCCTGCGTTTTGGTTGAGGGGCCGAAGAACTGGATGTCGGGATAGAACTAATAGGAATAGCGGGAATAGGGGTGGTAGTGTCTGGTGGAGTTGGTGCCACAACATCCTCACTAAACTCGGGATTTGGATTTTCCAATTCAGTAGCCTTTCGTTTCTTTCCTCGTTCGAACTTGTCTTTCGTAATTTCCGGTATTTCTTCCTCCTCAGGATCACTTTCTGGTTCCTCTTCAATTGATTCATCCGAAAATTGTGAGTCTTCCCCAAAGGTGTCGTTTTCATCATCGGATAGGTTAATGACTGGAACACTATCTGAGGATTCTGGTTCGGAGTCGCTGAACGTGATAACAAATTTTGAACCAGACATCTATCACACAACAACTAGTACGTTAGTACCACATAATATTTACATATTAATTTTTAACCAACAAGGATAATCAATAGTTTTCGAAGTCAAACACGGTCAAAGTCCAGACTCACTAATGCATCCTAAGAAACTCGATAAGACACACTAATGAAAATTTTTTGGTTCTCTAAGACCAATGCTCTGATACCACCTGAAGCGTCCCGTTCATATCGATTATAAACGTTACGTACTTATTGGTGTCATTGCGAGGTATTGACCTCTATATGCGACATTTTTCAAAATTTGCATACGTTTTTATGATACAAACCATAACCTTTATTATAACCAAAGGCTTAAACAACATAATAATGATTATCGTTTAGCGATAATCTTAATCTTACAAACTTTACATTTGATAATAAAAATACGATTTCCAACATATTTCACATTACAAATCTTTCGGTATGCAGTTTTATTTTTGACACAAATATGCATACTCCAAATCTTGCTTAAATTCGGTATAATGCAGCGGAAGCTTTTATTTATCACCTGAGAATAAACATGATTAAAACGTCAACATAAAGTTGGTGAGATGTAGCGACCCGACAAAATCATGTTTGATGGCGCCGACTACTTATGTCCCGTTGCGTGGTCATAGCCCCTATAGGAGACTCGTTTGACCAAAATTATGTCGCATTCATTTAAAAAGTACAAGACTTTCAAAGTTCAGTTTACCAAAAGGTTCGACAACAAGTTTAAGTTTACAAAAGTTACAAAGCGTAAATGAAATAACTTGCGACATAATGTAAGTTAAAAATCACGGTTGCTATAAATAGCTTAAGTATGTAAACATTTGTTTGAATCCAAAGGTGCTATCACTAGCGTATGCATGTATGCTTGACTCCAATCAAAGTAATCAAAGTGTGCGGAAGCATGTATCAATTAGCCAAGTATGAACCTGAGAAATCATGTAGAAAACTGTCAACGAAAAACGTTGGTGAGATCATAAACGTATTTGTAAAAGTATGTTTTTGAATCACAAGGTTTAGTATCAAAGCGTATACATCTATAAAGATGTGTTTGTATCAAAGCGTATACATCTCGAAAGATGTTGTTTGTAAACCATAAGATTTAGTATAAAGTGAATATCAAGCGTATACATCCCAAAAGATGTTGTCTGTATCACGAGCACCTAATTACCAAAACTTAACTGAATCTTACCTCTGCATAATAGTATTAGAACCTACACTATATCCCGAAAATACATTTCATCCCTTAGATGAGGGTTCGTAAAACCCGTATGGCCACACAACATAAGTTCTCGCTCACACCCTACAAGTGTAACTAATGGTAATTGGACTTGAGGATTTTCGTTCTAACTCGTATGTATCTTTGCTCTTGTATTCGTATTTGTGTTCAAAGTATGAAAGTATAAACCGTATAAAATGTATATAAAGTATATGTTTCTCAGCCCACGATTTAAAAGTATAAAAGTATTTGAAAGGGTGGGACTATGATCTCACCTCGAGTGCACGAGTATAAATGTACTTCACAAAGTAAACGCGTACATGAAAGTTGTTTAGCCTTGACCTAAATAAGTAAGTTGTATCAATTAACCGGTTATGACACAAGGTCGGGCGAAATGTGTTCGATTAGTCCTATGGCTCATTACGACTCGAATAGTATAGCATGTGAATCACGTTGTCAAGTTTCATGCAAGAATCAAGTATAAACGAAGATTAGAACGATTGCATAAACGTTTGTTTAAGTTTGACTAAAAGTTAAACTTGGTCAAAGTCAACGAAAAAGTCAACATGTTCGGGTCGGGTCTCGAACTATTTTTCTGTGCTAATTATTCATATATAAGCATGTTAGAACAAGTTACATGTGAATCGGAGGTCCATAGTATAGCAAACATTTTTCGTATAATTGACAAGTAAGACAGAATCAAACCATGCCTATTGTCGCGCCGCGACAAAGGCTGGCCGCGCCGGGGCGAATAACTGGTGCTGGTACCTGGTCAGTCTCAATTGTCTAAGTCCCAAACCCAAAATTCAAACAACCACAAAACACAAACCGTAAACACTTAGGACTCGTATCTTATATCGTTAGAAAGGTAATTTGACAAAGATCACAACTAAATACATTTCACCAACCAAAAACATCAATTACAATAACCAAAATTTCGTCAAGTGATCAATAAATGTTTATTTTCAAAGTTTCAAGTTCATCAAATGCATTTTAAGTTTCGGGAATCCAATTCACACATATGATATGCCATTTTGAAGGTAATGACACATACATTACAACTAAACACTTACTAATAACATTTTATGGCATTCAAAACATCAAAAGCTTGTTTTAAGTCTATCAAACCCTAACCAAAATCCACAAAAATCAATATTCATGTTTTTGAAGTTTTCTTAATCAACCTACGCATCAAAACGAAGCTAGTGATACTAGTAACACAATTAAAGCATGAACTTTAGTATTTAAACAACATTTAATCTTCCAAAATGCTAGATTAAGCAAACCCATTTCAAATGTTGAAACTAGTTACTCAAAACAACAAATCAAGCAAACAAATCATATATTCATGTTATACACGAGCCATAGACATTAACTAACACCATTTCAAGTATATAAAACGAATTTAGAGAAAATCTAGTGTTTTTAGAAACCTTACCCAAAGTAGTGAAATTTGTACCAAATCGAAGAGGATGAAGAGAGGATCACGAATATGTTGTCGGATTTATTGTGAGCTTTCTAGATGTGAAATGGATGATGAATTTGTGTTTATGGGTGTGAGAGCGAGCACAAAAGTGGAAGTAAGAAAAAGAGAGGAGGTGAAGAATGAATGAGATGAGTGGTGGTGGAGGTGACTAGTTACCAAAATTTGGCCAAGTGCCAAGATTAGTCCCTCAAGTTTCAAAGCGGGTGCGGGAATTAACCAAACGAATATTAAAAAAAAAACGCTCGAGTAAACGAGTGATGTTATAATTAAATACCAGAATTATTATGAACGTTAGTCAACGAAAGGTACGAATTTAGATAACGGAAAATATTATCTAAAAAAAAAAGACGGGCGTTAAAATAATTTAACGGAAAAATGCGGGATGTTACATTACCTACACCTTAAAAGAAATTTCGTCCCGAAATTTAGTTGGAAGTAGTAGTCGTTGTTTCTCCCTCGAGATCTTGCGTTGTCAATTCTACGGATAAGTGAAGGTACTTCCTTGAGTATTTCAACGAACCTTGACATTTGGGATTTTACGTTAGTTTAAAGTTTGGTTTCACGATTTATAGTTTCAACCGGTCCTCCTAGGGAGCGAAGTTTATCGTTGATAGTAAGTTCATAGAAGAGGATAACAAGTTCTTGTTTCGCAAGACACGCCTTTAAGTTTGATACACAGAATGTAGGATGAACGAAATTTGTTTGAGTCGGAAGTTCGAAACGGTAAGCAACGGGCACAACACGCCCCAAGATTTCAAAAGGATTAAAAATATCGCGGATTTAGCTTTCGACGTTTCCAAAATGGACTACACCTTTTCAAGGTGCGAATTTTAACGTTACGCGGTTTCCCACATGGAATTCGAAAGGTTTACGTCTAACATTGGCATAGCTCCTTTGGCGACTACGGGCCGTCTCGAGCCTTTCTCGGATTGGAACGATCTTAACGGTTACTCCATGAATGAGTCCGGGTTCGGTGACTTGATTATCATTTACTTGGTTATTTGCTTTGTTCGTCGGTTCGTGGATGACACGCGGAACTTATGTCTAAACGTGGTCCCGAGACTTTTGTAAGGCACCCCGAAATCTAGAAATGAAACGAGGATCTCGATCCGAAACGAGGCACATTTCCTTAAGATATATCTTGAACAAGTTTTTGTTTCTCAAGAATTTCGCGCCGCGGAAGATTTATCGGTTTTGGAAAACGTTCGTTAGAGCATGTTTCTTATCGGTTTCTAAAAAAAAAGTTCGCTAGGACTATTCACCCTCGTGGTGAATACTAGTATAATGTGAACAGTCTCTCTCTCCATTGAGAATTTAGAATAAAGATTTCCTTATACGGAAGTACGAGTGTGATGTGAGAGAAGTTTCCGCCTCGATGTGAGCATACCAAGCATTTTGTAGTTCGTCGATAAAACTGTGCGAAAACGAGATAGTATACACGTGTAACATATGTTTGAAGTTGAAAGAATTTGTCATTCCTTCGGAAGCATGGGTATGGTTCGACAATAATCGAAGATGTGTACCTGGTATGGTTGTTATCAACATTCTCGGAGTTTTCGGATATTCAAACAAGAAAAATGAAGTCATGTACATGGCACATGGTGGTGATTAGGTTGATCGAGTCCAATCACCATCACGAGTCATTAGAACTTTGGTATGACTTACCATAATATAACCACGTTGATCGAGTGTCGTTATATTACGCTAACTCATACCTCCATCCCCACATCACTCCATAGATTCAGGTTCGTGTAATCGTGAAGTTTTAAAATGAACAAAGCATAGCGACATCACCAACGTGACTCGTATTTAATCGCAAGAATTTGTGCAACTCTAAAGAAGCGTTCCCCGAGGGAAGTGTATAAATGATTGTTCACGTCAATGCGGTTCGAGTCAAACAATAATGTATTTAGGTATGAAAAGAGTAACGAATCATGATAACGAGTAGTACGCAACCGTAATGATAAGTAGTGACGACGATACTCACCTAGAGTAGTGATGGTAGTAACAAGAAGTGGTAGATAGTAAGGAACACCGATGTGACACCGATAGTAAGTTGAAACGGTGGCGAATAACAATCTGGGAGACAGAGTTCCCGAACAAGTGTGACTAATGAAGTCGTCGTCATCCTTACGCGTATGAATCTTGAATTTACGTGTGTTACCAGAAAGTGGCAGAATACGGATTCGTAAGATGAAAACTTGGTACCACTAAGAAGTTTGCCTAAGAATGATTCAAGTATAATGCACAAGTAGTCAAGTAAGTGCTATCTATAGCAAATGTATGTCAGAATGCAATGGCTAACTATCCGGTTGTAGTCTAGATTCACTAATGCGTCCTAACGACTCTGTCAGACACACTAATGCACATCCTAGTTCCCTACAACCAATGCTCTAATACCATCTGTAGCGACCAGACCAAATCATGTTTGACGGCGCCGACTACTTAGGTCCCGTTGCGTGGTCATAGCCCCTATAGGAGACTCGTTTGACCAAAATTATGTCGCATTCATTTAAAAAGTACAAGACTTTCAAAGTTCAGTTTACCAAAAGGTTCGACAACAAGTTTAAGTTTACAAAAGTTACAAAGTGTAAATGAAATAACTTGCGACATAATGTAAGTTAAAAATCACGGTTGCTATAAATAGCGTAAGTATGTAAACATTTGTTTGAATCCAAATGTGCTATCACTAGCGTATGCATGTATGCTTGACTTCAATCAAAGTAATCAAAGTGTGCGGAAGCATGTATCAATTAGCCAAGTATGAACCTGAGAAATCATGTAGAAAACTGTCAACGAAAAACGTTGGTGAGATCATAAATGTATTTGTAAAAGTATGTTTTTGAATCACAAGGTTTAGTATCAAAGCGTATACATCTATAAAGATGTGTTTGTATCAAAGCATATACATCTCGAAAGATGTTGTTTGTAAACCATAAGATTTAGTATAAAGTGAATATCAAGCGTATACATCCCAAAAGATGTTGTCTGTATCACGAGCACCCAATTACCAAAACTTAACTGAATCTTACCTCTGTATAATAGTGTTAGAACCTACACTATATCCCGAAAATACGTTTCATCCCTTAGATGAGGGTTTGTAAAACCCGCATGGCCACACAACATAAGTTCTCGCTCACACCCTACAAGTGTAACTAATGGTAATTGGACTTGAGGATTTTCGTTCTAACTCGTATGTATCTTTGCTCTTGTATTCGTATTTGTGTTCAAAGTATGAAAGTATAAACCGTATAAAATGTATATAAAGTATATGTTTCTCAGCCCACGATTTAAAAGTATAAAAGTATTTGAAAGGGTGGGACTATGATCTCACCTCGAGTGCACGAGTATAAATGTACTTCACAAAGTAAACGCGTGCATGAAAGTTGTTTAGCCTTGACCTAAACAAGTAAGTTGTATCAATTAACCAGTTACGACACAAGGTCGGGCGAAATGTGTTCGATTAGCCCTATGGCTCGTTACGACTCGAATAGTATAGCATGTGAATCACGTTGTCAAGTTTCATGCAAGAATCAAGTATAAACGAAGATTAGAACGATTGCATAAACGTTTGTTTAAGTTTGACTAAAAGTCAAACTTGGTCAAAGTCAACGAAAAAGTCAATATGTTCGGGTCGGGTCCCGAACTATTTTTATGTGCTAACTATTCATATATAAGCATGTTAGAACAAGTTACATGTGAATCGGAGGTCCATAGTGAGGCGACCCGTCCTAATCCATCCGGACAAAGTCCATATCGATTATAAACGATTCACAATAGTTGACTACATCGCGAGGTATTTGACCTCTATATGATACATTTTACAAACATTGCATTCGTTTTTGAAAAGATAATCTTTCATTACATCGAAAGTTGACAACATGCATACCATTTCGTAATATATCTTAATATAATAGACTTAATAATAATCTTGATGAACTCAACGACTCGAATGCAACGTCTTTTGAAATATGTCATGAATGACTCCAAGTAATATCTCTAAGATGAGCAAATGCACAGCGGAAGATTTCTTTCGTACCTGAGAATAAACATGCTTTAAAGTGTCAACCAAAAGGTTGGTGAGTTCATTAGTTTAACATAAATAATCATTTCATAATTTTTAATAGACCACAAGATTTCATACTTCCATTTCTCATAATCATACGTCCCATGCATAGAGACAAAAATATCATTCATATGGATTGAAAACCTGGTAACCGACATTCACAATATGATATAAGAATATCCCCATCATTCCGAGATCCTCCTTCGTACATGATATAAATTTCGAAGTACTAAGGCATCCGGTACTTTGGATGGGGCTTGTTGGGCCCGATAGATCTATCTTTAGGATTCGCGTCAATTAGGGTGTCTGTTCCCTAATTCTTAGATTACCAGACTAAAAAGGGGTATATTCAGTTTCGATAATTCAACCATATAATGTAGTTTCAATTACTTGTGTCTATTTCGTAAAACAGTTATAAAAACAGCGCATGTATTCTCAGTCCCAAAAATATATATTGCAAAAGCATTTAAAAAGGGATTAATGAAACTCACGCTTATAAATATTGTAAAATAGTTATTAAAACATTGCATGTATTCTCAGCCCAAAAATATATATATAACGGGAATAATGAAACTCACACATATAATTATTGTAAAACAGTTAATAAAGCATTTGCATGTATTCTCAGCCCCAAAAATGTAAAGAGTAAAAGGGAAGCAAATGAAACTCACCTAATGTATTTTGTAGTAAAAATACATATAACGACATTAAACAACTGAACAATGCAGGGTTGGCCTTCGATTCACGAACCTATATTATTCATATATATATTAAAACATATACTTGTAATCGAACAATTATATATTATTATTAATGATATACTTTTTATATTAGTAACTTATATTCATTTAAAAAAATATTAACTATGTTATATGTAATATATATATATATATATATATATATATATATATATATATATATATATATATATATATATATATATATATATATATATATATATATCATTTTGCTTGATAAAAATAGTAATCATAATAATATTAAATTAATGATAATAATACTTTTAATTAGATTTAATAATGATGTTGAAAATAATAATTTTTGATAATATCATTAGTCACTTGGTTAACAGTAACAGTGATAATAGTAAAAATGTTAATTAATAATAATAATAATGTTAAGATTGATGGATTTTTAAAAATGACAATGATAATCTCTACTAATAATGATATTTTTACTAACAATATCAATTATTAATGAAAATTTTGATAGTAGTAATAATCTTAATGAAAATATTAATAATAATACTAATAATAATAATAATAATAATAATAATAATAATAATAATAATAATAATAATAATAATACTGAAAATAATATTAGTTATAACTAAAAATTCTAATATCAGTGAATATATTGATAATAGTCTTAATAATATTACTAATGTTGATAATAATAATAATAATAATAATAATAATAATAATAATAATAATAATAATAATAATATTAATAAATAAGAAAATAATAATCATCATGATAAATCTATTTCTAATAATAATAAAAATCAAATAATGATACTAATATAAAGAAAAGGTAACTACCTTTCAAGAAAAATCGGCTAAAAAAAATACTGCACCCCAGGGACTTGAACCCCCGACCTCTCGAAACCTGACAATACCTCAGACCAGCTGGGCTGTTGCCCTTTATTCGAAATTATACCAAACACATTTCTAATTAACCCGTATTATTGTATCCTCCTTCTTCTTCATCAGAACATCATCGACCAAAAATCAAAATTCAATAATAACCACAATTTAACTAACTAACTTTGGTTCTCCAATGGAAATAATTGGTAACGAATGAATCGGTTTAATCAAAACAGAATAGAAAGAATTTGAGCAGCAGCAGAAAATAATTAAAAAAAAACGTTCGAACCCGTTTTGAAACTCAATATCAATTTTGAATACAGAGGCCGTAAGAGACCACGATTACATCATGAAAAAGATTTCAATTCATTATTCGAAACTATCAGGAACGTTAATTTAACTTGAGACGTAAAAATGAACTCAAATTTCCCATGAACAAATTCATTGACTTTTTATTTGCAAACTTTGACCTCAAAATTCTCACTCGTTTTAATGAATTGAAAGTTGAGGTTTTGAAGAAATATCGAGTAAAACATTCCTAACGATTCTGCATTAATACTCTTTGAAATTGGTTTCGAATTCGAATTATGGTTAAAAGGATATGTACACAGAGTATCGAGTCTGTTTCTTCATCAGTTTCTGTTTTCCTTCTCTCATTGCACTAGATGAATTATAGTGATTGATTTATTGTTTGTTTCTAAAAGATTGAGATAGTAAACAAAGGACGATCGATTGTTTTGTAGTGAGGAATGAGTCGACAGTGGGTATTAAAGAAATTAGAAGCAAAATAAATAAATAAAAAAATACTGGAAAGCAGATAATGACCTGAAACAGAATCGTACTAATTTACTGTAATTGATTTCAATCCAGCAGATAATTTAAAAAGGCAGATACTGATTTGTAACAGAAATTGTTTTACTCTATAATATGATATTTAGTATTATTAAATATAATTATATTAATAAAAATACTAATAATAATAATAAAATAAGAGAATTAATAATTAATAATAGTATTAATACTAATGACCAAAGTAATAATAATATTAATTTGAAATAAAGATAATAAAATTAATACAATTAATATTTAATATTGATATTAATAATAATTATAATATAATTATTAATCATGATAAAAAAAATATAATGATACACTAATAATAATAAAATAAATCACCTTTCATAGTTATATATATTAAGAATAATAATATCAATATACTAATATTATTATTAATATTAAGGTTAATAATACTAATGAAAGTATCAATAATAACAACCTATATTATCACTTGTAATTAAGTTTAATATATTAATATTACATATTATTTATTTATGTATCAAATAATAACATATAATATTTATACCTTATAGATATATCATAATAATTATTTATAGAATTCATACACATTTAAATATAGCTTTATTTTTATAATCAATTTATTATCTTGTATTATTATTTTACATACATAATCTTAATGATCTATTATATTTTATTATTTTAATTTATTATACATACATATATATACATATATTTTATTTTAATAACAACATAATATAATACTTCAAATTGTATTTCAAATTATTATTTATATATCCATACACACATATCCATTTACAATTAATGGTTCGTGAATCGTCGAGAATAGTCAAAAGTTAAAATGTATCCATATAAATAGTTCAAAGGTCAAATGTATATATGAACATAGTTCTAAGTTTTTGAGACTTTAACATTACAGACTTTGCTTATCGTGTTGAAAATATATAAAGATTAAGTTTAAAATTTGGTCGGAAATTCCCGGGTCATCACAGTACCTACCCGTTAAAGAAATTTCGTCCCGAAATTTGAGTGAGGTGGTCATGGCTAATAATAAAAATGTTTTCATGACGAATATGAGTTAATAACTTGAGTTTTATCATCATTGAGTAATAAGGATAAAAATAATTCGATTATTCGAAGAGTACGAATGAAGCTATCACCAAAGAGTGAAATAGGAAAGTAAAGATTCATCTTAACTTTTGACAGAGTAAGGGTTGAATTCCGGAATTCAAGGGATTTAAAGAAAATCTTCGAAATCTAAAAGATTTGATTCTTCGGCGAGTAAGGAAATTAAGATCTCTATAATTAAATACGGTGATCTGCCTCGATTACTCTGTCTGATATTTCCATTATAAATTAAGCTCTTCCGTTCCATTATTATCACCATTCCTATACTTTCTTTCTTAGTTCATACATCCAAAAGATTGTGAAAATGCTTAATCCAGTTCTAATCCTTGATATTTTTCTATTTATCATTTCTGTCATCCTTCTTTTCAATCTTCCACCAGAAGAATCCGTTTACTTCTACTATTACCTTGGGGTGATACTATTCTTAATTATACCGTGTCTTTATATTGCGATTCGTATTAATATCCATGGTTTGTAACCTCCGTGTTGTTATTGGGCTTTATATTTTCTCTTATATTTTGGATCTCTATGCTTTTGTTTTCTCTTCCCGACTTCAAGTTAAGCGAATAATGGTCCAGAATTCGTAAATATGAAGTTTCGAATGAACTTAATGTTCTAAACAAGATAGTACGTAATAGCACGATATGATTTGTCAAATTACCAGAGTCACTGAGAATAGAACTATCAAGAATATACTTTCTTGATATGTTCAGAAATTAAGCAGAATAAAAGAGTTATGTAACATGGCACTTGATGACGTTATAATCTGCGAATCATCATGTTCCATTTAGAAACTCAGCATGACTTACCGTAATATAATCACGTTGATCAAGTGTCATTATATTATACTAACTCATGCATCAGTTCCCAACATTACTTCAATAACATTCATATTTTAAGCTCGAAAGTTTACAGAATATAGAAACTAATAGTTTCTATATGATGTAACACTGATAGCACGATGAGATTAATGATTTCAGATAAGAACAGTTATGAAAATATCTTCAGAAATATGGAGAATATTTATAATGAAAGATACGATGATATCTTGGAATTTCTAATATCGATGGATGATGAAGAAGGTTTATCCGTAAGGGTTTAGATTCGGAAGCAAGGTATTCGCTAAAGATTTCATCAGAAACAGAATCATCAGATTCTTTAAATACAGAGTTTGGTCCTTGTATTTGTCCTTGGTCTCCTTCGTGGTTAGCACATAATATTCTTTATCATCACTTCCGATGATTAAGGTCATTTACGGTTGTCTACGGTTTCTGCTGCTTCATTCAGCTTTTTCAACATTCAGAGTATTGCTTTGTAGACTGAGTGCTTTTTAGAATTTCAGAATGATAGATCATAATCCTAAGAGATAAATGTTATACATATAACGGTTGATGTAGATATGCTGTGAGTTTTCAAGGTACCGATTGCTGATTCCCGATAATTGGTATGGCAATTATTGTTACAAGATGTAAATGAGTACATGATAGAGTTTCAAAGAAAAATAATGATTTTTCGAAAAGTCAAAGATCAATGAAGTTGCTGGTAAGTTTACCGCTAATGTGGTGGAATATAAATGGTTCTCCGGTAACGAAGACGAAAGGTAAACTTATATATCAAAGTTATAGTAGAGTTTACTCGAATGAAAAGTCGAAATTGATTTGTTGAAGCTGTGACAAATTTGGCTAATTTGAAAAGGAATAGCAATGTTATTTTCGGTAATAACAATGCCAAAGGAGTTAGCACAGATACGTGTTAAACGTTTATTCAGGTTCCGAGTGTTTTCGGAGGCATAACTATATGTATCAATCTTTTCTTTCGTAGATGAAGTGCGGTTGGTTCATCCTCTCAATTGAGGTGTTTTCAAGAATCATGAAAGGTTTGAACGTAGATTAGAATTGTCAAGATACAAATGGCATTTAAGATGAAATCAAGTGGCAAACTTGAAGAATTATTTAGTTTCATATATTATAATCAATATTTTAATTTATTTTAATTGTCTAATGTTGATAGTCCTCAGTTGATGGTCCACTGTTAATAGTGTATAAATAATAATTCATATATAGTTTACTATATAATATTCGAATTAATTAATACGTATCGTGACCCGTGTACATGTCTCAGACTCGATCACAACTCAAACTATATATATTATTGTAGAATCAACCTCAACCCTGTATAGCTAACTCCTGCATTACTGCATATAGAGTGTCTATGGTTATTCCAAATAATATATATAGATGGGTCGATATGATATGTCAAAACCTTGTATACGTGTCCCGACATTTAAAGTGCGTAAAATAAATAACAGAATTTAAATGACGATAAATAAAGTGCGTAAAGTAAATAACAGAAATTAAATGACGATAAATAAAATTGCGATAATTAAATTGCGATAAATAAACTGCGATAAATAAAATGTAATCAGTTAGCTAGAAACAGTTAGCTGGAAACAATTAGCGTGGATTCTTAACAAAATTTCTCATAGTTAATTTGTTTGTTTCTAACTAATTTTTATTTTGTCCAATGTTTTCTTCATTATGCCACTTGTTGGATTATGATAAATCAAAATCCAAATATGAAATTGAATGGAAATGGTTATTCTGCAGTGAACGGATATGTATATCTGTGGATGTAAGTAGGATAGTGAATGACTGTTGAATCAGATTCGAAGAATGTACAGTGTACTTATTAATGTGAAATCTAAATATTTCTAGGGTATTACCTACCCGTTAAAATATTTTCACCATTAAAAATTAGTACAAAAGAATTTTTAGTTACAATATTTATGAAAACATATATATATATATATATATATATATATATATATATATATATATATATTTTCTTCAGATGTAATCATGGATTTAATGAGTTAATATGATATTAAACTCGTTCGATTTACCGTTAGAACAAGAATATATAATCTCTAAAACATTAGATATTACATAATCGCCATGTCGAACGAAGATAAATGATGTAGAACGATTCGCAGAACGATGATTATACTCGAGGTACAGGATGAGATGTTGAGGCATGGATTGTTGAAACTTGGGTTGTTGGTGGTACTGGTGCCATTGGTGCTGAGGTTGGTGATGTTACTGGTGTTGGTGATACTGCTGGTGCTTGTAAATTGTATACCGTGCTTTCTAAAGTTAATACTCGAGCTCGGAGTTCTCTAACTTCTTCTACTAACCCTGGTTGATTATCAGTGTGAGGTAGAGGTCGGATATTTTCTCTAGTTCCGTTAATGGTAGCTTCAAGACGAAAAATTCTTGCAAATAGGGTATAAACGTTGTTGCGAACGGGTTCGCCGATGAGCGGATCAAGTACTCCAAGGTTAGGTGGTAGATTCGATTCATGATATGGAGTACCTTCTTCCCTTCTCCATAGGGTGAGTATGTCACGAACCCACCCCCATTTTCTCCAGTAATCACGGTAGTTGATTGGTTGGTGTGCTCCTGTCATGCTGTCTTCGGAGTCAGAGGAACTTGGTCGATTCGTAGAGGCCATCTTACGCGATCTCAGGAAAGATTTTTGGTATGAATAGTTTAGTGACAGCAATTGATAGTTGGATGGTATTCTTAATGCATAATTTGCATAGATATATATAGTACCAGTATCCCTTAAATTAAGGAGAAATTTACGAGAGATATCAGGCAAGGTCTACAGTGACTGATATGCTAAGATATGAATTGTCAGATACGCTAAGATATGAATTTTTGTCTATACACTATTCATGCAATCAATGCAGTAAGATGTGTCTAGTCTAGGAATGGTAAGCAGGTGATTTCCTAAGGATGATAAACAGATGATTTTCGACAAAAATATTAAGCAAAACTTTTGACATGCAGACACGGTCGAAGTCCAGACTTTCTAATGCATCCTAACGACTATCAGTTAGACACACTAATGCAAGACCTGGTTCGCTAAGACCACCGCTCTGATACCAACTGAAGCGACCCGTCCTAATCCATCCGGACGAAGTCCATATCGATTATAAACGATTCAAAACAGTTGATTACATCGCGAGGTATTTGACCTCTATATGATACATTTTACAAACATTGCATTCGTTTTTGAAAAGACAATCTTTCATTACATCGAAAGTTGACAACATGCATACCATTTCGTAATATATCTTACTATAATAGACTTAATAATAATCTTGATGAACTCAACGACTCGAATGCAACGTCTTTTGAAATATGTCATGAATGACTCCAAGTAATATCTCTAAGATGAGCAAATGCACAGCGGAAGATTTCTTTCGTATCTGAGAATAAACATGCTTTAAAGTGTCAACCAAAAGGTTGGTGAGTTCATTAGTTTAACATAAATAATCATTTCATAATTTTTAATAGACCACAAGATTTCATACTTCCATTTCTCATAATCATATGTCCCATGCATGGAGACAAAAATATCATTCATATGGATTGAACACCTGGTAACCGACATTCACAATATGCATATAAGAATATCCCCATCATTCCGGGATCCTCCTTCGGACATGATATAAATTTCGAAGTACTAAAGCATCCGGTACTTTGGATGGGGCTTGTTGGGCCCGATAGATCTATCTTTAGGATTCGCGTCAATTAGGGTGTCTGTTTCCTAATTCTTAGATTACCAGACTAAAAAGGGGTATATTCAGTTTCGATAATTCAACCATATAATGTCGTTTCAATTACTTGTGTCTATTTCGTAAAACAGTTATAAAAACAGCGCATGTATTCTCAGTCCCAAAAATATATATTGCAAAAGCATTTAAAAAGGGATTAATGAAACTCACGCTTATAAATATTGTAAAATAGTTATTAAAACATTGCATGTATTCTCAGCCCAAAAATATATATATAAAGGGAATAATGAAACTCACGCATATAATTATTGTAAAATAGTTAATAAAGCATTTGCATGTATTCTCAGCCCCAAAAATGTAAAGAGTAAAAGGGAAGCAAATGAAACTCACCTAATGTATTTTGTAGTAAAAATACATATAACGACATTAAACAACTGAACAATGCAGGGTTGGCCTTCGATTCACGAACCTATATTATTCATATATATATATTAAAACATATACTTGTAATCGAACAATTATATATTATTATTAATGATATTCTTTTTATATTAGTAACTTATATTCATTTAAAAAAATATTAACTATGTTATATGTAATATATATATATATATATATATATATATATATATATATATATATATATATATATATATATATATATCATTTTGCTTGATAAAAATAGTAATCATAATAATATTAAATTAATGATAATAATACTTTTAATTAGATTTAATAATGATGTTGAAAATAATAATTTTTGATAATATCATTAGTCACTTGGTTAACAGTAACAGTGATAATAGTAAAAATGTTAATTAATAATAATAATAATGTTAAGATTGATGGATTTTTAAAAATGACAATGATAATCTCTACTAATAATGATATTTTTACTAACAATATCAATTATTAATGAAAATTTTGATAGTAGTAATAATCTTAATGAAAATATTAATAATAATAATAATAATAATAATAATAATAATAATAATAATAATAATAATAATAATAATACTGAAAATAATATTAGTTATAACTAAAAATTCTAATATCAGTGAATATATTGATAATAGTCTTAATAATATTACTAATGTTGATCATAATAATAATAATAATAATAATAATAATAATAATAATAATAATAATAATATTAATATTAATAAATAAGAAAATAATAATCATCATGATAAATCTATTTCTAATAATAATAAAAATCAAATAATGATAATAATATAAAGAAAAGGTAACTACCTTTCAAGAAAAATCGGCTAAAAAAAATACTGCACCCCATAGACTTGAACCCCCGACCTCTCGAAACCCGACAATACCTCACACCAGCTGGGCTGTTGCCCTTTATTCGAAATTATACCAAACACATTTCTAATTAACCTGTATTATTGTATCCTCCTTCTTCTTCATCAGAACATCATCGACCAAAAATCAAAATTCAATAATAACCACAATTTAACTAACTAACTTTGGTTCTCCAATGGAAATAATTGGTAACGAATGAATCGGTTTAATCAAAACAGAATAGAAAGAATTTGAGCAGCAGCAGAAAATAATTAAAAAAAAACGTTCGAACCCGTTTTGAAACTCAATATCAATTTTGAATACAGAGGCCGTAAGAGACCACGATTACATCATGAAAAAGATTTCAATTCATTATTAGAAATTATCAGGAACGTTAATTTAACTTGAGACGTAAAAATGAACTCAAATTTCCCATGAACAAATTCATTGACTTTTTATTTGCAAACTTTGACCTCAAAATTCTCACTCGTTTTAATGAATTGAAAGTTGAGGTTTTGAAGAAATATCGAGTAAAACATTCCTAACGATTCTGCATTAATACTCTTTGAAATTGGTTTCGAATTCGAATTATGGTTAAAAGGATATGTACACAGAGTATCGAGTCTGTTTCTTCATCAGTTTCTGTTTTCCTTCTCTCATTGCACTAGATGAATTATAGTGATTGATTTATTGTTTGTTTCTGAAAGATTGAGATAGTAAACAAAGGACGATCGATTGTTTTGTAGTGAGGAATGAGTCGACAGTGGGTATTAAAGAAATCAGAAGCAAAATAAATAAATAAAAAAATACTGGAAAGCAGATAATGACCTGAAACAGAATCGTACTAATTTACTGTAATTGATTTCAATCCAGCAGATAATTTAAAAAGGCAGATACTGATTTGTAACAGAAATTGTTTTACTCTATAATATGATATTTAGTATTATTAAATATAATTATATTAATAAAAATACTAATAATAATAATAAGAGAATTAATAGTTAATGACCAAAGTAATAATAATATTAATTTGAAATAAAGATAATAAAATTAATACAATTAATATTTAATAATGATATTAATAATAATTATAATATAATTATTAATCATGATAAAAAAAATATAATGATACACTAATAATAATAAAATAAATCACCTTTCATAGTTATATATATTAAGAATAATAATATCAATATACTAATATTATTATTAATATTAAGGTTAATAATACTAATGAGAGTATCAATAATAACAACCTATATTATCACTTGTAATTAAGTTTAATATATTAATATTAAACCATCCAGGCATAGCTTGGATGGCCACCAACACTTTCAATGAAGGTGAGGTCACGGGTTCGATTCCCTTCAAGGCACTTCAAACGCTTGGGGCGAACTTAAGAGACCAATAGCCTGAGGATGCTTTACCTGGTAGCGGTGGAGGGTTGGCTTGCCGTTTACCCGGGGTTTACCCGCTGCGGGGGGCCAATGTGCCCGTTCGTAGTAGGGGTTCCTCGTAAAAAAAAAAAAATATTAATATTACATATTATTTATTTATGTATCAAATAATAACATATAATATTTATACCTTATAGATATATCATAATAATTATTTATAGAATTCATACACATTTAAATATAGCTTTATTTTTATAATCAATTTATTATCTTGTATTATTATTTTACATACTTAATCTTAATGATCTATTATATTTTATTATTTTAATTTATTATACATACATATATATACATATATTTTTATTTTAATAACAACATAATATAATACTTCAAATTGTATTTCAAATTATTATTTATATATCCATACACACATATCCATTTACAATTAATGGTTCGTGAATCGTCGGGAATAGTCAAAGGTTAAAATGTATCCATATAAATAGTTCAAAGGTCAAATGTATATATGAACATAGTTCTAAGTTTTTGAGACTTTAACATTACAGACTTTGCTTATCGTGTTAGAAATATATAAAGATTAAGTTTAAAATTTGGTCGGAAATTCCCGGGTCATCACACATAGTATAGCAAACATTTTTCGTATAATTGACAAGTAAGACAGAATCAAACCATGCCTATTGTCGCGCCGCGACAAAGGCTGGCCGCGCCGCGGCGAACAACGGGTGCTGGTACCTGGTCAGTCTCAATTGTCTAAGTCCCAAACCCAAAATTCAAACAACCACAAAACACAAACCGTAAACACTTAGAACTCGTATCTTATATCGTTAGAAAGGTAATTTGACAAAGATCACAACTAAATACATTTCACCAACCAAAAGCATCAATTACAATAACCGAAATTTCTTAAGTGATCAATAAAGGTTTATTTTCAAAGTTTCAAGTTCATCAAATGCATTTTAAGTTTCGGGAATCCAATTCACACATATGATATGCCGTTTTGAAGGTAATGACACATACATTACAACTAAACACTTACTAATAACATTTCATGGCATTCGAAACATCAAAAGCTCGTTTTAAGTCTATCAAACCCTAACCAAAATCCACAAAAATCAATATTCATGTTTTTGAAGTTTTCTTAATCAACCTACGCATCAAAACGAAGCTAGTGATACTAGTAACACAATTAAAGCATGAACTTTAGTATTTAAACAACATTTAATCTTCCAAAATGCAAGATTAAGCAAACCCATTTCAAATGTTCAAACTAGTTACTCAAAACAACAAATCAAGCAAACAAATTATATATTCATGTTATACACGAGCCATAGACACTAACTAACACCATTTCAAGTATATAAAACGAATTTAGAGAAAATCTAGTGTTTTTAGAAACCTTACCCCAAGTAGTGAAATTTGTACCAAATCGAAGAGGATGAAGAGAGGATCACGAATATGTTGTCGGATTTGTTGTGAGCTTCCTAGATGTGAAATGGATGATGAATTTGTGTTTATGGGTGTGAGAGCACAAAAGTGGGAATAAGAAAAAGAGAGGAGGTGATGAATGAATGAGATGAGTGGTGTTGGAGGTGACTAGTTATCAAAATTTGGCCAAGTGCCAAGATTAGTCCCTCAAGTTTCAAAGCGGGTGCGGGAATTAACCAAACGAATATTTAAAAAAAAACGCTCGAGTAAACGAGTGATGTTATAATTAAATAACGGAATTATTATGAACGTTAGTCAACGAAAGGTACGAATTTAGATAACGGAAAATATTATCTAAAAAAAAAAAAAGACGGGCGTTAAAATAATTTAACGAAAAAATGCGGGATGTTACATGAGATATAGGTTTAAAGCTAGCAGCGTTATAAATATAGACCACAAGATTTCATATACATAAACGTTTTAATAAAAATATTCTAAGTGGTTGAGCACTTGATAACCATACTTAACATTTAATCAACGTCGCATATTTCCTTTATTATGAAATCTCACTTCACTGTACCAAGTGTAGTCACCGAAACGAAGTACTGTGCAACCGTTGAATACTGGTCGTCCAGTCCGGTTGGGGTTGTCAGGCCCGATAGATCTATCAACAGGATTCGCGTTTACAATACCACATGTAAATAGTAGTTACCAAGCTACAGGAAAGTATGCCAGTGGTACAACTCAACGTAGAATATATTTTTTATCACTTGTGTCCATAACGTAAATCATAAAATGCATGTATTCTCATCCCGAAATATTTAGAGTTTAAAAGTGGGACTATATACTCACTTTTGCCTTGAAGATATATAACACGACCTGGTCTCCGATAGATATCACGAACCTAACCATATATAATATATCAACATATTTTCTTTTTAAATAATAGTTACATGTATACTTATAATACTTTTAATATCTAATAGTCCGTAGTTAGCAGTCCGATGTTAGTAGTCCACAATTAGTTGTTCAATAAAATAAATAAAGACCCCATCGTATTCGTATTGATCGGAATTAATCTCGACCCATGGTACCGTGTTGTCAAATGACGTGTTGCGTACATAAAGTACCGTGTTGTCAAATGACGTGTTGCGTACAATCATGAGGTCTTATAATTAATCCTCTCGTGTTGTTTACGGGTGGTCCTGAAATATATAAAATCAAATCATAAGTAAATATATATAAAATATCATATTAATTAGCAAAGATATGATTAGTTTAGTTTTACTCCAATTAATTTCGTAGCTAAACTAGCTTCGGATACCCAATTTTGTTTTAGCCGTAGTTTCTTCAATACAACTCCGTTTTTGTTGGTTCAACTTGCCACTTCCTTGGATCGAGCCATTATTTATGAATATGAACAGTAAATACCTTAGTTTGTATTCGAAATCACAGGTTATAGGTCAAACTTTGGTGAATCTTATGAAAGTGATCATTTCCGTCGTAAAAGCAACATCTAGATGATCATTTTTACAAAAATACTTACACTTTGAGTTACACCATGGGATTTTTATATATTAACATATTCATAAGAAATATCATTTTTCCAGAATATAAACTTCCAATTCAAAGTTTAAGATGGTTTTTAATTATCCAACCCAAAACAGCCCCCGGTTGCACTCCGACGACGTAAATTCAGTTTTAAGGTGTTCTTTGTAAAATCAAGTTGTATCTTGTTAAGTTAGCATATCATTATGATATGTTACAGGTCTTGAAGTGTTTTAAAAGTCAAGTTAGAAGGATCTATTTAGTTTGCGAACAAGTTTGAAATCATTCAAACTATGTTCTTGTTGTTATAATTTGTAACTCAAAATAAGATAGCTATATGAATATGAATCGAATAAGATTATGAATAAGGTTACTACCTCAAGTTACTTGGATAAAGCTACTGGAAAGGAAGTATAACTCTTGATCCTAAAGAGTGGTGAAGTTGGATTGAAAGATTGGAAGTAATATTGCAACTTCTTGATTCTAGGTTGTTTTTATGATGATTAAAGCTTGTAATTGAAGCTAAATGATGGGGAAAATGCTTGGAGATGATCAAGTATGAAGTTAGGAGTGTTTTGAGAGAGAAATGGGAGTGTAAGTATGAGAAAATGGAATGAAGAAATGGTGCTCATGCATAAAAACGTTTTTAGTTTATAAAGAAAGAAAATATTCCTAATTTTGTTTTCTTGCTAAATAATTCATGCTACTTGACAAATGGTTGGTTCCACATGTTCCTTAATCATTTAAGGCTGCTAAGGATGATAATTGATGTGTATATACCAATAGTATATACATCTAGAAGTTGCGTACAATACGGTTACATATACCCTAGGTATACGTGTAGAAATCTTGAGGAAACGGAACGAGAATTCAAATATAGCTATCTTTTGTAAATATACTTATATTGTTTTATGTATATAAGCCCTTTAAAAGTGATTAAATACATATTTATAGGATACTTGTATAAGCATTATAAGTTATAGGTATATATGTCAAAGAACGTTACATATAGTTATCGTTTTGAAAACTTAAGTTAGTAGTCTCAAAGTATACTTATAACTCATTGTTATTAGTACACAATGATATGTTAAACCATCCTTAGATCATGTTAAATATGTATAAATACGTATATGTACACAATCGTATAATTATCGTATGTTATATAGTTCGTGATATCATCGGTCAAATTGGACGGTCAAACGTTGTGTAAAACTCTTTTCAAAAACACAAGACTCAACAATTTGGATTGCTTATCATGTTGGTAATGTTTAATTTATGTAAATATTAATCTCATATGTATAAAACGATCGAAAAAAATTCGGGTCGTTACAATCTCTTTGCCTTTCTTCATGTTTAACCATTCATTACAGGTAGATATTCTTCACGAATAAAAAAAAAATATATATATATATACCAACCAATTTATCTTACATCATTACATCGATCTGCCAAACTTTTCAACATCGGGAGAAGGTTCCAGTATCACCTAATCATATGATAAACGCGTGTACCAAAGAGTAACTGCAGGAGATTGAAAGAAACTTTCACCCAATCATATAACGTCTTATCATTTAGATTGACATTGCCATTGCTACTATTATTATTGATGAAGTTTGAAATCGACATAACCAGGTGCATAACAAAAAAACACTCACAGCGGAACTCCTAATTGAATGAAAAAATGAATCAAGTGTACACCAAGTACCAAGTCTCTCTAATATCTCAATCAATACTATTAGCACTTTACTATCATCATATGTTACAATATGTTGTAACTTTTACTAAACACTATATTCAGTGTGTGTAGAAAATACACATGTATGTATGCATGCAGGTATCCTTCATTCATCTCCTGCAATGAAATTTGGAACTTCACCCTGACAAAGGTATTCATCACATACTGATGCTGTACCCCAGCCTCTGCGTAACCGAAGAATGTCTTCAGTGAAAGTTGATCCTGGAGCTCCAATGAACACTCCAGACAAAGCAGATATAGTCTTATCAAGCATAGCCTCCACCTTCAACATCAACACACAGATAACTTCACTATAAGAAATGGACATTTCGGCCAAAATGTAGCTTTCACTATATATTAACAAAAGATATTTAGAAACTTTCTATTAATTTTTTTTTTTTTTTTTTTTTTTTGTATTCATAGTCCCTCTCGGTCAAATATTACTCCCCAAGGATGCACAGAACAAAAAAGTACGACAATAACGGAACCACACATGATTGTATTTCTTATCCAAATTGCTCCAATCACTATTAACTCCCCCAACCCAAACAAGAAAATAGACACTCCTTTGGTCCTAAAAGGAAGCATTATTTTCCTTTGGGGATTAGGGTTGTCCAAAGAAATGCAACATATCCAAATTTACTTCCAGCCAATTGGAAACCATTAGTTGGAATTAGTAACTTCAACTTTGATTCAAAAGTCATCTTTATCTATCTATATAAAGAAGCATTTCACACAAATGATCAATTCAAACAATTTGCAAGTCAAATATTGCATTTCATGTGGGACGCATGGAACACTTACTTGCTCACACTCAAGAACAGAACAAAACAAGAATATCAATAGAAACAACCATAGAACCAAACACAATACATAAAAAACCATCACTAAGAGCCCAGTGGTTGGGGTCCTAAGATCCTTGCATGCAAGAGATCTCAGGTTCAAATCTTTTGGTGACCAGAAAAGGTTTTGGAAACGGTCATCGATTAATCCGGTTAGTCCGCGTACACCCAAACAGTAAAACTTTACCACTTTCTTCTAGTAACTGAGTCAGTATCATTTTACTTGAGTTTATAGAGGACTCAACCTTTTTAATAAACTATCTTATCCTGGAAGACATACGTAGACTTCTTTCACTGAGCTTTCACAAAGATATTAAAACAAAGCAGTGATACTCTTATGAACTTTAAACTATTCTTAGTCACAAAATATTGTAGGTACATGATTGAAAATGTTATACTGTAAAAATATATGTACTGTGCTACCATAAAGTGTATTAAACTGCTTTGTTAGGTGGTAGATAGCTATGCGCAAGTAGACAACTCAACATAAACGCACAACAATATATTCAAGTGATCAGAGCAGGTTTCAAAAGTCAAAACACTGAATGCATAAATAAACATATCTAGCTCCGCTCAGCATTCAGCAGCCAATGACACATGAAAGACTACTTAGAACTAAGACAACTGCTAATCCACTATATTTACTACAGAAACATACTGTTATAAAAAAGCACGAGGGTTGATAAACGCACCTGGGTATCTCCATCGAGTTTTTTTCTATATAATAAAGCATCCCACTTTTCAGCTGAATTCCGAGCTGGCCGTGTGATGAGTGGCACCGTCTTCCCATTCAGTGTAACTAGTGACTGCAACAAACCAGTTTCACTCTCCGCAGCATCCGTAGACAGATAGATTACTGGCATATTTGCTCTTTCCACAAGACGACTAATACATTCTGCAGCTTGAGGAATTGGGAAAAAACAACTTGGATTCTTGGCATTGCTGGATATAACATTTGAGAGAGGTTATACAGCGATCATCTTTATTCTTCAATTAACACCAATTACCTTTTAGATTCTTATCCTCAAGTTTCAATAAGGTTTAAGGGATAATGATACATAGAAGTATTAAAATTCGATACAGTGATCTTCCACATGGGTGTAATTGTGATTCTACTAACTAGATGTATAGTGTACTCTGTGTGTGTGCAGGATATGTATAGTTGGGTTCATTTGTGACAGTAAGATTAACTGCGGCAAACAAAGACAAGCCGATAAATCTTGTTAGGTATTTCTGAAAGAAAAGCATCCATTCAGGGCCTCTAGTAGGATGATATTTGGTTTGCCTTTACAAAATTAGAACCAAGAAATAATTTTTTTTTTTTTTTTAATGAATGCATTGTTTTCCTAAAACATGGAGCATGATTTTCAATAAAAATGTCCTCTGGTATCATGTTTACTAATCCAGTGATGCACCACTAATATTTCACTATTTATACTTACAGCTGGACTATGCATAGCTATTGTAGAAGGTGTTTCACTATGGGATGTCACCCACACACTTTAGGGTGACAAACGGTGACTTGTTCATTTAGGGCTACACAGATAACTCTCATTTAATAATTACTGGCTCCGGCTAAATTTTTCAATTCAACACGGCCAATGATCAATTCATTAACGAAACAGGAATCAGCAAGTTCAAGCAGCTAATGTTTAGATGCAAGATAGTCAGACACAAAATACACTGCAGAAAGAAGATACATACCAAAACTTTAAGAAGCCATGGCGTCGAAAGTGAAGCGCCACAAATTTCTCTCCTAAGAAAGTTTGTATGAAACGCTGAGCGGTTAGCAAGATTACACGACTTGGTTCGATCAAGGTCTGACATTTATGAGCAATGGGACCACCTGGCTGCATCACCCACTCTTTCTCCACGTCAGCAAAGAAGACATCTCCAATTGCAAGCACATCATCATTGGATGAGAACTTTTCATTTACCTCATGTATGGTTCTGTCAGTTGGTTTCTTCACATCCTCAGTCCATACAGTCTTAAGTTCACTCATAGATACACCTATAGCCTTCAACTTCTTAACATGATCATCATCAACATAACAAGGCTGTGGCAATGAGAAATAACATAAAACTTTGTCTACGTGCATATGATTTTTTTTCCGTTCAGCAAACTCTTCAAACGTGACCACAACTTCAGTGCCTACGCACTTGTTAATGTGATCGATATCTAACACTCGGCTAAACTCGTAATCAACCTTAGCACTAGGAATAACCAAAACACGATTAAGTACAGCAGCAAAGAACATGTGTTTCTCTAAACAGATCAAGTGGTTAGACATTTGTCCGGACGTGCAAATGGCAAACAGATACTTATTTTTGTTAGGCTTCCAGTCGATTGTTCGCCTTCCTGATAATTTCTGGTCTACTTTTGAGCAAGCAGTAATATGAGTAACATCTGTAACATTGAATAATTGTTGTTGTTGTTGGGAATCTAATAAGTGATGGGAGGACAATAATGCCTGTTGAATTTTGCTATTCAGTGAAATCTGATCAATAAGAAGAGATGTAAGATGTTGAATCGAATCAGTTGAAGTGGAGTTAAGTGATGAAGTGCGATTCCATAAATCAACAAGGCGTGATTGCTGTTGTTTTAAAAGGTACAAAGCTCTTAATTCGGACTCACGCATCGCGTTAGAACCGGCGTCAGTGATTGAATCGGAAGGGAGATTTGTACGGAATAGGGATTTGAAATCGGCAGTGAAAAAAATTAAGATAATGATGAGAGGGAGAGTGATAGCAATGACGTACCTTTTATTAAGGAAGAAGAAGAGGAAATTATTAGGAGGAGGACTGGAGTTGGGGGTTTTCAAGTGGTGTTGGTCGATCTGGAATGTGGTTGATGTTGTATCATTCTGGTGAATTAAGTGGCGGCGATCTTCTTCGTCGTCGGAAAAAGATTCTCTATCCATTGAATGAAGTGACTGAGTGAGTGGTAGCAAGCGACGGTGGTTTACGGTAATGGAGGTGAAAATACGGTGAGTGAGATCTATTGTTTAAACTGATCGAGTTATCACTTCTAAGGTCTATCAATACAACTTTGTTTAAAACTTAAAAGTCGAGGGGTATTTTTCACGAATAATAATCGAAGTTCTATAACTTTTTGTTCACACAATAATAATCGAAGTTCTATCAATTGATGCCCAAGTGGTTAACTTGATTTACACGTCATCAAATTGTATGACACTTCATCAAAGAGTGTATGTAAAGAAATTCACCAAAACAACAAACCTACCAGCTTTGTATAATCGTGTTCGAGTGCATTACAAGTTTATATTTCCTAAATTGCAGTTTTATTTTAGGTTCATATAAAAATAATATATCTATATCTATATATAATTAAAAAGTGACTTCTTTTGTCATAAATGAGCCAACTTAAACCTTATAATTTAATGATTTAAAAGTTTAAAAAAAATTATTTTTCCTTATTTATTATGTAATAATTACTAAATTACTAAACAATTAAAGGATTAGAAAATTTATTAATTATAATAAAGAATAGGTTGAAGTGGGATGGAATACGTATCATCTCATGGTTTAAATGGGTTTTTGGCATTTCAAAATTTGTAAGTTACTTTTACACTATCCGTATAAAAACATCTTGAATCCTTCATACATCTCAACGTTCACTAAAAAGTTATCAGTTATAATATAGGGTATCATGTGAATTTTAATTTTGTTTCTCTAAATAATATTTAGTTTGTTAATTCATGATCTCCGATATCTTCATTTTTAAGATGAAATAAAAGTCTACTGTATTAAAAAAAATATACCCGAGTCTCTTGATCAAATTGTTATTCTTTTTAATGTGTAACTTTATTTTATTTAGATAAATCGTATATGTTTATATTATTTTTTCAATGATCTTTTTGTAGGTGACTATCATTTTTGATGGAATGATTATGGGCAATTGTGATGAAATTCAATGGCAAAGTTTAACGGTAATTATAATTTTAAGTCTAGAAATAATATGTTTATATTATTTTTTCAATGATCTTTTTGTAGGTGACCATCATTTTTGATGGAATGATTATGGGCAATTGTGATGAAATTCAATGGCAAAGTTTAACGGTAATTGAAATGTCCCATTCTTATTGATTAAAAACGTTCCATATTAATTGATTTCGTTGCGAGGTTTTGACCTCTATATGAGACGTTTTTCAAAGACTGCATTCATTTTTAAAACAAACCATAACCTTTATTTCATAGATAAAGGTTTTAAAAAGCTTTACGTAGATTATCAAATAATGATAATCTAAAATATTCTGTTTACACACGACCATTACATAATGGTTTACAATACAAATATGTTACAACAAAATAAGTTTCTTGAATGCAGTTTTTACACAATATCATACAAGCATGGACTCCAAATCTCGTCCTTATTTAAGTATGCGACAGCGGAAGCTCTTAATAATCACCTGAGAATAAACATGCTTAAAACGTCAACAAAAATGTTGGTGAGTTATAGGTTTAACCTATATATATCAAATCATAATAGTAGACCACAAGATTTCATATTTCAATACACATCCCATACATAGAGATAAAAATCATTCATATGGTGAACACCTGGTAACCGACATTAACAAGATGCATATATAAGAATATCCCCATCATTCCGGGACACCCTTCGAATATGATATAAATTTTGAAGTACTAAAGCATCCGGTACTTTGGATGGGGCTTGTTGGGCCCGATAGATCTATCTTTAGGATTCGCGTCAATTAGGGTGTCTGTTCCCTAATTCTTAGATTACCAGACTTAATAAAAAGGGGCATATTCGATTTCGATAATTCAACCATAGAATGTAGTTTCACGTACTTGTGTCTATTTTGTAAATCATTTATAAAACCTGCATGTATTCTCATCCCAAAAATATTAGATTTTAAAAGTGGGACTATAACTCACTTTCACAGATTTTTACTTCGTCGGGAAGTAAGACTTGGCCATTGGTTGATTCACGAACCTATAACAATATATACATATATATCAAAGTATGTTCAAAATATATTTACAACACTTTTAATATATTTTGATGTTTTAAGTTTATTAAGTCAGATGTCCTCATTAGTAACTACAACTAGTTGTCCACAGTTAGATGTACAGAAATAAATCGATAAATATTATCTTGAATCAATCCACGACCCAGTATATACGTATCTCAGTATTGATCACAACTCAAACTATATATATTTTGGAATCAACCTCAACCCTGTATAGCTAACTCCAACATTGACATATAGAGTGTCTATGGTTGTTCCGAAATATATATAGATGTGTCGACATGATAGGTCGAAACATTGTATACGTGTCTATGGTATCTCAAGATTACATAATATACAATACAAGTTGATTAAGTTATGGTTGGAATAGATTTGTTACCAATTTTCACGTATCTAAAATGAGAAAAATTATCCAATCTTGTTTTACCCATAACTTCTTCATTTTAAATCTGTTTTGAGTGAATCAAATTGCTATGGTTTCATATTGAACTCTATTTTATGAATTTAAACAGAAAAAGTATAGGTTTATAGTCAGAAAAATAAGTTACAAGTCGTTTTTGTAAAGGTAGTCATTTCAGTCGAAAGAACAACGTCTAGATGACCATTTTAGAAAACATACTTCCACTTTGAGTTTAACCATAATTTTTGGATATAGTTTCATGTTCATAATAACAATCATTTTCTCAGAATAACAACTTTTAAATCAAAGTTTATCATACTTTTTAATTAACTAACCCAAAACAGCCCGCGGTGTTACTACGACGGCGTAAATCCGGTTTTACGGTGTTTTTCGTATTTCCAGGTTTTAAATCATTAAGTTAGCATATCATATAGATATAGAACATGTGTTTAGTTGATTTTAAAAGTCAAGTTAGAAGGATTAACTTTTGTTTGCGAACAAGTTTAGAATTAACTAAACTATGTTCTAGTGATTACAAGTTTAAACCTTCGAATAAGATAGCTTTATATGTATGAATCGAATGATGTTATGAACATCATTACTACCTTAAGTTCCTTGGATAAACCTACTGGAAAAGAGAAAAATGGATCTAGCTTCAACGGATCCTTGGATGGCTCGAAGTTCTTGAAGCAGAATCATGACACGAAAACAAGTTCAAGTAAGATCATCACTTGAAATAAGATTGTTATAGTTATAGAAATTGAACCAAAGTTTGAATATGATTATTACCTTGTATTAGAATGATAACCTAATGTAATAAACAAAGATTTCTTGAGGTTGGATGATCACCTTACAAGATTGGAAGTGAGCTAGCAAACTTGAAAGTATTCTTGATTTTATGTAACTAGAACTTGTAGAATATATGAAGAACACTTAGAACTTGAAGATAGAACTTGAGAGAGATCAATTAGATGAATAAAATTGAAGAATGAAAGTGTTTGTAGGTGTTTTTGGTCGTTGGTGTATTTATTAGATATAAAGGATATGTAATTTTGTTTTCATGTAAATAAGTCATGAATGATTACTCATATTTTTGTAATTTTATGAGATATTTCATGCTAGTTGCCAAATGATGGTTCTCACATGTGTTAGGTGACTCACATGGGCTGCTAAGAGCTGATCATTGGAGTGTATATACCAAAAGTACATACATCTAAAAGCTGTGTATTGTACGAGTACGAATACGGGTGCATACGAGTAGAATTGTTGATGAAACTGAACGAGGATGTAATTGTAAGCATTTTTGTTAAGTAGAAGTATTTTGATAAGTGTATTGAAATCTTTCAAAAGTGTATAAATACATATTAAAACACTACATGTATATACATTTTAACTGAGTCGTTAAGTCATCGTTAGTAGTTACATGTAAGTGTTGTTTTGAAATCTTTAGGTTAACGATCTTGTTAAATGTTGTTAACCCAATGTTTATAATATCAAATGAGATTTTAAATTATTATATTATCATGATATTATCATGTATGAATATCTCTTAATATGATATATATACATTAAATGTCTTTACAACGATAATCGTTACATATATGTCTCGTTTAAAAATCATTAAGTTAGTAGTCTTGTTTTTACATATGTAGTTCATTGTTAATATACTTAATGATATGTTTACTTATCATAGTTTCATGTTAACTATATATATATATCCATATATATGTCATCATATAGTTTTTACAAGTTTTAACGTTCGTGAATCACCGGTCAACTTGGGTGGTCAATTGTCTATATGAAACATATTTCAATTAATCAAGTCTTAACAAGTTTGATTGCTTAACATGTTGGAAACATTTAATCATGTAAATATCAATCTCAATTAATATATATAAACATGGAAAAGTTCGGGTCACTACAGTACCTACCCGTTAAATAAATTTCGTCCCGAAATTTTAAGCTGTTGAAGGTGTTGACGAATCTTCTGGAAATAGATGCGGGTATTTCTTCTTCATCTGATCTTCACGCTCCCAGGTGAACTCGGGTCCTCTACGAGCATTCCATCGAACCTTAACAATTGGTATCTTGTTTTGCTTAAGTCTTTTAACCTCACGATCCATTATTTCGACGGGTTCTTCGATGAATTGAAGTTTTTCGTTGATTTGGATTTCATCTAACGGAATAGTGAGATCTTCTTTAGCAAAACATTTCTTCAAATTTGAGACGTGGAAAGTGTTATGTACAGCCGTGAGTTGTTGAGGTAACTCAAGTCGGTAAGCTACTAGTCCGACACGATCAATAATCTTGAATGGTCCAATATACCTTGGATTTAATTTCCCTCGTTTACCAAATCAACAACGCCTTTTCAAGGTGCAACTTTAAGCATGACCATCTCTCCAATTTCAAATTCTATATCTTTTCTTTTAATGTCAGCATAGCTCTTTTGTCGACTTTGGGCGGTTTTCAACCGTTGTTGAATTTGGATGATCTTCTCAGTAGTTTCTTGTATTATCTCTGGACCCTTAATCTGTCTATCCCCCACTTCACTCCAACAAATCGGAGACCTACACTTTCTACCATAAAGTGCTTCAAACGGCGCCATCTCAATGCTTGAATGGTAGCTGTTGTTGTAGGAAAATTCTGCTAACGGTAGATGTCGATCCCAACTGTTTTCGAAATCAATAACACATGCTCGTAGCATGTCTTCAAGCGTTTGTGTCGTCCTTTCGCTCTGCCCATCAGTTTGTGGATGATAGGCAGTACTCATGTCTAGACGAGTTCCTAATGCTTGCTGTAATGTCTGCCAGAATCTTGAAATAAATCTGCCATCCCTATCAGAGATAATAGAGATGGGTATTCCATGTCTGTAGATGACTTCCTTCAAATACAGTCGTGCTAACTTCTCCATCTTGTCATCTTCTCTTATTAGCAGGAAGTGTGCTAATTTGGTGAGACGATCAACTATTACCCAAATAGTATCAAAACCACTTGCAGTCCTTGGCAATTTAGTGATGAAATCCATGGTAATGTTTTCCCATTTCCATTCCGGGATTTCGGGTTGTTGAAGTAGACCTGATGGTTTCTGATGCTCAGCTTTGACCTTAGAACACCTCAGACATTCTCCTACATATTTAGCAACATCGGCTTTCATACCCGGCCACCAAAAATGTTTCTTGAGATCCTTGTACATCTTCCCCGTTCCAGGATGTATTGAGTATCTGGTTTTATGAGCTTCTCTAAGTACCATTTCTCTCATATCTCCAATTTTGGTACCCAAATCCTTTCAGCCCTATACCGGGTTCCGTCTTCCCGAATATTAAGATGCTTCTCCGATCCTTTGGGTATTTCATCCTTTAAATTTCCCTCTTTTAAAACTCCTTGTTGCGCTTCCTTTATTTGAGTAGTAAGGTTATTGTGAATCATTATATTCATAGATTTTACTCGAATGGGTTCTCTGTCCTTCCTGCTCAAGGCGTCGGCTACCACATTTGCCTTCTCCGGGTGGTAACGAATCTCAAAGTCGTAATCATTCAACAATTCAATCCACCTACGCTGCCTCATATTCAGTTGTTTCTGATTAAATATGTGTTGAAGACTTTTGTGGTCGGTATATATAATACTTTTGACCCCATATAAGTAGTGCCTCCAAGTCTTTAATGCAAAAACAACCGCGCCTAATTCCAAATCATGCGTCGTATAATTTTGTTCGTGAATCTTCAATTGTCTAGATGCATAAGCAATTACCTTCGTTCGTTGCATTAATACACAACTGAGACCTTGCTTTGATGCGTCACCATAAATCACAAAATCATCATTCCCTTCAGGCAATGACAATATAGGTGTCGTAGTTAGCTTTTTCTTCAATAACTGAAACGCTTTCTCTTGTTCATCCTTCCATTCAAATTTCTTCCCTTTATGCGTTAATGCAGTTAAGGGTTTTGCTATTCTAGAAAAGTCTTGGATGAACCTTCTGTAGTAACCAGCTAGTCCTAAAAACTGGCGTATGTGTTTCGGAGTTTTTGGGGTTTCCCACTTTTCAACAGTTTCTATCTTTGCTGGATCTACCTTAATACCTTCTTTGTTCACTATGTGACCGAGGAATATGGTCCACACACTCAGTTCATAAGGTCCATGAACACAGCTGGTTCATTAGTTAAACCAAACGGCATGACCATAAACTCGTAACGACCGTAACGTGTTCTGATAGCAGTCTTTGGAATATCATCTTCTTTCACCTTCATTTGATGATGCCCGGAACGTAAGTCAATCTTTGAATAAACAGACGAGCCTTGTAGTTGATCAAATAAGTCGTCAATTCTCGGTAGTGGGTAGCGGTTTTTGATGGTAAGTTTGTTCAACTCTCGGTAGTCGATACACAACCTGAATGTACCATCTTTCTTCTTGACAAACAAAACAGGAGCTCCCCACGGTGATGTGCTTGGTCAAATAAAACCACGCTCTAAAAGTTCTTGTAATTGACTTTGCAGTTCTTTCATCTCGCTGGGTGCGAGTCTGTAAGGAGCACGAGCTATTGGTGCAGCTCCTGGTACAAGATCTATTTGAAATTCAACGGATCGATGTGGGGGTAATCCCGGTAATTCTTTCGGAAATACATCGGGAAATTCTTTTGCAATGGAAACATCATTGATGCTCTTTTCTTCAGTTTGTACTTTATCGACGTGTGCTAGAACAGCATAGCAACCTTTTCTTATTAGTTTTTGTGCCTTCAAATTAGTAATAAGATGTAGCTTCATGTTGCCCTTTTCTCCGTACACCATTAAGGGTTTTCCTTTTTCTCGTATAATGCGAATTGCATTTTTGTAACAAACGATCTCTGCTTTCACTTCTTTCAACCAGTCCATACCGATTATCACATCAAAACTCCCTAACTCTACTGGTATCAAATCAATCTTAAATGTTTCACTAACCAGTTTAATTTCTCGATTCCGACATATATTATCTGCTGAAATTAATTTACCATTTGCTAATTCGAGTAAAAATTTACTATCCAAAGGCGTCAATGGACAACTTAATTTAGCACAAAAATCTCTACTCATATAGCTTCTATCCACACCCGAATCAAATAAAACGTAAGCAGATTTATTGTCAATAAGAAACGTACTCGTAACAAGCTCCGGGTCTTCCTGTGCCTCTGCCGCATTAATATTGAAAACTCTTCCGCGGCCTTGTCCATTCGTGTTCTCCTGGTTCAGGCAATTTCTAATAATGTGGCAAAGTTTTCCACATTTATAACAAACTACATTGGCATAACTTGCTCCGACACTACTTGCTCCGTCATTACTCGTTCCGACACCATTTGTTCCTTTCGTTCTGTTAACCCCTGGTCCGTAGACCTCACACTTCGCCGCGCTATGACCATTTCTTTTACACTTGTTGCAAAATTTGGTGCAGAACCCCGAGTGATACTTTTCACACCTTTGGCATAGCTGCTTCTGATTGTTGTTGTTGTTGCGGTTATTATTGTTATTGGGATGATTGTTGTAGTTGCTGTTCTTGTTGTTGTCGTTATTGTTGTTGTTGTTGTTGTTGGGCCATTTGTTGTAGTTGCGATTGATGTTGTGATTGTTGGGATAGTTGTTGCGATTATTGTTGTAATTGCTGTTGTTGTTGTATTTGTAACGACCAGACCAAAACCGTTATTGACGGCGCCGTTAACTTAGGTCCCGTTGCGTGGTCGTAGTCCCTATATGAGACTCGTTTGACCAAAATTATGTCGCATTCATTTGAAAGGTACAAGACTTGCAAGTTTAGTTTACAAAACCGTTCGACAACAAGTCTAAGTTTACAAAAGTCATAAAGTATAAATGAAATAACTTGCGACATAATTAGTTTAAAAACACAGTTGCTATAAATAGCGTAAGTATGTAAACAAAAGTTTGAATCCAAAGGTGCTATCACTAGCGTATGTATGTATGTATCTTGACTCCAAGCAAATAATCAGAGTGTATGCATGTATGCTTGACCCCAAGCAAGTATGAGTGTACGCGGAAGCATGTATCAAATAGCCAAGTATGAACCTGAGAAACATATAGAAAACTGTCAACGAAAAACGTTGGTGAGATCATAAATGTATTTGTGAAAGTATGTTTTTGAATCACAAGGTTTAGTATCAAGGCGTATACATCTCTAAAGATATGTTTGTAAACCATAAGATTTAGTATAAAGTGAATATCAAGCGTATACATCCCAAAAGATGTTGTCTGTATCACGAGCACCCAATTACCAAAACTTAACTGAATCTTCCCTCTGAATTTTGAATATAGTGTTAGAACATACACTATGCACGTTGAAATTATATTTCATCCACTAACGGTAGCGAACCGTCTGAATGAGGGTTCGTTAAACCCGTATGGCCACACAACATAATCACTCGCTTACACTTACACCCTGCAAGTGGAACTAATGATAATTGGATTGAGGACTTTTGTTCTAACTCGTCTGTATCTTTGCTCTTGTATTCGCATTTGTATCCAAAGTATGAAAGTATAAACCGTATAAATGTATATAAAGTATATGTTTCTCAGCCCACGATTTAAAAGTATAAAAGTATTTGCAAAGGTGGGACTATGATCTCACCTCGAGTGCACGAGTATAAAAGTACTTCGCAAAGTAAACGTGTGCATGAAAGTTGCTTAGCCTTGACCTAAACAATTAAGTTATATCAATTAACCGTTACGACACAAGGTCGGGCGAAATGTGTTCAATTAGTCCTATGGCTCGTTACGACTCGAATAGTATAGCATGTGAATCACGTTGTCAAGTTTCATGCAAGAATCAAGTATAAAAGCATGTTAGAACGATTGTATAAAAGTTTGGTTAAGTTTGACTAAAAGTCAAACTTGGTCAAAGTCAACGAAAAAGTCAACACGTTCGGGTCGGGTCCCGAACTATTTTTCTAATCTTAGAAATCATATATGAGCATGTTGGCCAAGTTACATGTTAATCGGAGGTGCGTAGCATAGCAAACATTTTTCGAAATTTGACAAAGTAGGTCAGAATCTGACCACGGCATATGCCGCGCCGCGACAAAGCTGGCCGCGCCGCGGCATTACACGCGAGCTGATACCTGGCCAGTTTCAGTTTTCTAAGTCTCAACCCAAAACCTTTTTATGCATAAAACACAAACCGCAAACACTTAGAACTCGCACCTTATATCGTTGGAAAGCTCTTTTGACAAGGAATACAATTAACTACCTTTCACAAGCAAAAACATCAATTACAATAACCGAAAACTCGTCAATTGATCAAGAAAGGTTAATTTTCAAAGTTTCAAGTTCGTAAAACGTATTTTATGATTCGGGAATCCAATTTACACATACGATATGCCGTTTTGAAGGTAATGAAGCATACATTACAACTAAACACTTACTAATAACATTTCATGGCATTCGAAACATCAAAAGCTCGTTTTAAGTCTATCAAACTCTAACCAAAATCCGCAAAAATCAATATTCATGTTTTTGAAGTTTCCTTAATCAACCTACGCATCAAAACGAAGCTAGTGATACTAGTAACACAATTAAAACATGAACTTTAACAATTTAACAACATTAACTCATCCAAAATCAAAGATTTAGCACACCCATTTCAAATGTTCAAACTAGTTACTCAAAACAACGAATCGAGCAAACAAAACATATATTCATGTTATACACGAGCCATAGACACTAACTAACACCATTTCAAGTCAAAAACACGAATTTAGAGAAATCTAGAGTTTTAGAAATGTTACCCAAAATCAATGAAGTTAGTATCAAATCGTAGAGGATGATGAGAGGATCAAGAATATGTAGTCGGATTTGTTGTGAGCTTCCAAGATTGAATTTAGATGATGAATGAATGGAATGGGTTTGTGTGTGTGTTCTTGAGATGGAGAGAAAAGGGATGAGGGAGATGATGGAATGGATGAAATGGGTTGACTAGTTGACCTAGTCAACTAGTTTGCCCATTTGGTAACTCCGGTCCCTCGAGTTTCAAAGCGGGTGCGGGATTTAACCGATCGAATATTTTTAAAACGCAAGTTAACGAGAGATGTTATAATTAAATGACGGAATTTTTATGAACGTTAGTCAACGGAAACTACGAATTTAAATAACGAAAGGTATTATTTAAAAGAAAAAGACGGTGTTAAAAATAAATTTAACAGAAAAACGCGGGATGTTACATTATCCACAACTCAAAAGAAATTTCGTCCCGAAATTTAGTTGGAAGTAGTAGTTGTTGAATCTTCCTCGAGATTTTGTGTTGCCAATTCTACGAATGAAGGAGAAGTACGTTCTAGGGTATTTCAACGAACCTGAAGGTCGGGGTCGTATGTCGTTTTAAGGTTTGGTTCCATGATTTTATGGTTTCCGGTCCTCCTAGGAAGTGAGGTTCATCGTCGATAGTGAGTTCATCAAAGAAGATAACAAGTTCTCGTTTCGCAAAACACGTCTTTGAGTTGATACATCGAATGTAGGATAACGGAGACCCCAAAATGAGTCGGAAAGGTCTAAACGGCTAGCGACGGGTCCAAAACACCCCAAGAATTTAAAGGGTCAAAATATCGCGGATTTAGCTTCCTACGTTTTCCCGAAACGGATTGCACCTTTCCAAGGTGCGACTCTTAACGCGACGCGGTTTCCCACGTGGAATTTGAAATGTTTACGTCTAAATCGGCGTAGCTCATTTGGCGACAACGAGTCGTGTTGGGTCTTTCTTGGATATGGATAAGTTTTCTCGGTCGCTCATGCATAATCCCGGTCCCGGTGAATTGGTCATCGTTTACTTGGTTCGACAAAAGGAGAATGACGTTTCCGGTCATATAAGGTTTCGAAGGCGTGGCGTCAATACTCGAATGAAAATTTTGTAGTAAGAGAGTTTGATTAAAGGCAAAGACGTTTCTCAAGAAAATTTGAAGTTGGTAATACAAATTCGTATTATGGTTTTCAAGACTTAAATCGTATGTTTGTTCGGTCCGTCGGGTTGTGGATGGTACGCGGTACTCATGTCTAAACGCGGTCCCGAGGCTTTTTGTGAGGCACTCCAAAATCTAGAAGTGAAACGAGGATCTCGATCCGAAACGGGGTATATTTCCCTAAGGCATATTGAACAAGTTTGCTAGGAATTGAAAACGTTAGCTAGGACAAGTTTCTCAAGAAAATTCGCGTCGCGGAAGATTTATCGGTTTCCAAAAACGTTCGTCGGGGCAAGTTCTCCTCGGTTTCTGAAAGAAAAACGTTCGTCGGGACTATTCACCCTCGAGGTGAATACTAGTATAACGTGGAGAGTCTCTCCCTCCATTGAGAGTTTAGAGTAAAGATTTCCTGAACCGGAAGTACGAGTGTGATGAGAGAGAAGTTTCCGCCTCGGTGCGAGCATAACGAGTAAATTGTAGTTAGTCAATAAGACTGTGCGAGGACGAGATAGTATACACGTGTAACATACGGTTGAAGTCGAGAGGAATCGGTAATTCATTCGGAAGCACAAGTATAATTTGACAATAATTGAAGGTGTGTCCCTGGTATGGTTGTTATAAATATTCTCGGAGTTTTCGAATGTCCAAACCTGAAAAGATGAAGTCATGTACATGGCACATGGTGGTGTTTAGGTTGATCGAGTCTAACCACCATCACGCGTCACTAGAACTTTGGTATGTCTTACCGTAATATAACTACGTTGATCGAGTGTAGTTATATTATGCTAACTCATACCTCCATTCCCACATCACTCTATAGATTCAAGTTCGTGTCATCGCGAAAATCTAAAATGAACAAAATGTAACGACGTCTCAAACATGACTCGTATTAAATCGAAAGAATTTGTGCAACTATAAATAAGCGTTCCCCGAGGGAAGTGTATCAATGATTGTTCACGTCAATGTGGTTCGAGTCAGACAATATTGTATTTAGGTATGAAAAGAGTAACGAGTCATGATAACAAGTAATACGCAACCGTAGCGATAAATGGTGATGACGATACTCATCTAGAGTAGTGACAGTGACTTTACAACATTCATGGATAGTAAGATGAGACGGGGGAAATAACAACCAAGGAGTCAGAGTTCCCGAACGAGTGTGACTAATGAAGTCGTCGTCATCCATACGTGTATGAATTATGAATTTACGTGTGTTACCAAAAAGTGGCGGAATACGAGTTCGTATGATGAAGGTTGGGTACCATTAAAAAGTTTGCCTAAGAATGATTCAAGTATAATGCACAAGTAGTCAAGTAAGTGCTATCTATAGCAAATGTATGTCAGAATGCAAATGCTAACTATCCGGTTGTAGTCTAGACTCACTAATGCGTCCTAACGACTCTGTTAGACACACTAATGCACGTCCTAGTTCCCTACAACCAACGCTCTGATACCATCTGTAACGACCCGACCAAAACCGTTATTGACGGCGCCGTTAACTTAGGTCCCGTTGCGTGGTCGTAGTCCCTATATGAGACTCGTTTGACCAAAATTATGTCGCATTCATTTGAAAGGTACAAGACTTGCAAGTTTAGTTTACAAAACCGTTCGACAACAAGTCTAAGTTTACAAAAGTCATAAAGTATAAATGAAATAACTTGCGACATAATTAGTTTAAAAACACAGTTGCTATAAATAGCGTAAGTATGTAAACAAAAGTTTGAATCCAAAGGTGCTATCACTAGCGTATGTATGTATGTATCTTGACTCCAAGCAAATAATCAGAGTGTATGCATGTATGCTTGACCCCAAGCAAGTATGAGTGTACGCGGAAGCATGTATCAAATAGCCAAGTATGAACCTGAGAAACATATAGAAAACTGTCAACGAAAAACGTTGGTGAGATCATAAATGTATTTGTGAAAGTATGTTTTTGAATCACAAGGTTTAGTATCAAGGCGTATACATCTCTAAAGATATGTTTGTAAACCATAAGATTTAGTATAAAGTGAATATCAAGCGTATACATCCCAAAAGATGTTGTCTGTATCACGAGCACCCAATTACCAAAACTTAACTGAATCTTCCCTCTGAATTTTGAATATAGTGTTAGAACATACACTATGCACGTTGAAATTATATTTCATCCACTAACGGTAGCGAACCGTCTGAATGAGGGTTCGTTAAACCCGTATGGCCACACAACATAATCACTCGCTTACACTTACACCCTGCAAGTGGAACTAATGATAATTGGATTGAGGACTTTTGTTCTAACTCGTCTGTATCTTTGCTCTTGTATTCGCATTTGTATCCAAAGTATGAAAGTATAAACCGTATAAATGTATATAAAGTATATGTTTCTCAGCCCACGATTTAAAAGTATAAAAGTATTTGCAAAGGTGGGACTATGATCTCACCTCGAGTGCACGAGTATAAAAGTACTTCGCAAAGTAAACGTGTGCATGAAAGTTGCTTAGCCTTGACCTAAACAATTAAGTTATATCAATTAACCGTTACGACACAAGGTCGGGCGAAATGTGTTCAATTAGTCCTATGGCTCGTTACGACTCGAATAGTATAGCATGTGAATCACGTTGTCAAGTTTCATGCAAGAATCAAGTATAAAAGCATGTTAGAACGATTGTATAAAAGTTTGGTTAAGTTTGACTAAAAGTCAAACTTGGTCAAAGTCAACAAAAAAGTCAACACGTTCGGGTCGGGTCCCGAACTATTTTTCTAATCTTAGAAATCATATATGAGCATGTTGGCCAAGTTACATGTTAATCGGAGGTGCGTAGCATAGCAAACATTTTTCGAAATTTGACAAAGTAGGTCAGAATCTGACCACGGCATATGCCGCGCCGCGACAAAGCTGGCCGCGCCGCGGCATTACACGCGAGCTGATACCTGGCCAGTTTCAGTTTTCTAAGTCTCAACCCAAAACCTTTTTATGCATAAAACACAAACCGCAAACACTTAGAACTCGCACCTTATATCGTTGGAAAGCTCTTTTGACAAGGAATACAATTAACTACCTTTCACAAGCAAAAACATCAATTACAATAACCGAAAACTCGTCAATTGATCAAGAAAGGTTAATTTTCAAAGTTTCAAGTTCGTAAAACGTATTTTATGATTCGGGAATCCAATTTACACATACGATATGCCGTTTTGAAGGTAATGAAGCATACATTACAACTAAACACTTACTAATAACATTTCATGGCATTCGAAACATCAAAAGCTCGTTTTAAGTCTATCAAACTCTAACCAAAATCCGCAAAAATCAATATTCATGTTTTTGAAGTTTCCTTAATCAACCTACGCATCAAAACGAAGCTAGTGATACTAGTAACACAATTAAAACATGAACTTTAACAATTTAACAACATTAACTCATCCAAAATCAAAGATTTAGCACACCCATTTCAAATGTTCAAACTAGTTACTCAAAACAACGAATCGAGCAAACAAAACATATATTCATGTTATACACGAGCCATAGACACTAACTAACACCATTTCAAGTCAAAAACACGAATTTAGAGAAATCTAGAGTTTTAGAAATGTTACCCAAAATCAATGAAGTTAGTATCAAATCGTAGAGGATGATGAGAGGATCAAGAATATGTAGTCGGATTTGTTGTGAGCTTCCAAGATTGAATTTAGATGATGAATGAATGGAATGGGTTTGTGTGTGTGTTCTTGAGATGGAGAGAAAAGGGATGAGGGAGATGATGGAATGGATGAAATGGGTTGACTAGTTGACCTAGTCAACTAGTTTGCCCATTTGGCAACTCCGGTCCCTCGAGTTTCAAAGCGGGTGCGGGATTTAACCGATCGAATATTTTTAAAACGCAAGTTAACGAGAGATGTTATAATTAAATGACGGAATTTTTATGAACGTTAGTCAACGGAAACTACGAATTTAAATAACGAAAGGTATTATTTAAAAGAAAAAGACGGTGTTAAAAATAAATTTAACAGAAAAACGCGGGATGTTACAGTATTGGTGATTCTTATCACCGTTTTCCTCCCACTTTCTTTTGACTTGCTTCACATTGGCCTCTTCAGCAGTCTGTTCTTTAATTCTTTCTTCAATCTGGTTCACTAGTTTGTGAGCCATTCTACATGCCTGTTGTATGGAGGCAGGCTCGTGTGAACTTATATCTTCTTGGATTCTTTCCGGTAATCCTTTCACAAACGCGTCGATTTTCTCTTCCTCATCTTCGAACGCTCCCGGACACAATAGGCATAATTCTGTGAATCGTCTTTCGTATGTGGTAATATCAAATCCTTGGATTCGTAACCCTCTAAGTTCTGTCTTGAGCTTATTGACCTCGGTTCTGGGACGGTACTTCTCGTTCATCAAGTGCTTGAATGCTGACCACGGTAGTGCGTACGCATCGTATTGTCCCACTTGCTCTAGATAGGTATTCCACCATGTAAACGCAGAACCTGTGAAGGTATGCGTAGCGTACTTCACTTTGTCCTCTTCAGTACACTTACTTATGGCAAACACCGATTCGACCTTCTCGGTCCACCGTTTCAATCCGATCAGTCCTTCGGTTCCATCAAATTCCAAAGGTTTGCAGGCAGTGAATTCTTTGTAGGTGCATCCTACACGATTTCCTGTACTGCTAGATCCAAGGTTATTGTTGGTATGTAGCGCAGCCTGTACTGCGGCTATGTTTGAAGCTAGAAAAGTACGGAATTCCTCTTCATTCATATTCACGGTTTGTCGAGTAGTCGGTGCCATTTCCTTCAAAATAGTCAAATGGAACAAGTTAATCATACAGAATATTAAGAGTAGTTAATAGTATTTCGTAGCATAATATGAACTCATTTATAAAAGCTTTTTCTTCATATTAGCGTTTTATAAGTTTAAATTCGGGTAGTACCTACCCGTTAAGTTCATACTTAGTAGCTAATATACAATTCAACTACTACAATTCTATATGAAAAACTGATTATAATAATATTTCGCGTTCAAACTTTTACACAATATTTTACAAACTTACAATACCGCTTATTTTACATATAGCATGAAATATAGCACACAATAAATTTGATACAAGATGGTTGTGAAGATAATTCTAGCTAGTACACAAGTCGTTCAGCAAAGGAAATAAATACACGTAATTCATACGTCCAGAAACAAGTCATGCATTCTGGTTTAACTAGGACTACTTCCCATCCTTGGTCCTGTGGAACATAAGCGTTATGGCCGTTGATAAGACAGCATGTTGTAACGTCGTCAAAGGGACGAGGGTTACGTAATGTCCAACAGTCCCGTAACAATCTAAAAACCTCATTTCTTACCCCAATTACCGACTCCGTCACTTGTGGGAACGTTTTGTTTAATAGTTGTAGCCCGATGTTCTTGTTCTCACTTTGGTGAGAAGCGAACATTACTAATCCGTAAGCATAACATGCTTCTTTATGTTGCATGTTAGCCGCTTTTTCTAAATCACGAAGTCCAATATTCGGATATATTGAGTCAAAATAATTTCTTAACCCATTGCGTAAAATAGCATTTGGGTTCCCCGCAATATATGCGTCAAAGTAAACACATCGTAACTTATGGATTTCCCAATGTGATATCCCCCATCTTTCGAACGAAAGCCTTTTATAAACCAAGGCATTCTTGGAACGTTCTTCGAATGTCTTACAAACTGATCTCGCCTTAAATAGTTGTGCCGAAGAATTCTGACCGACTCTAGACAAGATTTCATCAATCATGTCTCCGGGTAGGTCTCTTAAAATATTGGGTTGTCTATCCATTTTGTGTTTTTAAACTGTAAAATAGACAAGAGTTAGATTCATAAAAAAATTACTTATTAATACAAGCAATTTTTACATATATCATAAAGCATAAGCACACTATATTACATATATTACACCACACGAATACAACTATCTTATTCCGACTCGCTCGTTTCTTCTTCTTCGGTTTTGGTTCGTTTTGCCAAGTTTCTAGGGATATATGATGTTCCCCTAATACGAGCCGTCATTTTCCACATTGGTTTAGAAAAACCTGGTGGTTTAGAGGTTCCCGGGTCATTGTTACAACTTAAGGACTTCGGGGGTTGACGATACATATAAAGTTCATCGGGGTTGGAATTAGATTTCTCTATTTTTATGCCCTTTCCCTTATTATTTTCTTTTGCCTTTTTAAATTCAGTTGGGGTAATTTCTATAACATCATCGGAATTCTCGTAGGAATCCGTTTCATCGGAGAATTGGTAATCCTCCCAATATTTTGCTTCCTTGGCGGAAACACCATTGACCATAATTAACCTTGGTCGATTGGTTGATGATTTTCTTTTACTTAACCGTTTTATTATTTCCCCCACCGGTTCTATTTCTTCATCCGGTTCCGATTCTTCTTCCGGTTCCGATTCTTCTTCCGGTTCCGACTCTTCTTCCGGTTCCTCTTCGGGAACTTGTGAATCAGTCCACGAATCAGTCCAATTTACATTTGACTATTCATTATTATTAGGTGAGTCAATGAGACTTGTTCTAGAGGTAGACATCTATCACATAATATCAAACGCGTTAAGAGATTAATATATCACATAATATTCACATGTTAAAAATATATAGTTTCCAACAAAATTTGTTAAGCAATCATTTTTTAAGTAAACACGGTCGAAGTCCAGACTCACTAATGCATCCCAACAAACTCGATAAGACACACTAATGCAAAATTCTGGTTCTCTAAGACCAACGCTCGGATACCAACTGAAATGTCCCGTTCTTATTGATTAAAAACGTTCCATATTAATTGATTTCGTTGCGAGGTTTTGACCTCTATATGGAACGTTTTTAATCAATAAGAACGGGACATTTTAGTAATTATAATTTTAAGTCTGTAAGCAGTCTCTATGCCCTTAAATAGATGAGGGGATGACTTTTTCTATGAGCGGGTAGAGAAAATATTTTCTTTACCCGTGGATGAAAGAACGACTTCTCTTTTACTTTAGGGTAGACGAATCAATATTTACATCTCACCTCACACATGCTCTATATTGTTGGAATTAAGTATTATTGTTGTTGGTATTGTAATTATAATTTTAATATTCAAATGGAGAATCAAACATTTTCAATGGAGTTTTTCATATATTACAATCACATTAGAGATATTTTCTTCATCACTTCACTAAGATGTTACTGGCATGTGTATTCTCATATTTGTAGCTCTTGATCAGAATCAACATTTATAAATGTACATTTTTTGTGTGCATGTTTTTTTTTATTGCTAAGTCGTGTTTAGTGTTTTCTTACCTTAATTATTGACCTTTCATTTGGATATTTTTTGTACAATTCAGTTAGATTGAGTTTTATTAAAGTATTGGACAATTTAGTTTTTTTTTTTTTTACAAATAACTGATCTAACTAAAGGTTTAGATACTGCATATAGAATAAATGTAAAGTGAAAAATTAAAATATGTTATATATTAAATGAAAAAAAATGAATCTTCACTACCATTAATTCATGAGTTACATTTGAAATGTTTATAACAAACATATGATCGTAACTACTATTATTATCATCATATCTTTCAAACCATCAAAGCTACTGTTATTATTATCATTTATATCAAGAAACTCATAAGAAACTCACAAGTCTTTATCACCATCAACACTTACTTGAAATTTATTGTAGTGTTTCATCTACCACTATTAGTACAATGTCCATTAACTTAGTAGCCGGTTTGCATATGGTTAAGTAAAAATCGGAGATGTCGAGAATCTTGATAAGCTTATTGAGTTATTGGCTTGGGTTGCTCAGAAAATTGCTATATATTTTTGTTCACATTTGCAAGTTCATTGGCATAAACTTTTTATATGACAAAAAGGTAAATTTTAATTGTTGATTTTTTTATTCATAAGCATCCTTTAACAACTGTAGCTTCATGAAGCATTTAATATGTTTGCTAAATTTCATACATGACATGTAAATGCTCGGATGATATTTACATCACATTTATAGTCACACATCGCATGACATGTAAAAGCTTTGATGATAAGGGAGTAACTGACAAAACAGATCACGATTAAAATAATCATAACATACGACAATAATAAAGACTTGATGTATAACACAAATATGTTGTTTACAATTAATATGTATTCGCTTTAAATATGGTTGGTTTAATCACTTCATCAAAGAGCTAATGTTATTATTATCATTTATATCAAGAAACTCATAAGAACTCAAAAGTCTTTATCACCATTAACAGTTACTTGAAATTTATTGTAGCGTTTTATCTACCACTATTAGTACAATGTTCATAAGTTAGTTTTGGACAAATATCTACAATAAATATATGATCGGGTTTTAAGGTCCATCATAACTAGAGTAAAAGAATTTATGACAATCATTTAAAGGAAACATATGAAATTTCAATAAAGCTATTAATATTATCATTTATATTAAGAACTCATAAGTTTTCCTAATCATCAATTGATTGTAACGGTTAATGTGATGACCCGGAAAATTTTGACTTGTTCTGAACCAAATTCTCGACATGGTTTAATATTTCTGACACGATAAGCAAAGTCTGTTAAACTGAATCTCAAAAATTTTGAACTATTCAATTACCCTTCGATTGTTCTCAACGATTCGCGAACAATTATATGTAAATAGATACATACACTATAACTTGAAAACGTAACAAAGTGTTAAGTAAATGATACTGTGCATTAAACTTATAGGTTGGATTATCTGATTGATATATTCAACTACGAAGTTAAAAGATTATGACAAACGATTCAAGTAAAAGATATTTACTGAGTCTCTTAAGGATTATGATATTATTACGGGTCTCTGTTGAGAGGTCCACGTTGATTTGAGAAATCATTCATTTTTAACGGTATTCGGAAAATGGTAAAGTGTTAGATAATGAAAGTTAGATAAAAGTTAATGGAGAACTAAACTGCATAATATTAAATTGGTTTGGTTTCAAATGTGCGAGAACGTGTTTCGATATAATAAGATTGGTTAATTAAGTGTATTTGTTTAAATAACACATACGATAAATAAGTAATATTAACTGTTAGAATTAGTTATATGAATAATGTGCGATGTGCATTTTATAACATGTTTATTAATATTGAAATTATATATTTAATAATACGATAAAATATAATATTAACTTGGTCATAAAACAAATTGTTATTATATATATATTAACAAATAGCGAGACGATGATTTATAGAAGTAAATGACCAAAACACTCAAATGTATAAGTTGTACTTTGAGTGGTATAGTTATGGATAATTTAAGTTTATATTTTGACAAAGGTATGAGTCACGAAACGAAAAGTACTAGTATTCTCAGCGTACGAAAGGGCGTTCAAAAAACCGGAACCGGGACATACGTCGAGTGACAACGTACGACTTATCGGAACAAAAATTACAAGTCAACTATGCACGTGAATTTAATATAATATATAATTAATTATATAATTTAAATATATTATATTTATGTTATTAAAACATGTCGACAAACAAGAAAATAAAAATTTGTGAGCTGGAATCTGAGGCCATGCGATCACATGGCCACAAGCCTAGAAATCCATGCGATCGCATGGAGGCAAAAATCTGGCCTGATGCTATAAAATGGCATTTTGCTCGACACTTATCACACATATATTCTTATTATTACTCCGTATGAAATATATATATATATATATATATATATATATATATATATATATATATATATTATTAATATTGTTATTAATCTTATTATTATTAGTAGTATTAGTACATAAAATACTACGACGAGGTCATGAGCGTGTCACTTTCAAAATGGGTTTCGAGTGGGATAGAACTAAGGAAATTATGGGTTATAACTATGGAAGTTATGGGTAATATTCATGGGAATTATTTCGCAAGTTCAAACCTAGTGTTTATCATCTCCGTTACGTCTACGTACTTTTCTGAAATATTGAATCACAATATTGATACGTAAGCATTTATATTTTATCTTTTATAAATTAATAATGTATACATGTCTAGTGCTTGAGTATATATATTTATACATGTTTGTATGCTAAATTTCATCGTTAAACAGTTTATAATGAAACACGAATTAAATACATATATTACTGGTAAAAGGTATATGATATACATGTTTTTGGAAAGCTGGTGAAAAATCAGTAGCTTTTCATCTAGACACCGAATAGTTTCGATGAACGGATTAAAAGATATGATCAACTGAATTATGGCTGACGTTAATTGAAATTGCTTTTGAATCTGCAATTAAGATTTAAACAACTTGTTTACGAGATTGATAAAATGGATTTTTGAATATTACCAACCGAGTAAATGAATCCTTATACAAGGTACGTCTCGTTTTGTTGAACTATTGTCAAAAATGACTTTTTGAAATGACTTTTGATAAACTTTTGTATGTCGATCTCGAGCATTAGGATTATGATACACTATGACCAGACCTAGCTTGATAGACATTTATTGACCAACATATGCTCTCTAGGTTGAGATCTACGGTTATTTGGTATTCCGAGTTTCGATCACATTTCGGTGAACAACTTTATGTGCTGCTAAGGTGAGTTTCATTTGCTCCTTTTTTAATTGCTTTTGCAATCTATATTTTTGGGCTGAGAATACATGCACTTTATTTTAAAAGCAATGGATACAAGTACATACTAAATTCTACACTGAGTTTGAACCGAAAATCCCTTAGCTTTGGTAACTAGTAACTGCCAGTTATAAGAACTGGTAGGCGCGAGTAGTAGTATATGGATCCATAGGGCTTGATATCCCCGTCCAAGCTAGAGCACTAGCCTTTTAACGGACGTATGCTATTTGAGAAGCGTACACGTTGGTTTGCGTGTATTATTAAGATGATTATACAAAGGGTACAAATTATATATACGTTAAGTTTAGTTACCAGGGTGCTCAATTTTGTAGAATATTTTGATAAACGTTTCTGGATGAAACAACTGAAATCTTGTGATCCACCTTTATGTACAGATTATGCACAACATTAAAACTATGAACTCACCAACCTTTGTATTGACACTTGTTAGCATGTTTATTCTCAGGTTCCCTAGAAGTCTTCCGCTGTTTGCTTATATGTTAGACAAGCTATGTTCATGGAGTCTTACATGGCATATTTTTCAAGGAAACGTTGCATTCACCAAATCATCACCATGTATCTTATTTTGACTGTATTGTCAACGGAAGTACTGTTGTAAACTATTATTTATGGTGATTGTCTATATGTAGAAATCATCAGATATCGAAAACCTTTGATTTAAATATTCATTTATGGTGTGTCTTTTTAAAAGAATGCAATGTTTACAAAATGTATCATATAGAGGTCAAATACCTCGCAATGAAATCGATGAATGGCGTGTTCGTCCATATGGATTTGGAGCGATCGTCACAGTTAATCATCTACTATTACTATAAAGTCCATTAATATACTACGGAATAATAGTTTTGCATATGTTTATTAGTAGTTTGGCGACATCGAGAGTCTTGGCTTCTTCATTGATGATGAAATAGTATCATGTGAAATAGTTTGTTTTTAAATGATACAAGGATTGTAGAATTTGTTGGTATAGTTTGTTGTATTGAGTAGGAATTTAAATGTTGCATTATGGGCAGTGACGAAGCCAGGATTTCAAATGGATGGTGTCATAAACTAATACCCCGTATCAAAATCTGTAAAGTCCTAAAGATTTAATTGCCAAAGTATATTTCAATATATATATATATATATATATATATATATATATATATATATATATATATATATATATATATATATATATATATATATATATATATATATATATTCAAGTTGTCATCTGACATAAATATTCTTTACGATGTTTTTACCGTTAAAAATGCTTCATAATTGCATCTATATATATAATCAACATCTATGAACTATGCTATGAAATGTACAAATAAATAAGACAAACAATAAATGATATGACTTAAATTATCAAATTATATTAAGCATAAAATTTTAAGACCATAATCTATAAAATTTTAGACAGCAAAAAATAACTGACAAATATGAAGTATATTGATAATTACATTAAGTAAATTTAACATTGTGATTAACGGTTCTATGAGACTCTTATCGATCAAAATAGAAAACTGAAGTGAATCTATTATTATTATTATTAATTAATTATTAATTATTAATTATTATTAATTATTATTATTAATTAATCATCAATCAATCTTATTTTTTTATATACTAAAAGTGGTGGCAAACGGTGTAGTTTTAGTTATTTTTTATTGTAGTTTTAACTTTACGTTCACATTACAATCGATCCCTCAACTTTACCTATATTGCCACAATAGTCCCTCGAGTTTACAATTTTAAAGGGTCAAAAGTGTAAATATATAATTTAATTAAAATATAAGAAACTAATTCCACCCGAATTTATAACGGGCCCTATCTTCTCGCTGGGTGTGAGTTACATTTTTTTGAGATCACCGTTCAACTCGAAAAAATCTTCTGAACCCAACGGGACAAACTAAACGCGAAACGGAAACTTCTTAAAAAAACGCTAAACACAACGACAACCCGTATCTTCCCGCTCGGCACGAGTTAAATTTTTCCGACGGCAATGTCAGACTCGAAATAATTTTATGAACAAAACGAAACTAAAGTGGTGGCAAACGGTGTAGTTTTAGTTATTTTTTATTGTAGTTTTAACTTTACGTTCACATTACAATCGATCCCTCAACTTTACCTATATTGCCACAATAGTCCCTCGAGTTTACAATTTTAAGGGGTCAAAAGTGTAAATATATAATTTAATTAAAATATAAGAAACTAATTCCACCCGAATTTATAACGGGCCCTATCTTCTCGCTGGGTGTGAGTTACATTTTTTTGAGATCACCGTTCAACTCGAAAAAATCTTCTGAACCCAACAGGACAAACTAAACGCGAAACGGAAACTTCTTAAAAAACGCTAAACACAACGACAACCCGTATCTTCCCGCTCGGCACGAGTTAAATTTTTCCGACGGCAACGTCAGACTCGAAATAATTTTATGAACAAAACGAAACTAACCACGTTCGAAACGGGCACTTTTTAAAAAATGTTAAATACAACGACAACCCGTATCTTCCTCCTCGACGCGAGTTAAATTTTTTCCGACATCACCGTTAGACTCGAAATAATTTTATCAACAAAATGAAAATAACTACGTTCGAAACGGATACTTTTAAAAAACACTGAAGACGACGACACCTACAACGGCGCTTAACAGATGGCCCGTTTTCCCTTTGTAAATACACAACGCTACATTAGATATGAATACACAGGCCGAAAGTCCCCGCCGCAACGCGCGGGCCAGTCCGGACTAATTATTACTATTACTATTATTATACTATTATTATTATATTATTTTATTATATTATTATTATTATTTATTATTATTATTATTGTTATTGTTATTGTTATATTTTTATTAGTTAATTATAAATTTTATTATTAATTATAAAATTATTACATAATAACTCTAATATGTCTAGTGCACTAGAGGTTACGGTTTATTTAGACATTACTCCATTACACAATTTAGACTCTCTTTTATGTACTAATAACAGAGTAACAGCTAAATAACACTTCATTAAATTTTGAAGCAACTTTTATTGGGTTCTTTGCTAAATGGGATGGGGAAAGTTTAGAATTAATAAAGAAAATAGCATCAATTAGTGTATAATACTAGGTGCTAGCAAAATATTCATTGGTATCAAATGATCCCATAACTTAACATGTGGCTACGCCACTGATTATGGGTGTCCTTATTTCTTTATACTTTACTTGATGTAACATAATGACGTCCTGATTGTTTTTTGTAGACTGGATTTCCACTTTTGTCGAGTTTGGCTGCACAATATTTGAAAATAGAAGCTATCCAAGATGCTATACCGGAGAAGCAGGCCGATTTCAATAAAACTTTTAATTATCTAGATATCGAGAATTGAACCATATGTATTATGCACAAACTATTTTGCATTTATGTGTTCTTGGTTGTTTTGTTTAAAGTTACAGTCTTTCTTAACTTTTGGTAAACCTATTTCGAATCCTACAGTTCCAATTATTTAACGAGTAGAAAAAGTTCCTGTTTATTATGTCCATTATTCAGCATGCCAGTATGTTTCGTTCCACAGCTTCTAACTTTGTCAAAACACTTCAATGACTCTACCAATCACCTCAACATTCCTTCTGTCCAAGTTGCAACTTACTAAAACACGAACCATAACCTTCTTCGTGCAACGCACGAGCAATGCACCTAGTATAATGTAAATGCTGGGAAAATCGCTCAGATATTTATTACTATATTATTATACTTTTTAAAACAAATTATTAAAATATATCATTCGTTTGAACAAGAAGTTATTTAACTCAGGCTAACATGTACGAACTCAAAAACTGATAGGTTCAAACATATATGTGTTGTAACTCTCAAAATTTGCAACGAGTTCGAACAAATTTGTATTCTAACTCCCGTTCGAACTTTAAACGATCATATTTTTTTATTTGTAGCTTCAATTTATTCATCTTTTTTATAGTGTGTATATTTATTATGTTTATTCATATCTATCTATTTACCATTTGTTTGAACAAGTTTTTGGTCAAACTTAACATACATTGTTCGAAGTCTCAATTTTCATTTTTAAATCGACCGCATGTTGCGATTTATGTTTTATGTACCCAAATTTATGTGTCATTAGGGGATTACGATGACCTGAATGTTTCATTTTCATACCACAAATCTAAATTGACATTATCAACCAGTTTGATTTGTGTCGTTGCCCATACTAAAACTGACACTAATTTCCTTTTATGGTTGTTTCCAATATCGAAACTTCGATTCACTTCACTAATGGTTACTTTTGTGGGTTGTACCTAACAACACCACCTTCACTTGTCATTTCCCGGATTGGCCACAGCTGTGTAACGACCCAACTCGAAATCATCGCAAAACGTTTTTTTTTTAAAAACACAAGACTGTCAGCACCATGGCGCGACGCGCCTTTATTAGCCGCGGCGCGGTTCACTAGATATGCCGATGGTATGTCCCTTCCAAAAGGCCTGTTAACAAAATACACTATTCTGCGCGGCACGGCTCTACTGTTTTGCTGATTCCAACTTAAAGAATTTACACATGTCCCGAAAGTTGAGTTAAACGACAAACATCATATCAAAAGGCTCCCGCCACATAACTAAATCAAGTTTTACAAGTTTTAAGACTCCCATTCAAGTAATTGACCACCGGGCATCATTCGCCCATTACAATTCAAAAATATGAGTTTCGACCGACAAGTTTAAATACCAAACATAAACCCGAGCATGGTGTTTGGGGTTAAACTACCCAAACCTAGGTCGAACTCCAAAAGCTAAACTCTAGCATAATCATGTAAGGAAATCTCTAATCCAAACGAATACCCTTGCCGTTGTCCACGTCAGAGCCTAAAAAGATAAACAACGAGAGGGTAAGCAAACGCTTAGTGAATGCAACAATTATACATATACATATATATTCTACTTACTTGCAATCACTTACACAATTACCGCATACATGCTAGCAATATAATTAGCATACCATCTGTGATGGCCCGCCAAAATCCCTATTGACGCAGCATATCATTCATCGGTCCCATTGCGAGGTTTGCCCTCTATATGATACGTTTTACAAATATTGCATTCATTTCAAAAGACGCGCTTTCTATATAAGAAAGTTTTAAAATTTGTATACATTTTTAAAGCATGTACATAAATGTTTTCAACTTGTGGTGATTTCTACATATAGACAATCCCAATAAATGATAGTTCATAATAATGCATCAGTTGACTAAACAGTCAAAATATAATACATATTAATGTTTCAATGCAAGTTTCCTTGAAAAATATGGCATGTAAGACTCCATGCACATAGCAGTTAAACAGCGAAAGCTTCTTTAATACCTGAGAATAAACATGCTTTAAAGTGTCAACCAAAAAGGTTGGTGAGTTCATAGTTTTATCATAAATAATGATTTTCAATAGTTGTAATAGACCACAAGATTTCAGTTTCATAAATAACCATACACTCGCAAGTGTATAAAAAGCATTCTATAAGTTGTAGGCACCCGGTAACAAGCCTTAACGTTCATGTTTTACCCTCTGAAGTACACCAGATCAGGTGCGTTTAAATAACCTCGAAGTACTAAAGCATCCCATAGTCAGGATGGGGTTTGTCAGACCCAATAGATCTATCTTTAGGATTCGTGCCTACCAGTCATACACCAGTAGTTATAGTTCCCAAGCTAAGGGGATATTTCTGGTTTAATCCCACGTAGAATTAGTTTTATTACTTGTGCCTATTTCGTAAAATAGTTATAAAATACGCATGTATTCTCACCCCAAAAATATATAATGCAAAAGCATTTAAAAAGGGAGCTATGAAAACTCACGTACCAAAACAGTCAAATGAATAAGTTATACTTTGATTGGGATAATTTTTCTTTGATTTGAGTCTTGTTATGGATAAAGGTACATTACATGAAACGTAAAGTACCAGTTTTCTAAGCGTACGAAAATGCGTTCGAAAAACCGGAACCGGTACGTAAGTCGAGCGTCAACGTACAATTCATCGGTGTAAAAATTACAAATCAACTATACACGAGAATATAATATAATATTTAATTAATTCTAAAGATTAAATATTAATATATATATTTAAGTTAAATAATAGTGTCGGTAGAGATTTTTAATCAATTATGAGCAATAATAGAAGCTCATGCGATCGCATGGCTTCTTCTCTTTCCTCCCATGTGATCGCATGAGGGGTTAGGTGGAGTCAAGTACTATAAATTCGAACGTCTGCAGTTTGTGAGATGCATTCTTCATCAAGCACTCCTAAATCATTATTATTATTATTGTTGTTATTATTATTATTATTATTATTATTATTATTATTATTATTATTATTATTATTATTATTATTATTTTTATTATTATTATTATTATTATTATTATTATTATTATTATTATTATTATTATTATTATTATTATTAATATTAAGTTTATTAATTTTATTAGTATTAGTATTATTAGGAGCGATATTATTAGTGTTATACATAAAATACTACGACGAGGTCATGGACAAGTTATTTCAAACGTATTTTACGAGTGGGATAGAGCTAAGGAACATATGGGTTATAGCTATGGAGATTATGGGTATTGTTCGGGGGGTTTTGCTCGTGAGTCAAACTAGTGTTTATCATCTCCGTTGCGTCTACGTACTTTTCTGCAATATTGAATCACAATATTGATACGTAAGCATTTATATCTTATTTTTTATATATTAATAGTGTACCCATGTCTAATGCTCGAGTATATAAGTTTATGTACGCTTGTATGCTTTAATTTTGTCGTTAGATAGTTTATGATGAATCACGAATTTGATACATATGTTATTGATAAAAGGTATAAGATATGCATGTCGTTGGAAAGCTATCGAAAAATTAATAACTTTTCATTTAGAAATCGCGTGATTTCGATGAACGGATTAAAAGATATGGTCAACTGAATTATGGTTAACGTTAATTAAAATTGTGTTTGAAATTGTGAATTAATATTTAAACAACTTGTCTATGAGATTGATAAATTAGATTTTTAGATATTACTAATCGAGTAAATGAATTTGTATATAAGGGACGTTTTGTTTTGTTGATCAATTGTCAAAGTTGACTATCTTATCACGTTTTAAAGCTTTATAAACACTATAATCTGATTTTACAAGTATTGAAAAACTATGTGAAATAGTAAAGTATGTTCGATTGCCATGATAATTCAAATATAAAATAGCTCCTGAAATAAATAATGTTTTGAATTTGATAAATTATAAATTCGTTCAATTATCAAGACTTATACTATGTTAATAGACATGTATAGATTTAAGATCATATTGTGTCAGATTAACTTTTGAGATGACTTTTGTATATCGGTCTCGAGCATTAGGATTGTGATACACTATGACCTGACCTAGCTTGTTACACATGTATTGACCAACATATGTTCTCTAGGTTGAGATCTATGGCTACTTTGCATTCCGAGTTTCGGTCACATTTCGATGAATGAATTTATGTGCTGCTAAGGTGAGTTTCATTTGCTCCCTTTTTAATTGCTTTTTCAATCTATATTTTTAGGCTGAGAATACATGCACTTTATTTTAAACGCAATGGATACAAGTACATACTAAATTCTACACCGAGTTTGAACCGAAAATCCCTTAGCTTTGGTAACTAGTAGCTGCCGGTTATAAGAACTGGTGGGCACGAATAGTTGTATATGGATCCATAGGGGTTGACATCCCCGTCCGTTCCAGGTATAGAGACCCTAGCCTGAACTATAAAGCAGATGTATGCTATTTGAGTTTAGTACACGTTGGTTTGCGTGTATTGTACATGTTGGTTGCATGTATGTTAAAACGGGGGTACTTATTATATATACGTTAAGTTTAGTTACCAGGGTGCTCAATTTTGTAGAATATTTTGATAAACGTTTATGGATGAAACAACTGAAATCTTGTGATCCACCTTTATATACAGATTATACGCAACATTAAAACTATGAAATCACCAACCTTTGTGTTGACACTTTTAAGCATGTTTATTCTCAGGTTTCTAGAAGTCTTCCGCTGTTTGCTTATATGTGATACAAGCTATGTGCATGGAGTCATACATGCTTTATTCGAGAAAACGTTGCATTCACAAAATCATCACCATGTATCTTATTTTGACTGCATTATCAACAGATGTAGTATTGTAAACTATTATTTATGGTGATTGTCTATATGTAGAAATCATCAAACGTCAAAAACCTTAGAATTTGATATTCAATTATGGTGTGCCTTTTCAAAAGAATGCAATGTTTACAAAACGTATCATGTAGAGGTCAGTACCTCACTGTGAAATCGATGAATGATGTATTCGTCCAAAGGGATTTGGAGGGATCATCATAGTTGGTATCAGAGCTTGAGGTCATAGGGAACCAGAATTTGCATTAGTGTGTTTAACTGGTAATTGTTAGGATGCATTAGTGAGTCTGGACTATGACCGTATCTGTTTTTACCAAGTTTTGCTTATCATTTCTTGTCAGAAATTACATGCTTATCATTCTTAAATCTAGACATGTTTACCTGCATTTATTGCATGAATAGTGTATAGACAAAATTCATATCTTAGCATATCTGCTAATTCATATCTTAGCGTATCTGTTACTATAAACTTTTCCTGACATCTTCCGAAAATTTCTTCGTAAGTTATAGTATTTTGGTATTATATATACATATGTAAATTATGTGTTGAAGAATACCAATCTAAGTCATATAATCTATTTCATATCAAAAATCAATTCCCTGATTATACAAGATGGATGACGTATCTAGTTCAAATTCCTTAGATTCCGACAACTATTCCGATATGGATTTCCACTCGAGCTCCGAAAGCAGTGTGACCGGAATGGATCAACCAATTAGCCATCATCTATTCTGAATGAATTGGGGATGGGTTTGTAGTCTACTTAATCATTGGAGACAAGAAGAAGGCGATCCCTTCCATCCGCCACATTCCCCTCTTGGCGAAGAACCTGAAGCACTTACTGGCGAACCTATTCGTAATACCATTTTCTCTCTGATTTCCAGAGTATCTCGTCATGATTATATACTATCTCAAATTCTGGACCTTATTCATCCACTCGTCCGAACCGACAATCATCCCGGTGTAGTAGAAGAAGTCAACGAGCTTCGCGCTCGGGTAGTGACTTTGGAGAATATGGGGCAAAGGTTACAAGCACCAGCAGTATCACCGGCATCAGCAGTACCGCCATCATCAACATCAACAGTACCATTACCACCACCAACAACAACCTCCGTATCTCACACCTCAACATCACAATCTGTACCTCGAACATCAACGTCATACGCACCATAGATACCAAGGAATACCAACAACAACAAACGATGAAGTATTGATTCATAACTTCATCGAAGAAATATTCTACAAAGAATATGTAGTTTATAAAATTTTAGAGATCATATTCTAGTCCTAGTCGAAAACCAGATGAGATTAATATTATGTTAACTCATTAAATCCATGTTTACATCTAAAGAAAATATATATGTAGGTATATTTTCATAAAGATGGTAATTAAGAAAATTCTTTTGTACAAACTGTTAATGGTGAGAATATTTTAACGAGTAGGTAATACCCGAGATATATATAAATTCACAATTTATATGTTACATTCTTCGATTCTGATTCAACAAATCATCAACTATACTCACTACTTTCATAACAAGATATATTTTTCATAGAAATCAAAACAACCATACTCATTCAAATTCAATTACATATTCTGATTTTAATATATCAGAATCCAAGTCGAGATATAACCGATATCATCACTCTTAGATCCCTACATCTTTCAAAGCTGTACTTTGATTTCAAAGCTGTGCTAGAACATCATTTCTATTCATAGAACCCAGAAAAGTATTTGTATCATTCAAAATCCTAGAACATCATATGAATATTAACGATTACAATCTATGTTCAAATCCCTCGAAATTCCTGAAGACACTTCAAATAATGAATCATCGAGATGATGATCCAACCACATGTTAACCGCAATCTTGTACCTGAAAAACCCTCGAAACCAAAGTCATAGTTTAACACGTATCTGTATCAGACCCTTTGGCATTTATTAACTAAAATAACTTTTCAATTCCTTCTAAAAATAGACAGTTTTGTCATAGCTCCAACAAACCAACTTCAATTGTTCATTCGAATAAGCCTTATTATAATGATTACCCTTTCGTCATTATTACCGAGGAATTTTTTTTTATTCCACCACATTAGCAGTAAACTTACCAACAAATTCATTGATCTTAAAGCCTCTCCGAAGAATCACTATACTTATTCATTGAAACCCTATCAAGTACTCATCCACATCTTGTAACAATAATTTTCATACCAACTACCGGGAATTAGCAATCAGTATTTTGAATCTCGCAGTATTTCTACGCCAATAGTTATATATATGCATATAACGTATATCTTCTAGACTTATATATTTTGAATGTGAAGTTTCTGAAAAACACCCCAATCTACGATTTAGTTCTCGAAATTTTGAAAAATGCTGATGAAGCAGCAAAACTGTAAACAACCTTAACAGTAAAAAGTTTGATGATAAAGAATAGTGTATTGGCAAAGCTCCGAAAAAGAGAAGTTTTGGAACTGAAAAACGGATTGAGCAAACTATGAAGGAGGCTGTGGACAAATCACAAAGACTAAACCTGCCTTCAAAGAATCCAAATGATTCCGTGTCTACTGAAGTCTTTAGCGAATACCTTGCTCCTTACTCTCAACTCTTGCGGACAATATTTTTTCATCATCCTCTAATATTAGATATTCTAAGATATCATCATATCTTTCATTATAATTATCTTCGATGTTTCTGAAGATATCTTCATAATTATTGTTATCCGAAATCATTTACCTCTTCGCACTATCTGTATTACATCATAAAAGAAACTATTTTAGTTTCTAAATTCTGAAACCTTCAAGTTTAAAATATGAATGTTTTTGAAGTAGTGTTGGGAACTGAAGCATGAGTTAGTATAATATAATGACACTTGATTAACGTGATTATATTACAGTAAGTCATGCTGAGATTCTAAATGGAACGTGATGATTCACAGAACATAACGTCATCATGTGCCATATTACACGACTCTTGTATTCTACTTAACCTCTAAACATATCAAGAAAATATTTTTCTTGATGATTCGGCCTTTTCCAAGGTATTCTGGTAATTTGACAAATCAAGATCGTGCCATTACAATTTCCTTTTTAGAAGATTAATTATGTTCATTTCGAAATTCATATCTACAAATTCTGGACCATTACATGCGGTGCTTAATGGCAAGAAGAGAAAACAAAAGAATGAAGCTCTGAAATAGAAATTGGAGTATAAATCGTAGCAAATAGGAGAAAACATTAACTGTGGATGTCAATGATTATAGAAAAACAGAAGCAGAGACATCAAAATATAAGGGAAGATACAAAACCTAACAATAAACCAGAAATTACAAACCATATATATCGATGCATATAGCAATATAAAGACACGGGAGAACTAAGAATACTATAAAACCAAGAGTATAGTAGAAGTAAATAGATTCTTTCGGCGGCAGATGAAAAAGAAGAATGACAGATATGAAAGTCAGGAATATATCAAGAAGCAGAACTGGATGGAGCATATTGACGAATGCTTTAAAATATGAGTTGAGGGAGAAAGAATAGAAGGTATGAGCTGTGGAAATAAGGAAACGAAGGGGGTGGATTTATAGTAAAATATTCGACAGAGCAATCAAAACAGATGATTGCATTTAATCAAAACAGATTCTAATTTCCTTAATTACTGAAGAATCAAATCTTATTACGAAGATTTTCTCTAAATCCCTTGAATTTTGGAAATCCACCGTGACTACGTCCAAAGTTAAATCTCTATTTTAACCTTTTGTGATAGCTTCACTTATATGCTTTACATAATCGAATCGTTTTATCTATATTAGTCAATAATGATAAAACTCTATTTATCCACTCATATTCGTCATAAAAACATTTTTATTGTTAGCCATGACTATCTCACTCAAATTTCGGGATGAAATTTATTTAATGGGTAGGTACTATGACGACCCGAAAATTTCTGACCAAATTTAAACTTAATCTTACATGGTTCCAACACGATAAGCAATGTTGAAGTCTCAAAATTTTAGAACTATATTCATGTAATCAATTACCCTTTGACTATGCTCGATGATTCACGAACATTTATGTGTATATAGATATGTATATATAATATATAAGTTTTTATATTTTTAAATAACAATATCATTATTTTACAAAGTGATAAAATATAATATTAAATTAGTCGTAAAACGTTTTGGATTTAAAATAATATTATTATAATATATATTGGTAAATAATGAGACGTCGATTTATAGAAGCAAATGACCAAAACACTCAAATGAATAAGTTATACTTTGAGTGGGATAATTTTTCTTTGATTTGAGTCTTGTTATTGATAAAGGTACATTACATGAAACGTAAAGTACCAGTTTTCTAAGCGTACGAAAATGCGTTTGAAAAACCGAAACCAGTACGTAAGTCGAGCGTCAACGTACAATTCAGCGGTGTAAAAATTATAAATCAACTATACACGAGAATATAATATAATATTTAATTAATTCTAAAGATTAAATATTAATATATATATATATATATATATATATATATATATATATATATATATATATATATATATATATATATATATATATGTTAAATAATAGTGTCGGTAGAGATTTTTAATCAATTATGAGCAATAATAGAAGCTCATGCTATCGCATGGCTTCTTCCCTTGCCTCCCATGTGATCGCATGAGGGGTTAGGTGGAGTCAGGTACTATAAATTCGAACTTCTGCAGTTTGTGAGATGCATTCTTCATCAAGCACTCCTAAATCATCATTATTATTATTATTATTATTATTATTATTATTATTATTATTATTATTATTATTATTATTATTATTATTATTATTATTATTATTATTATTATTATTATTATTATTATTATTAATATTAAGTTTATTAATTTTATTAGTATTAGTATTATTAGGAGCGATATTATTAGTGTTATACATAAAATACTACGACGAGGTCATGGATAAGTTATTTCAAACGTGTTTTACGAGTGGGATAGAGCTAAGAAAAATATGGGTTATAGCTATGGAGATTATGGGTATTGTTCGGGGGTTTTGCTCGTGAGTCATACTAGTGTTTATCATCTCCGTTGCGTCTACATACTTTTCTGCAATATTGAATCACAATATTGATACGTAAGCATTTATATCTTATCTTTTATATATTAATAGTGTACCCATGTCTAGTGCTCGAGTATATATGTTTATGTATGCTTGTATGCTTTAATTTTGTCGTTAGATAGTTTATGATGAATCACGAATTTGATACATATGTTATTGATAAAAGGTATATGATATGCATGTCGTTGGAAAGCTATCGAAAAATTAATAACTTTTCATTTAGAAATCGCGTGATTTCGATGAATGGATTAAAAGATATGATCAACTGAATTATGGTTAACGTTAATTGAAATTGTGTTTGAAACTGTGAATTAATATTTAAACAACTTGTCTATGAGATTGATAAATTGGATTTTTAGATATTACTAATCGAGTAAATGAATTTCTATATAAAGGACGTTTTTATTTGTTGATCAATTGTCAAAGTTGGCTGTCTTATCATGTTTTAAAGCTTTATAAATACTATAATCTGATATTACAAGTATTGAAAAACTATGTGAAATAGTAAAGTATGTTCTATTGCCATGATAATTCAAATATAACATAGCTCCTGAAATAAATAATGTTTTGAATTTGATAAACTATAAATTCGTTCAATTATGAAGACTTATACTATGTTAATAGACATGTATAGATTTAAAGATCATATTTTGTCAGATTAACTTTTGAGATGACTTTTGTATGTCGGTCTCGAGCATTAGGATTGTGATACACTATGACCTGACCTAGATTGTTAGACATATATTGACCAACATATGTTCTCTAGGTTGAGATCTATGGTTACTTTGCATTCCGAGTTTCGATCACATTTTGATGAATGAATTTATGTGCTGCTAAGGTGAGTTTCATTTGCTCCCTTTTTGATTGCTTTGACAATCTATATTTTTGGGCTGAGAATACATGCACTTTATTTTAAATGCAATGGATACAAGTACATACTAAATTCTACACCGAGTTTGAACCGAAAATCCCTTAGCTTTGGTAACTAGTAGCTGCCGGTTATAAGAACTGGTGGGCGCGAATAGTTGTATATGGATCCATAGGGCTTGACATCCCCGTTCGTTCCAGGTATAGAGACCCTAGCCTGAACTATAAAGCGAACGTATGCTATTTGAGTTTAGTACACGTTGGTTTACGTGTATTGTACATGTTGGTTGCATGTATGTTAAAACATGGGTACTTATTATATATACGTTAAGTTTAGTTACCAGGGTGCTCAATTTTGTAGAATAGTTTGATAAACGTTTCTGGATGAAACAACTGAAATCTTGTGATCCACCTTTATATACAGATTATATGCAATATTAAAACTATGAACTTACCAACCTTTGTGTTGACACTTTTAAGCATGTTTATTCTCAGGTTTCTATAAGTCTTCTGATGTTTGCTTATATGTGATACAAGCTATGTGCATAGAGTCATACATGCTTTATTCGAGAAAACGTTGCATTCACAAAATCATCACCATGTATCTTATTTTGACTGCATTATCAACAGATGTAGTATTGTAAACTATTATTTATGGTGATTGTCTATATGTAGAAATAATCAAATGTCAAAAACCTTGGAATTTGATATTCAATTATGGTGTGCCTTTTCAAAAGAATGCAATGTTACAAAACGTATCATGTAGAGGTCAGTACCTCACTGTGAAAATCGATGAATGATGTATTCGTCCAAAGGGATTTAGAGGGATCATTACAGATATGAGTGATTTCAGCTAGAACATGAACGTAGTATATATAAGTAAATATAATAATATAATAATATTGAAATAGAATATAATAATATAATATTATAATAAAATAATAATATAATAATAATATAATAATATAATAATATAAAAATAAAAAAGTGTGAATTAGAATTCAATAATATCTGCCGACAGTTTTCACGGACCGGCATTTTGTACTCTGTTGCTAATAATTGACGGGTAAAAATATGAATAAAAATTCCACTTTTTATATTTGAATATATATATATATATATATATATATATATATATATATATATATATATATATATATATATCTGTTTTGGTCTTAATCTTTATAAATTTAGTTGTAAAAAGGTTCGTTTATAAAGTTTATAAGCGTAATATGTGTTTTCCTAGTTTTTGGCTGGACAAAGATATATAATATAATATAAATTTTAATATAATAATATAATAATATAATAATATTGAAATAAAATATAATATAATAATAAATTTAGAATCAAATTTGAATTGTGAATTTTTAAAAAGTCGTATTTATTAAATACTTCAGGAGTATATTATGTAACTTATAACTAATAATTTCTATCATGTCGCTTTCATGTGAATAGTAAATGATTTAATTTCGTTTCATTTACTATTCAATGAATAGTAAATGAATTAATTTAAATTTAACTATTTAAGCTATACGTTGTTGTAGATTGTACTTTACAAGTTGTACATTTTTAATTTAACTTCGTTTCTTAAAAAAAATTACAAAAATTATATCATAAAAATAAAATGACTTAATACGTAAAAATTTTAATTTGAAATAGCATCGTTTAATAGTAAATTTTTTTATCATTTCATATATAAATATTATAAAATTTAGTTTTCTAGAACTAATTATATTCAAAATCATTTTATTAAGAGGTTATAATAATAGAAATTATTATATCATAAAACGTTTTCATTTAAGAAAATAAAATCATATATAAATCATGACGGGTTCAATTTTTAAATTATAGGTTGTTCTCGAATCGTAGGGTAAAGTTCAATGGTTAATTAAATGTATGAAAAAATATTTTAATGCAACACATCAATTTACTTATCTTGTCGGAGTTATCAGAGTTTAAATTTGACCAAAATTTCCGGGTCATGACAGTACCTACCCGTTAAAAGAAATTTTGTCCCAAAATTTGGATAAGGAAAGTTGATAACGAAAACGAGGATATTTTCGTATCACAAAATATGATATAACTTGAATTCTTTAAATGAATTCGATTGTTAGTATAATCATTATCAAAGAAAATGATAAAATCGATGAATGGAGTATTTCGAGTACCCTAAATGGGTCGCGTTCTGTTTTATGATAAGCACAAGTTCAATAAATAGATAATGTCTCACTATTGAGAAATACAAATGAAATGATAAAGATTTCTCCGAAAATACGATAGATAGGATTTCAAATGAGCATAACTAGTGTTATAAGCAGAAAGAAAAATGTAATGGCACGATTATATTAGCAAACTACTGGAATCACGAAAAGTATTGAACTATCAAGAAAATACATTCTTGGTATGTTCAGATGTTAAGTAAAATAAAAGAGTCGCGTAAGATGGTACATGGTGAGGGTAATGTTGATCAAGTACTACCTTCATCATGTGCCATCAGAACTTCCGCACGACTTACTATAATATAATCACATTGATCGGGCGTTATTATATTACACTAACTCATGCTTTCATTCCAACACTACTCTATAATATCAATGAACTTAAATTCGAATGTTACAAAAATTTTGAAGTTAAAACAGTTTTTGTTATGATGTAATACAGATAACGCGAAGAGATAATTAATTTCAGACAAGAATAGTTATGGAGGTATTTTTCAGAAATATTAAGGATATTTATAATGGAAGATACGATGATATCTTAGAATTTAAATAAAAAATTAAAATCAAAGGATGATGAAGAAAATTCTTTCGCAAGGATTTAGAATACGTAAAAAGATTGCATATCTTCTGATATTTCCATCAGAAACTGAATTATCTAAATTCTTTAGGTACAGGTTTAGTCCTTGTGATTTGTCAATAGCCTCCTTCATAGTTTGCTCAATCCGTTTTTCAGTTCCAAATTTCTTTTCTAATATACTTTTCTTTATTATCAACTTTTGACTATTAAGATCATCAACAGCTTTGGCTGCTTCATCCGCATTCTCATATATAACGAGTCCAATTCGTTGATTTTCAATCTGAGGTGATTTCAAGAATTTTGAATTGGAGTGTTTGAACGCAGGTTGTATCCGTTAGTATATGATTGTTGAAGTGAAATCATCGCGAATTATGAAAGATACGAATAATATTCTCCTCAGTTTTATGAATAACATTTTGAATTCAAAGTATGGTTTCGAAGGATGTAGGAATTTAAGATTGATGACAATTCTTAAATCTTGACTTGGATTTTGATTTGTCAAAATCAGAATATGTAATTGAATTGTCATGGAAAATGGTTGTCTTGATTTTTCTGAAATGATGTATATTGCTATGAAAGAAGAGAGTATAATTAACGATTGTCGAAACATCATTAAAAATGTACAGTGTAATATATTAATGTGAACTTAAGTATTTCTCGGGTATTACCTACCCATTAAAATAAAATTTCACAAGTAATATTTTGTACAAAATAATTTTTATTACAGTCTTTATGAAAATATATGTATGTATATTTTCTTCAGATGTAATATGGATTTAATGAGTTAATATTATATTAATCTCATTTGGTTTACGGTTGGAACTAGAAATGAATAATCTCTAAAACTTTAGAAATTACATAATCTTTGCGGAGTATTTCACTAATGTAATTAATACATCATTATTTATTCTTATTGATATTCCTTGGTGAAGGATGTTGATGCTCATGAAATTCTTGTGAATTCCTCAAAGTACGAATGATATTTTCTGGAAAGTTTCGAGTATATCGAAAATGAGAGTGTAAAATCAAACATGTAGTTGAATAATACACTTGGTTTATTATGAAATGGAATTCATTGGTTTGAAACAGAGATTGTAGTTAACTAAGGATGTACATCATAGCATATTAGTAATATGAATTAACCGAGTAGTATCTACCCTTTTTCAATTCATACTTAATAGCTTAGTACGAAAAAATATATTATGGTTTCCAAAATTCATATATATAATATATAAATTATTTGGAAATAATGAGTTAATACTTCATAACTCGTTATTCCAATATACTCCTCGGTGATTGTGGTGTCGATATCGGCGGTGGTTATGGAGTTGGTGGAGCTTGTGGTGCTACAGGTGTTACCGGTGTTGGTGATACTAATGGTGATGCTGGTGGTACTTCTGGTGGCGCTTGTATAACCAGTCTAGCTTGTAGATCACACACCATTCTTGTCAGGGTTTTCTCTATAATCTCTATCCATCTACTCTTCTGGTTTATGGTTAGAACTAGAATAAGTAATCTCTAATTTTTTTTAGAAATTACATATTCTCTGCAGAATATTGCTTCAATGAAGTGATGAATCGATACTTCATCGTTTGTTGTTTTTGGCACTCCTTGGTACCTATGGTCCGTATGATGTTGATGCTCGAAGCATAGATTTTAGATGTGATATTGATGTGTGGGATGTGGATGTGGATGTGGTTGTTGGTGGTGGTAATGATACTGTTAATGTTGATGATGGTACTGTTGATGTCGGTGATGCTGCTCGTGTTTATGGTATTGAGGCTTCCGATGTGGATGTTGTTAGCGGTACGGGTGTTGTTGATGGTGCTTGTAATCCTTGCACCATATTCTCCAAAGCCGTCACGCGAGCGCGAAGCTCGTTGACTTCTTCTATTACACTGGGATGATTGTCGGTTCAGACGAGCGGATGAATAAGATTCAGAATTTGGGATAGTATATAATCGTGACGAGATACTCTGGAAATGAGAGAGAAACGGGTGTTTCGAACAGGTTCGCCGGTAAGTGCTTTAGGTTCTTCGCCAAAAGGTGAATGTGGTGGATGGAAGGGATCACCTTCTTCTTGTGATGACCCAAAGATTTCCGACCAAATTTAAACTTAATCTTAATATGAATTCGACACGATAAGCAATGTCTGTAATATTGAGTCTTAAAAATTTTGGAACTGTTTACATTGATGCATTTGACCTTTGACTAGTTCCGATGATTCACGAACAACTATTTATAAATAGATGCTATATAAGTTTATATATATATATATATATATATATATATATATATATATATATATATATATATTATATATATTATATATATATATATATATATATATATATAATAATTTGAAAGAGATTATATGATTTAGTTATTAAAAGTATGTATGTGAAATAAAAATAAAAATATGATATTATGAAAATTAATATTTAAAACATATGTATATATATATATATATATGTATATATATATATATATATATATATATATATATATATATATATATATATATATATATATATATATATATATATCAATAAAGTATATTATATATATATTTTGTGATTTCGAATCTAGTTAGTAAACGACAGTAACACTCAATTGTCATTCGATTGATATTAAGCAAGTTAAAAATTCAAACTTATATGATTTTAAAATAAACGGTGATTCGAAAATGAGTTCTATAAACTTTAGGCTTACTAAAAATGTATTTAGGATCTAGTTTTTAAATTTTAAAACTTTTTATATTTTACTTGGGGTTGGGAGTGAATAATTAATGTAATTTTTATTTAATAGTTAATGCTCGAATTTTATACCATAATGACCAAAATAAATATATATAGTTAATTTAAAAATTTAAGATTTTTCCGAAGACTTTTATCTGCCACTGTTTAACAACGGAGCGCGACATAATATCCGCAATTAGAAACCGTCGTCAGAAGACACCAAAACAAACGATGGCTTACTGTGATTGATTAGTTACATTTCAATTCATGATTGAATAATTATTATTATATTTATTACTCCGTATTATATTATATATTATTACTACATATCTATATTTGTATATATGAGATTGTATACTAGATGAAGCCACCATCTCTTTTAAATCTCTATATGTTTCTGGTTCTAATCAACATCTTCATGAACCACCACTCTTAATTACCTTTGATCACAAAACACGCTAGGAACCTGTTTTTATTTCCTTGATCACCATTACCAAACCCGCCACCCTGCAACCGTTCACCATGTACAACCACTTGCAACACCATCACCAAACCCACTTCCAATTTGCTTCTTGTCCGAGAACATATCACAACCTCCGTCTATCACCCCATCGAGCCACCTTCAGTACCACCACCTTTCGAAAACACAATAACAAACCATCGTGAACCACCCATTAAATCACGACACCCACTTTGAAACCCCACCACCTTTAGTTGATCGAAGAACCACCTGCAACCTTGGTCAACCCCACCATCGTGATCCTCCATGCACCACCTTCATCCTCCTAGTTCCATCGACAAAACCACCACCTCACCATCACCAAAACATGAAGAATTAAAAACACTCGAAGAATCAACTTCAAGGGAGTCGACAAGAAACTTTAGCGATCGTTCCATCTTCATCCTATGAATTATCACCATCTATTTCAAGTCTCACAAGAACAAATTTACATAAAGACATCTTGCTGACGTTCATACACCTGTATCGAACTAGAAGATAAGAGCTATTATATATATTCAATAAACCTTAATTAAACATACGATGATGACTTTTTATCTCAAACAAGTTGCTCACATGCGCACAAGCATGATAATACGCACATTGGTATGCAAGTGGAATGTTACGTTCGAGACCACACCTTTAAAGATCATTTAAATAATGGTCATTTAATTGAATGGGTATACACCTATTGATACTAGCATGTTATTTTTATTTTATTTTTCCTTTCCTACTAATGCTACTGTACGTAACATTCACCTTCGATCAACCATTATGAAACGCAGGCGTCACTATTTTTTTTCTCTGTTACGATAAGATGGAGTTATAGTGAGATATCAATGATAATGGTGTCACGGTGATGGCAACGATGATGATGATAAACAGGATAAAGAGATGATGATGAAATGACGAGTAAAAGAAGAATGAAGACGATGATGGTTAAAGTATGATGATTAAGATTGAGTGACGAGTTGGATGATTTCTTTTGATTAGGATACAATTACAAAATCTAAATAACTTTTAATTAAGTTGGGTTATTTAGTTGTGATTTCCCTCATTTGGGTCAATTAAAATTCATGATGAACTCTTACTTGTTGGGCCAAGATATATTTCCTGTTGGGCCGAGGTGAACGGGTTATAAGGATTAGACTGAGATTTAAAACTGAAAAGTAAAGTCAGATGGATGGTTTAGGGTGTTGTTGGGGTTTCAAGAGGTCGCGGGTTCGAGTCCCTGAGGGGGCAGTTTACTTTTTAGGCCGATTTTTCCTTGAAGGTAGCTTCCTTTTTCATTATTATTATTATTATTATTATTAATCTGATTATTGTTATGGTTACATTATTATTTGTATTAAGTTTATTATTGTTGTCATCATTATTACTAATACAAGTGATAAATATTTTTACTTATAATTACAAAAAATGTGTAAACTAGTAAAATAAGTATTAGTATTAAGTAATAATATTATTAATGTTAGTATTATTATTTTCATCACAATTATAAGTATCATAACCATTAGTATTATTATCGATATTATGATCATTATTAACTATTGTTATTGTTATAATATGATTTTTATCATTTTAGTTATTATTAAGTAACATCGTTATGAATTAAAAGTGTGATTATTATTATTATCACGGATATGGTTATTATTATTATTATTGTTACTACGAGAATAACACAAACTATTATTATTATTATCATTAATATTAGTATTGGTATCATTGTAGACTTATTATTATTATTAACAAAAGTATTATTATAAAGATTATCATTAGTAATAAGATCATTATAGTACATATTATTATTAAGTATTATGTATTATTATCAAAATTATTATTTTCATTATCTTTACTATTTTAACAAACAAATGAAAAATATACATATAAAATATTTGATACATGTAATATAACAAACTTATATTTTTATATAGTAAAAATGAAATATAAAAATTAATACTATAAAAATTATATCACTAATAATATATATATATATATATATATATATATATATATATATATATATATATATATATATATATATATATTGGTTCGATTACAAGTATATGTTTTAATATATATAAATGATATAGGTTCGTGAATTCGAGGCCAACCTTGCATTGTTCAATGTCATCATATGTATTTTTACTACAAAATACAGTACCGTGAGTTTCATTTGCCTTTTTACCCTTTATATTTTTGGGCTGAGAATACATGTGCAATTTTTTATAAATGTTTTACGAAATAGACACAAGTAATTGAAACTACATTATATGGGTGAATGATCGAAGCTGAATATGCCCCTTTTGCTTGGTAACCTAAGAATTAGTAAACCGATCTACTAATTGACGCGAATCCTAAAGATAGATCTATTGGGCCTAACGAACCCCATCCAAAGTACCGGATGCTTTAGTACTTCGAATTCATTTTTATCATTTCCGAAGGATTTCCCGAAATGATAGGGGATATTCTTATATGCATCTTGTTAATTTCGGTTACCAGGTGTTCACCATATGAATGATATTTTTGTCTCTGTGCATGGGACGTATATTTATGAGAAATGGAAATGAAATTCTTGTGGTCTATTAAAATGATGGAAATGAATGCTTATGATAAACTAATGAACTCACCAACCTTTTGGTTGACACTTTAAAGCATGTTTATTCTCAGGTATTAAAGAAATCTTCCGTTGCACAATAGCTCATTTTAAGGATATTACGTGGAGTCATTCATGGCATATTTCGAAAGACGTTGGATTCGAGTCGTTGAGTTCATCAAGATTATTATTAAGTCAATTATAGTTAGATATATTATGAATTGATATGCTTGTCGTCAACTTTTGATGAAATGAAAGTTTGTCTTTTAAAAACGAATGCAATGTTTGTAAAATGTATCATATAGAGGTCAAGTACCTCGCGATGTAATCATATGTTATTGTATTCGTCCTTATGGATTAGGACGGGTCTTTACACTTCTTGTCTCCAATGGTTAAGTAGATTACGAACTCATCCCCAATTCATCCAGAATAGATGATGGCTAATTGGTTGATCCATTCCGGTTACGCTGCTTTCGGAGCTCAGGTCGAATTCCATATCAGAATAGCTGTCGGAATCCGAGGAATTTGAACTAGATGCGGGATCCATCTTGTATAATCAGGGAAAGAATTTTTTGTATCAAATAGATTATAGGACTTAGATTTGGTATTCTTCAATACATAAATTACATATGTATATATAATATCAAAATCTCATAAATTACGGAGGAATCTTTGGAAGATGTCAGGCAAAGTTCACAGTAACAGATATGCTAAGATAAGAATTCGTCTATACACTAATTATTCAAAAAATGCAGGAAAACGCATCTAGACTTAAGAACGATAAGCAGGTAATTTCCGACAAGAAATGATAAGCAAAATTTATAATATGCAGATACGTTCGAAGTCCAGATCCTAACAACTACTGGTTAGACCCACTAATGCAAATTCTGGTTCGCTAAGACCAACGCTCTGATGCCAACTGTGATGGCCCGCCAAAACCTTATTGACGCAGCACATCATTCAACGGTCCCATTGCGAGGTTTGCCCTCTATATGATACGTTTTACAAACATTGCATTCATTTCAAAAGACGCGCTTTCTATATAAGAATGTTTTAAAATTTGTATACATTTTTAAAGCATGTACATAAATGTTTTCGACTTGTGGTGATTTCTACATATAGACAATCCCAATAAATGATAGTTCATAATAATACATCAGTTGACTAAACAGTCAAAATATAATACATATTAATGTTTGAATGCAAGTTTCCTTGAAAAATATGCCATGTAAGACTCCATGCACATAGCAGTTAAACAGCAGAAGCATCTTTAATACCTGAGAATAAACATGCTTTAAAGTGTCAACCAAAAAGGTTGGTGAGTTCATAGTTTTATCATAAATAATGATTTTCAATAGTTGTAATAGACCACAAGATTTCAGTTTCATAAATAACCATACACTCGCAAGTGTATAAAAAGCATTCTATAAGTTGTAGGCACCCGGTAACAAGCCTTAACGTTCATGTTTTACCCTCTGAAGTACACCGGATCAGGTGCGTTTAAATAACCTCGAAGTACTAAAGCATCCCATAGTCAGGATGGGGTTTGTCAGACCCAATAGATCTATCTTTAGGATTCGCGCCTACCAGTCATACACCAGTAGTTATAGTTACCAAGCTAAGGGGATATTTCTGATTTAAACCCACATAGAATTAGTTTTAGTACTTGTGCCTATTTCGTAAAACAGTTATAAAATACGCATGTATTCTCAGCCCAAAAATATATAATGCAAAAGCATTTAAAAAGGGAGCTATGAAAACTCACGTATCAATATTGTGGTTCAATATTGCAGGAAAAGTATGCAGACGCAACGGAAATGATAAATGCAAGGTTGACCTTTGATTCACGAACAATACCCCCGATCAATACCCATAACCTCCTTATTTAATACCCATGAATTCCTTAGCTTTAAACCATTTGAAAAACCCATTTTGAAATCACTTGAAAATAACCTCGTCGTAGTATTTTATGTATATTTTGTAACCATAATACTAATACTACTAATTAATAATAAGATTAAGAATAATAATATTAAGAATAATAATTATAATAATAATAACAATAATATAGTTAATTACGGAGTAACATATGATCTATATGTGATATGAGTGATTTCAACTAGAACATGAACGTAGTATATATAAGTAAATATAATAATATTGAAATAGAATATAATAATATAATATTATAATAAAGTAATAATATAATAATAATATAATAATATAATAATATGAAAATAAAAACGTGTGAATTAGAATTCAATAATATCTGCCGACAGTTTTCACAGACCGGCATTTCGTACTCTGTTGCTAATAATTGACGGGTAAAAATATGAATAAAAATTCTACTTTTTATATTTGAATATATATATATATATATATATATATATATATATATATATATATATATATATATCTGTTTTTGTCTTAAGCTTTATAAATTTAGTTGTAAAAAGGTTCGTTTATAAAGTTTATAAGCGTAATATGTGTTTCCCTAGTTTTTGACTGGACAAAGATATATAATATAATATAAATTTTAATATAATAATATAATAAATATAATAATATAATAATATTGAAATAAAATATAATAATATAATAATAAATTTAGAATCAAATTTGAATCGTGAATTTTTAAAAAGTCGTATTTATTAAATATTTCAGGGGTATATTATGTAACTTATAACTAATAATTTCTAGATTTCATGTGAATAGTAAATGAATTAATTTCGTTTCATTTACTATTCAATGAATAGTAAATGAATTAATTTAAATTTAACTATTTAAGCTACACGTTGTTGTACGTTGTGCTTTACAAATTATACATTTTTAATATAACTTCATTTCTTAAAAAAAATTACAAAAATTATATCATAAAAATAAAACGACTTAATACGTAAAATTTTTAATTTGAAATAGCATAGTTTAATAGTAATTTTTTTTTTTCATTTCATATATAAATATTATAAAATTTAATTTTCTAGAACTAATTATATTCAAAATTATTTTATTAAGAGGTTATAATAATAGAAATTATTATATCATAAAACGTTTTCATTTAAGAAAGTAAAATCATATATAAATCATGACGGCTTCGAGTTTTAAATTATAGGTTGTTCGTGAATCGTAGGGTAAAGTCCAATGGTTAATTAAATGTATGAAAAAATATTTTAATGCAACACATCGATTTGCTTATCTTGTCGGAGTTATCAGAGTTTAAATTTGACCGAAATTTCCGGGTCATGACACCATCGCAAAGTATAATGCTAAAACTCCGATAACACAAGCTAGCACAACAAAGGCATATAACACTAATAATATAAGATGCTACACTACATCGCATAACCATGGTTATCCAAAATCCAAAGGGAACGATTCTCGCGAATGAACCGTTAGTCACGCAGAAGCCACTAGTATGCATCACTAGTCCCTTGGGTGGTATCGAACTCCCGAACTTTAAACCCGCCCATCACGTGAAATGTGGTATCGAACGCCCGAACTTTAAACCCACACTTCACGCCTACGCACACATATGATATGGTATCGAACGCCCGAACTTTAAACCCATATCACATGCCACACATGATGATGAGGTATCGAACTCATGAACTTTAAACCCTCATCTCATGCCAAACACGATGTGGTATCGAACTCACGAACTTTAAACCCACACCGCATCCCACACAAGTAAATACACTATATACATACACGTATAATTATTCCACTCACCTTGTATCCAAAACAAAGGTAAGCAAATAAGCTCTTCACCCGTCAATGATATCACTTATTACATTAACATAAAATCAACACTTATCCGAATAGGGCTTCCGACCCGCCCCAAAAGGACACCTAGTGCAAATGTTCATCATTTGCACTTACAACTCCAAACATAGTCCTAAATCACCAATTATCACTAAGTTAGTGACCATGGCATTAAATCATCCTACTACACACCACTAGATCATTTAAAAACTCATTTGACCCATTTCAAAGCCAACACACCATTTGGGTCACCCCTAACCCAAACAACACCCATTTACAAAATCAACAAGGTGTGCTAGTGATTTACAATCATTTAAGACCCATAAACACCATTTATCACTTGAAACCCTAGATTAGTCATTCTTGAGTCCTCATGACTCAATCTTACCCAAAAACCCCCCAAATCACTAACAAATGGGTTTTATGTTCATCACTAACCCAACCCTAACCCTTATCACTAATTAATTAAGGAAATTAAGATTAGGACTTACCACTGCAATCACAACGTAGCTAGTGACTAGATGAACAACTTTAAAACTCGAGCTTAAACCCGAAAAAAGCTTCTTCCACCTTTGATTGAGCTTTCTTACACTAGAATCTCCTCTCTCTCTCTAGGATTAAAGTGGAAAAGATAAGGTAGATGAAAATGGAGTAATGACACCCACCAAACTGATCTCGGGGCCTTAAAGTCGTCAACAAGTGAAAGTACCAAATTTCCCCTCTTCAATCTAAATAAACAAGGAATTTCCACCAGACGCTAGCCGCGTCGCGAGCCTATTGGCCGCACCGCGGCCCAATGCTGAAAGTGAAACCGCCAGCTTTTATTATATTTACAAAATGTACATTTTGAAACTTGGGTCTTACAAGCTGAAAGAAGCTTCCACTTGGTTTGGATTTGATGTTATGGTTGAAGTTTTGAGTTCGAGGGTCTCGTCGTAGCTTTCAATGATTTTCTTGTTTAGGTTTAGTAAGTGGATTGTGGTAGCCATCAATAGGTTACAACTTTGTTAGTTTGATTTAGGATTCTCGATGATGTTTTGGTCGACTGTTTGATAGTGTCAGGTGGTGCACGTTTTTCAATCAGCTAGTTTTTTCGATTTCACGTGGTAGCCTTTGCTAGTTTTCTTCGATCTAGTATTTCAATGGTGGTCTCCCTTATATTCATTTTCGGAGACCCTCCCTACAAGTCACTGAATTACCACCTAGTCGGATGAGTTGGTGGTCTCCCTTATATTCGTTTTCCAAGGCCCTCCCTACAAGTCACTGAATTACCACTTACTCGGATGAGTCGTTGTCAAAGGTCTCAGTCTTCTTCGACATCTGGTCCTCGGTGATTTGGGTCTCGGCTATATAAATGTCTTTTAGTGTCGGGTGTTTTGCCATTTTTATGTGCTTTGGCGTTCGATGGCTTATAACTTCTCAGGGGGCTAATTTTTTTATTTATTATTTTTTTTTTTTTGAAAACAAGAAGAATATCATATATTTCACGAATGTGGGTTACAAGAAAGATGAGGGGCCTGATATGAGGATCCCAGCTAGCACATAAAAATAACAAAATTCTAACAGAAGGTTTGCAAAGTTACAAACTCTTACAAGAAAGAACTAGCTACATTGAAAATACAAATTAGGATTACTCAAACATGTATGCCAATCAAAACTTCTTCGTCTTGACCTTTGAAATAACCACTCGAATGACTTTATTTAGATTTCGTTAAGAGCCACCAGAGCATTCCACGAATTACCGCGAAACACCTTATTATTGTTGGTTATATTTTTAATAAAAAAATGATATGGTTACTTATCCCATATTGGTAGATGGAAGAAAAGATGAGTAACCTCTTTGAATATAAAATGATGTTTGTCCCACATCGGTGGGAGGAAGAAGTTGGAAGTGGATGACTTGGTTATAAAAAGAGGTCATGGGCATACTTTCAACTGGCACCAATCAATACACTTTAAGTATTTGATTAATTCTTTCTTTCTTACCCTTGTTTGAGAGTTGTATTAGTTAAATACTTTGGAGAGTGTAGTTGGCTTAAGAGAGTAGTCTATATCATTGTAATAATTTGTGATATAGTGAATTTCTCTCTTTGGGGGACATGGTTTTTCTCCTGTTTTAGAGTTTTCACGTTAAATTCTTGTGTTGTGGATTTTCTTATTTCTTTACGGTTTTTCATTGGGCGTTTGTTGGGAATTAGTGAGGCCGTAATTTTCCAACAACTAGTATCAGAGCGTCAGGTTTGACGGGGGGGTCTCGGTTATAGGAGTCGGAGTATGCTCTGTAGTTGCCACGGGAGTGGATCGTCCATATTAGAAACGAGTTTTATTGATCGTATAGGGTATCTCGTTAGACAATTTTTTCTGATACGGAGTAAGTGGTGTCAAGAATTTTTATTTTTATTTTTTTGAAAGGCAAACACACACACCCAAACACGAATTTAAACACGAATATATACATGCCCACCACGGGACTTGAACCCCTCAACCTATAGGTTGAAGGGGTCACCTCGATACCTAGGCCAATGACCCTTTGGTAAGTGGTGTCAAGAATTTATAATGGACCGGGTGTTGGATTTTCCAATTCAACAGATCATGTGCGCCACTCCACTACATCTGTCGGCCAGTTGAATCGTGGGCAAAATCAAGAAAGCGTTGTTCATAAGATACGGATACGATGTCGAAGTTCAGTCCAATGAGGTTTGATGTAGAGAAATTTGATGGGAGGATAAATTTTGGCTTGTGGCAGGTTCAGGTCAAGGATGTGTTGATTCAATCCAGTTTACACAAGGCATTGAAAGGTAAACCCACCTTTGTTTCTGGCAGTGATTCTAGCAGTAAGTTCGATGAAGAAGAATGGGATGATATGGATTTGAGGGCAGAAAGTGTGATTCGTTTGTGTCTTGCAAAGAATGTGCTTGCAAATGTGCACGGGTTATCAATGGCTAAGAAACTTTGGGATAAGTTGGAGCAGTTGTACCATGGAAAGGGCATTTCAAACCGGTTGTGTCTTAAAGAACTGTTCCATACTTTGCGTATGGATGGGGGTTCAAAGATTTCAGATCATCTGAGCATTCTGAATGGTATTGTTTCAGAACTAAAGGCTATTGGAGTTAAAGTGGAAGATGAAGATAAAGCTTTGAGGTTGATATTATCGTTATCATTGTCCTATAAGAACATGAAACCAATTTTGATAGAAGGAAACTTTAAAGTTTGAAGACGTTACTAGCAAGCTCCTATCTGAGGAGAAAAGACTGGAAGGTAACGGGGTCTCGTCATCAGAAAGTACGGTACTATTGTGTTCGGATAGGCGGAAGAGAAACTCTGGAAAGAATCTGGTATGCTGGAGGTGCGGGAAGACTGGGCATGTAAGGGTTAATTGTCCAGGTAGAGCTAATTCGACAAATGGCTCCAAAGGCCCTAATGATGTCTTCGTTGTTACGGAGAGTGATGAATTCCTCTAAAGTCACGTCATCCTCATAGTGTCTGTGCCACCATGGAAAGGGATATTCGTTAGCAGTTCCATAAATTGCACATGGGCATTGGTTTGGCGTTGATGCAAGGTGTGTGGTGAAACCTGATGTTGTAGCTGATGGAACTTTCGGAAATCCAAACAGGAAGTTGCACCATAACTGTTTAGCTGGTTATACAACATGTGCTGAGGTGAAATGCTTGGAATGTGATATTCTAAGTGTGATACTCTTCATGGTGGGGGTATGATAATTCTTTTAAAATTATGATTGTCTGAAGACAATGATTGTCGGGTTTTGACAATGTTCGATGAGGATGCAAGTTTTGCCTCTTGGGAGATAATGTCAACGGCATAAAGATGAGGATCTTGAAGTTATCATCGAGGAAGTATCTACATCGGTTATCTTTGCAATATGGAAGTATGGTTATATTTTCTATAAAAAAGGTGGAGATTTGTTGGTTATATTTTTAATAGAAAAATGATATGGTTACTTATCCCATATTGGTGGATGGAAGAAAAGAGGAGTAACCTCTTTGAATATAAAATGATGTTTGTCCCACATCGGTGGGAGGAAGTGAAATGTCCCGTTCATATTGATTATAAACGTTCCATATTAATTGATTTCGTCGCGAGGTTTTGACCTCTATATGAGACGTTTTTCAAAGACTGCATTCATTTTTAAAACAACCATAATCTTTATTTTATCTATAAAGGTTTAAAAAGCATTACGTAGATTATCAAATTATGATAATCTAAAATATACCGTTTACACACGACCATTACATAATGGTTTACAATAAGAATATATTACATCAAAAATAAGTTTCTTGAATGCAGTTTTTACATAATATCATACAAGCATGGACTCCAAATCTTGTCCTAATTTTAGTATGCAACAGCGGAAGCTCTTAATAATCACCTGAGAATAAACATGCTTAAAACGTCAACAAAAATGTTGGTGAGTTATAGGTTAACCTATATATTATCAAATCATAATAATAGACCACAAGATTTCATATTTCAATATACATCCCATACATAGAGATAAAAATCATTCATATGGTGAACGCCCGGTAACCGACATTAACAAGATGCATATAAGAATATCCCCTATCATTCCGGAAATCCTTCGGACATGATAAAAACGAATTCGAAGTACTAAAGCATCCGGTACTTTGGATGGGGTTCGTTAAGCCCAATAGATCTATCTTTAGGATTCGCGTCAATTAGTAGATCACTTTACTAATTCTTAGGCTACCAAGCAAAAGGGGCATATTCAGCTTCGATCATTCACCCATATAATGTAGTTTCATTTACTTGTGTCTATTTCATAAAACATTTATAAAACTGAATGTATTCTCATCCCAAAATATTAGATTTTAAAAGTGGGACTATAACTCACTTTCACAGATTTTTTACTTCGTCGGGAAGTAAGACTTGGCCACTGGTCGATTCACGAACCTATAACAAATATGTACATATATATCAAAGTATGTTCAAAATATATTTACAACATTTTTAATACGTTTTACTGTTTTAAGTTTATTAAGTCAGCTGTCCTTGTTAGTAACCTACAACTAGTTGTCCAAAATTAGATGTACAGAAATAAATCGATATATATTATCTTGAATCAATCCACGACCCAGTGTATACATGTCTCTGGCTAGATCACAACTTAAACTATATATATTTTTGGAATCAACCTCAACCCTGTATAGCTAACTCCAACATTACTGCATATAGAGTGTCTATGGTTGTTCCAAATAATATATATAGATGGGTCGATATGATATGTCAAAACATTTATATACGTGTCTATGGTATCCCAAGATTACATAATATATTAGAATACATGTATAATACAATATAAGTTAGCTAGGATATGATTAATATAGATTTGTTACCAATTTTCACGTAGCTACAACAAGCAAAAATAACCAATCTTGTTTTACCCATAACTTCTTCGTTTTAAATCTGTTTTGAGTGAATCCAATTGCTATGGTTTCATATTGTACTTAAGTTTATGAATATATACAGAAAAAGTATAAGTTTATAGTCGGAATTACAGGTTACAAGTCGTTTTTGTAAAGGTAGTCATTTCAGTCGAAAGAACGACGTCTAGATGACCATTTTGGAAAACATACTTCCACTTTGAGTTTAACCATGATTTTTGGATATAGTTTCATGTTCATAAGAAAAATTATTTTTCCAGAAGAAAAACTTTTAAATCAAAGTTTATCATAGTTTTTAATTAACTAACCCAAAACAGCCCGCGGTGTTACTACAACGGCGTATATCCGGTTTTACGGTGTTTTTCGTGTTTTCCGGTTTTAAATCATTAAGTTAGCATATAATATAGTTATAGAACATGTGTTTAGTTAATTTTAAAATTCAATTTAGAAGGATTAACTTTTGTTTGCGAACAAGTTTAGAATTAACTAAACTATGTTTGATAATGCTAAAAATGAACATATATTTCATAGCATTATTCCTCAAGAAAGACAAGCTTTTAGTTGCAATTGTTCTATTTACAAGTGATATTCGTTTAAATAATAAAAGGTGAAGACAAAAGACAGATTCGACGAATTGAAGACGCAAACGACCAAAAAGCTCAAAAGTACAAAAGACAATCAAAGAGGTTCCAATTATTGATAAGAAACGTCTCGAAATTACAAGAGTACAAGATTCAAAACGCAAAGTACAAGATATTAAATTGTACGCAAGGACGTTCGAAAATCTGGAACTGGGACATAAGTCAACTCTCAACGCTGGACGCAACGGACTAAAAATTACAAGTCAACTATGCACATAAATATAATATAATATTTAAATAATTCTTATAATTATTTAATATATTATATTTATTTATAAAACGTCGGCAAACAAAGAGCCAAAAGCTGGTGAGCTGTATTCACAAACTCCGCGACTCGCGGAGTTTGAACGCCAAAAGGGCCGCGAGTCGCGGAGCCCCAAAATTTGAAACTCCCTATAAAGCCATCCGAATTCTGAGCATTTTAAATCATCATATATCATTCTCTCTATCTATATACGTAATATATATATATATATATATATATATATATATATATATATATATATATATATATATATATATATATATATATATATATATATATATATATATATATATATATATATATTTATATTTTATATTTTAATTTTAATTATAATTCTAATAATAAGGGTATGTTAGCGAATGTTGTAAGGGTGTAAGTCGAAATTCTGTCCGTGTAACGCTACGCAATTTTTAATCATTGTAAGTTATGTTCAACCTTTTTATATTAATGTCTCGTAGCTAAGTTATTATTATGCTTATTTAATCCGAAGTAATCATGATGTTGGGCTAATTACTAAAATTGGGTAATTGGGCTTTGTACCATAATTGGGGTTTGGATAAAAGAACGACACTTGTGGAAATTAGACTATGAGCTATTAATGGGCTTTATATTTGTTTAACTAAATGATAGTTTGTTAATGTTAATATAAAGATTTAAAATTGGGCGTTCCTATAAATTACCATATACACTCGATCGGACACGATGGGCGGGGTATTTATATGTACGAATAATCGTTCATTTAACCAGACACAGGAATGGATTAATAGCCACTAGAATAATTAAAACAGGGGTGAAATTATGTACAAGGACACTTGGTATAATTGATAACAAAATATTAAAACCTTGGATTACACTCAGTTGATAACCTGGTGTATTCATTAAACAAAGTATTAAAATCTTGTTACAGTTTAAGTCCCCAATTAGTTGGAATATTTAACTTCGGGTATAAGGATAATTTGACGAGGATACTCGCACTTTATATTTATGACTGATGGATTGTTATGGACAAAAACCAGACGGACATATTAAATAATCCAGGACAAAGGACAATTAACCCATGGGCATAAAACTAAAATCAACACGTCAAATATCATGATTACAGAAGTTTAAATAAGCATAATTCTTTTATTTCATATTTAATTTCCTTTATTTTATATTTAATTGCACTTCTAATTATCGCATTTTTATTGTTATTTTATTTGATTGCACTTTTAATTATCGTACTTTTTAATTATCGCAAGTTTATTTTATCGCACTTTTATTATTCGCAATTTCATTATCGTTATTTACTTTACGCTTTAATTTAAGTCTTGTATTTATTTTTAATATTTTACATTTGGTTTTAACTGCGACTAAAGTTTTAAAATCGACAAACCGGTCATTAAACGGTAAAAACCCCCCTTTATAATAATAATATTACTTATATATATATATTTGTATTTTTATAAAAGTAAACTAATATAGCGTTAAGCTTTGTTTAAAGAGCTCCCTGTGGAACGAACCGGACTTACTAAAAACTACACTACTCTACGATTAGGTACACTGCCTATAAGTGTTATAGCAAGGTTTAAGTATATCCATTCAATAAATAAATAAATATCTTGTGTAAAATTGTATCGTATTTAATAGTATTTCCTGTAAAATTAATAACTATTTTATACCACTCTGCTAAAACATCAAGTATTTTTGGCGCCGCTGCCGGGGAACATTTAAAAGCCGGAAGCGCAACGCTAATATAATAATAAAAAAAATTTTAGTTTACTTTTATTAAAATTCGTTTTTATAAAAATACGTTTTAAAAATTTGAAAATATAAAAAGAAAAAACAAAAATATAAATATTTTTAGGAGTTTGATAAATATTTAAGTTTTATAAAGTTTCTTTAGTTTGTAAAAATATAGGTTTTATTTAATTTATTTTATAAATATATTTTATAAATATAAAAAACCGAAAAAAATAAAATCTAGTTTTACGATTTTTATTTATAAAATTATAAAGTAATTCTATTTTTATTTTAGTATTTAAATATAAGTTTTTATTATATATAACTTTTAGATTATAAAACAGAAAATTATAAAACATAAAAATAAAAATAAAATAAAATAAAAAGAAAAACGCGTCGAATTTTAAATATCCTGTCAGTTGAAAACTGGAACCCCGCGACTCGCGGGGTTTAATGCCTCGATTACCGCAACTCGCGGAGTGACTCTAACACCGACAGAAACCCTAATTCATAATTAATTACGGGTAATTATTAATTATTATAATTATAAACCCTAATTATCTATTATTATTATAATTAAGTTTTATTTTAAAGTTTCTTTTTATTTAATTTGTTTTATTTAGTATTAATTAGTTTAATTAATTTATAAAATTAGTAGTTTTAATAAATAAATAATATAAAAATAATATTTTTATAAAAATTGTACTTTTTACAACTTTTTGTATATTTTTATATTTTGTCCCTTTTTAATCGTTTTAGCGTAATATTTGTATTTTTTCGCTCATATTTAGTTTTAAACTTAGTTTTTGCCATAGTTATTTTTATTTCTAGATTTTTAGGCTTTGCCGTAGAATTCCTTAAGTGCTTTTTCTTTAGACTAAGATTTAGGTGCTTTAGAACTTTGCGACGCCTTTTTAAGTTTTAGTTTCTTTTTAAGTTATTTCCATTTGGGATATAGTTTTTCCTGTAAGCTTTAATATTTTTAGACGACTTTTACCTATGTATCAATTATCATTCCAATTAGTAATTTCAATTTGCGATTATAATTTTAAGTTAGTTGTAGTAATAAGGTTAGGTTAGTCAAGTGTTTTAAGTTTTATAAGCTTCTTTTATTTTTCCGTTACCTTTTATTTTTCAACCATTTTTCTTTTTCGACCTTTTTCCGACGAACTCTTTTTCTTTCTTATTTCTCGCTATTCTAGTTTTAGGACATAGATTTTTATTCTACTTCTTATCTAAATTTCTTAAAATTACGAAAATTTATTTTAAGTGGTTAAATTGATAGACATCAAAATTTTCTGGTTCGTAGTAATAGTTGGATTTGTACGTGGACCGGGTTATTGGAGCCAAACAGTCCTCAATTATATTGAGACCAAACGAATCCTGCCCCTCTGCTGCATCTTTTGGCTATTCGAAACGTGGGCAAAATCAAAAAAGTCTATTGATTGGATAACTTATTATAATTTTTCTTTCCTTTTAGAAACTAATAGGATATTCAGTGAATGCACCGAGCAAGACGTTCACCACCTTTTGTACGTTCACCACCTGTAACTAGATCAAGACATTTAGCAAATATTACTGCCGTTGATTTCTCTTTAGAATCGTCATCCAGTCGACCAAGTACTTCAGTTCAAATTTCCGATAATCCATTTTTTGAACCCGACCTCACAATTGAGAATCCGGAGAATATTCAGGAACGATTCGTAGATCCTGAACCACTAAACTTTCCTCCGGAACCACCAATCATTCGAACAGAGATTGTTGAGGAACGAACCATTAAATCAGAATCCTCTAGTGATTCCGATTCAACAAATTCAATTATGGAGAATCTGGAACCTTTAAGTATGGAAGACCGAATGAGAGCTAAACGCACTGGCCAAGGTCACGCAATTACTCATCCAGACATTAATGCACCAGATTATGAAATTAAAGGACAAATTCTACACATGGTGACTAATCAATGCCAATTTAGTGGTGCACCGAAGGAAGATCCAAATGAACATTTACGTACCTTTAATAGGATCTGCACACTATTTAAAATCCGAGAAGTGGAGGATGAACAGATATATCTCATGTTATTTCCCTGGACTTTAAAGGGAGAAGCCAAAGATTGGTTGGAATCGTTACCTGAAGGGGCGATTGATACATGGGATGTTTTAGTTGACAAATTTCTTAAACAATTCTTTCCTGCATCTAAAGCTGTAAGACTTCAAGCAGAAATTGTTACGTTCACACAGAAACCAAATGAAACTCTATATGAGGCGTGGACAAGATATGGAAAGTTATTAAGAGGATGTCCGCAACATGGTTTAGACACCTGTCAAATAGTACAAATATTCTACCAAGGATGCGACATCACTACAAGGAAAGACATAGATATAGTAGCTGGTGGTTCTATTATGAAGAAAACCGAAACTGATGCTTACAAAATTATTGATAACACTGCTTCCCACTCACATGAGTGGCACCAAGAAAAAGATATCGTTAGATCATCTAAAGCAGCTAGAGCCGATTCTAGCCATGACTTAGATTCCATTTCCGCAAAGACAGATGCTGTGGAGAGACGAATGGAAAAGATGACTAAAGATATTCACTCAATACGAATTAGTTGTGAGCAGTGTGGAGGACCACATTTGACAAAAGATTATCTCAGTATTGAATTAACAATGGAACAAAGAGAGAATATTTCATACATAAACCAAAGGCCTGGAAATAATTATCAGAATAATTATCAACCGCCAAGACCAATTTACAATCAAAACCAGAGTTATAACAGAAATATTCCATACAACAACCAACAAGGTCCTAGCAATCAACAGGTATCCAATAATACTTACAACCAGCAAAGACCTAATTTTCAAAACAAACCACCACAATAAACCGATGATAAAAAGCCGAATTTAGAAGATATGATGACGAAGCTAGTTGAAACTCAAACGCAGTTTTTCACATCTCAAAAACAAACCAATGAACAAAATGCTCAAGCATTTAGAAATCAACAAGCTTCTATTCAAAATCTGGAACAAGAAGTAAGTAACCTAGCAAGGTTAATAGATGAAAGAAAACCGAGAAGTCTACCTAGTGATACAAATGCTAACCCCCGGAATGAAACAGCTAAAGCCATTACCACAAGAAGTGGTACAACACTTAAACCACCTGAAATACCTGTAACTTCTGAAGCTATTCCTACTCCACAAGAACCACAACCTGATCAAGATAAGGAAAAAGAACCGGTAGTTGAAAAGGTTAATGAAGATAACACAGCTAAGGATAAACCTTATGTTAAACCATACCAACCACCACTTCCTTACCCGAGTAAAATGAAGAAAGAGAAACTTGAAGCCGAGCAATCCAAATTCTTGGATATGTTTAAATAGATAAATGTAAATCTTCCTTTCATTGATGTGATTTCAGGAATGCCTAGATATGCTAAATTCTTGAAAGATCTAATCTCAAATAGAAAGAAAATGGAAGAACTCTCGGCTGTTACTATGAATGCTAATTGTTCAGCAGTGCTGTTGAATAAGATACCAGAAAAACTATCTGATCCAGGAAGTTTCACAATTCCATGTTTTCTGGGTAGTCTTAGTTCAATAGAAGCATTGGCAGATTTAGGTGCTAGTATAAATCTAATGCCGTATTCACTATACGCTAAACTAGACCTTGGAGAATTGAAACCAACCAGAATAAGCATACAACTAGCCGATAGATCAATAAAATATCCTAGAGGGATAATGGAGAACATGCTAGTTAAAGTTGGTACTTTAGTATTTTCAGTAGATTTTGTTGTTTTGGACATGGAAGAAGATTCTCAAGTTCCTCTCATATTAGGAAGACCATTCTTAAATACGGCTAAAGCAATGATAGACGTGTTCGGTAAGAAACTGACCCTAAGTAAAGAGGATGAGAGTGTTACCTTTTCAATTGATAGAGCAATGCAACAACCACAATCTGCAGATGATACATGTTATTATATTCAAACCATAGATGCACATGTAGAATTATTAGAAGAATTTCCAGAATTACAAGGAACAGGAGAATGTTCTTTAGGAGAAGGTAATGAACCAATTGATGAAGTTGAAATGTTAGCTACACTTATAGCTAATGGATATGAACCAACAACAGAAGAAATTCAAATGCTAAAAGAAGAAGACAGATATCGATATAAATCATCGATAGAAGAACCTCCGAAATTAGAGTTAAAGCCACTTCTAAACCATTTGGAATACGCTTATTTACATGGTGAATCTGAATTACCTGTAATAATATCGTCTTCTCTTACTGAAAATGAGAAATCACAACTCATTTCTGTGTTGAAAGCTCATAAACCAGCCATTGCATGGAAGATTCATGATATTAAAGGAATAAGTCCTTCGTATTGCACACATAAAATCCTTATGGAAGAAGGTCATAAAACGTATGTGCAACGCCAACGAAGACTAAATCCTAATATGCAAGATGTAGTTAAGAAAGAGATTATTAAACTGCTAGACGCAGGTTTAATTTATCCAATTTCTGATAGTCCATGGGTAAGCCCAGTTCAATGCGTGCCTAAGAAGGGTGGCATGACTGTCATTACAAATGAGAAAAATGAGCTTATTTCTACTAGGATTGTAACAGGATGGCGTGTGTGTATTGATTATAGAAAATTAAATGACGCCACCAGAAAAGATCACTTTCCCTTACCTTTCATTGATCAAATGTTGGAAAGATTAGCCGGAAATAGTTACTATTGTTTTCTAGATGGATTTTCCGGATATTTTCAAATTCCAATAGCACCCGAGGACCAAGAGAAAACCACATTCACGTGCCCTTATGGTACTTTTGCTTACAAACGCATGCCATTTGGACTTTGCAACGCCCCTGCAACCTTTCAAAGGTGTATGATGGCGATTTTTCACGACATGATAGAAGAATGCATGGAAGTTTTCATGGATGACTTTTCAGTCTTCGGTGATACATTTGAATCATGTCTAGTTAATCTGGAACGAATGCTAATTAGATGCAAACAATCAAATCTAGTACTTAATTGGGAGAAATGCCATTTCATGGTTAAAGAAGGCATCGTTCTTGGTCATAAAATTTCAAAAGAAGGAATTGAAGTGGATAGAGCTAAAGTAGATGTAATTGCTAAACTTCCACATCCCACCAATGTTAGAGGAGTTAGGAGTTTTCTAGGGCATGCCGGTTTTTACCGACGTTTCATAAAAGATTTTTCTAAAATTGCCACTCCTATGAATAAACTCCTAGAAAAGGATGCTCCATTCATCTTTTCGAATGAGTGTATCAAATCTTTTAATATTCTTAAAGAGAAACTCACTAATGCGCCGATCATGATAACACCAAATTGGAATCTACCATTTGAACTAATGTGCGATGCAAGTGATTTTGCAATGGGAGCCGTTTTAGGACAAATGATTGAAAAATGATTTCAACCTATATATTATGCTAGTAAGACGTTACAAGGAGCACAAACGAACTATACAACTACTGAAAAAGAACTCCTTGCTATTGTCTTTGCTTTTGACAAATTTCGATCATATCTCGTTCTAGCAAAAACGGTGGTCTATACCGACCATTCTGCTCTTAGATACCTATTTTCGAAACAAGATGCTAAACCAAGATTAATCCGTTGGATCTTACTCTTACAAGAGTTTGATATTGAAATCCGAGATAAAAGAGGAGCAGAAAATCTCGCCGCTGATCATCTTTCTCGTCTTGAAAATCCCGAATTAGAAGTTCTAAATGAATCGGCCATACAAGACAACTTTCCTGATGAATATCTATTGAAGATAGATTAGAAAGAAATTCCATGATTTGCAGACTATGCAAACTACTTAGTTTGTAGATTCCTTGAAAAAGGATTATCGTACCAAAGACGAAAGAAATTCTTCAGTGATATAAAACACTATTTTTGGGAAGATCCACATCTGTTTAAAAGTTGTCCCGATGGAATAATACGCCGATGTGTATTTGGAGATGAAGCTAGTAAAATATTAAACCATTGTCACACAGGACCAACAGGAGGGCATTATGGGCCTCAACTAACAGCAAGAAAAGTTTATGATGCTGGATTCTATTGGCCTACAATTTACAAAGACGCACACCTTCTTTGCAAATCCTATGATGCTTGTCAAAGGGCCGAAAAAATAAGTCAACGTGTTGAAATGCCACAAAATGTCATCCAAGTATGTGAAGTATTTGACATTTGGGGTATTGACTTTATGGGTCCATTTCCTAAATCTCATAATAATCTTTATATACTCGTAGCCATTGATTATGTATCTAAATGGGCGAAAGCACAAGCTCTCCCAACTAACGATGCACGAGTTGTAGTCAACTTTTTAAAACGTCTTTTTGCAAGGTTTGGAACACCGAAAGCTTTAATAAGTGATCGGGGTACTCATTTCTGTAATAATCAACTTGAGAAAGTTCTTAAAAGATATGAAGTAACTCATAAAATCTCCACCGCATATCATCCACAAACAAGTGGACAAGTTGAAAATACCAACTGAGCTTTAAAACGTATTCTAGAGAAAACTGTAGGATCAAATCCGAAGGAATGGTCCATTAAATTAGAGGATGCACTCTGGGCGTTTAGAACAGCCTACAAAACTCCAATTGGAACCACACCTTTTATACTTGTTTATAGAAAAGCATGTCATCTTCCAGTAGAAATTGAACACAAAGCATTTTAGGCTTTGAAGACATGTAATCTTGATTTACATGAAGCCGGACGTCTACGATTAAGTCAACTAAACGAATTAGAAGAATTAAGACATAAAGCATACGAAAATTCGTTAATCTATAAAGAAAGAACGAAGAAATGGCATGATAAAAGAATCAGAAGTTCAAAAGAATTTAAGGAAGGAGACAGAGTTCTTCCTTTCAATTCACGATTCAAGCTATTTCCTGGAAAATTGAAATCAAGATGGTCTGGACCATTCATAGTCAAAAGATTTTCCCATACGGAACGATAGAATTGATAAATTCGAATGGGATTGAATTTAAAGTTAACGGTCACAGAGTTAAACACTACATAGATGGTTCGATGGAAGTCGACAACGAAGTTAATCACAATTTCGACACCACAGCTAACTAAGTGTGGGGAGAATCAAGGGATAATATGTATTTCTGTTAGAGTTAGATTGTATGTTTTCGTGTAGTTCTCGAAAATGGAACCCGAATGGTCTTTCCCTAGCAGACCCTAAAGAACTAGTCTTCTCCCCACATTCTGAATTTTTATTTTTTTTTAGGTTTTTACAAAATGAAGACTGCCTGTGAACTAAACCATGGTCTAATGCTACACGCTTTGATCACTAAACGTAATAATGACACACTACCGAGTGAAATAGTATCAGTAATTAGAGAAAGAATGGACGGAGTTAGAAAAGAATCCAGATGCGAAGATAATAAGTTACAATTTGGTAAAGGAAAATCAAAATCCGCAGCGAAAAGAAGAGCACGACACCTAGAAAGATGTCACAAATGCGGAAAATGGTCACATGGAGGTAAATGTTCAAATAATCAAACCTATTCAAATACCGAATTTGTTACTTTATGCAGAGACGGACCGTTCATATGTTTAGAAGAAAAGACACTGAATGCTCGAGGTTACGCCTATGTAGCCATGGAAAACCAATTAAACCGACTATCTTATGAATGGGATAGATCATATAACTAAGAAATCTATTTCACAGGTATGTTTGTACAGTTTTTACTTTATTTTTTTTTATTATTTTTAACCTTTTGATAATAAACGCTAATTTGTTCGCTAAAAAGTATTAAATTGGTATTGAATAAAATTAGGTTTGGCGACCGAAATTATTGATATCATACAAAAATTTATTACATCACTGCGAAATTTAACGTTTATTCTTAAGGTATAAATATCTTTAATCAATCAACCCAAAATATTTCAAAAATTCGTCATGAGTTAAATTAGGTCTTGGAACCGAAATTACTTTACCGAAAAGAGGGGTGCATATTTTTGATAATATTTGATTGATTAAAGTGGGATAAAAAGCCAAAAAGATTTTTAATTTTATTAATATATAAATCTTAAATTAATATTGTAAACTTTGTAAAATCAATATATTTAAAATTGTAAATATTTGAAAAATTAATATAAGTTTGGTGTGAATTTATAATATGAATTTTTAAATTAAGTTTGGTGTGAATTTTTAATTATTAAAATATGAATTTTTAATTTTATGCATTTTAAATTGTAAGTTTGGTGTGAATTTTTAATATTAATTTTGAATTTTATATTTAAATTGTGTGAATTTAAAAACAAAAATTTACTTTATCTCATTAAGTTAAAAATATGATTTTTAAAATTCGTCGTAAGTTGAAGACTATGTCTTTGAACCGAAATTGCTTTACCCAAGGGAGCGACGAGAACTTTTATTATAATTATTTTTAATCTTATTGAATTAAAAGTATGCCAAAAACATTAAAAAAACCCAAAAATCTTAGCTTTTAAAACAATCGCTACAAAAAGACAAATTTTAAAATTTTGCCGAGGAACGGACTAGGACATCGATCCGAAACGACCTCGTCCTAAATAACAAGGGAAACAAAATTTTAAATTAATTAATTAATTGTTTTAATTAGTATAAGATGTAAAAAAAAAAAACCCTAAAAATACACCCCAAAATCACAATTTTTAACCGTTAATCACCAAATTTTTTACTAAAATCATGTTGAGAAGGATGCTATCAAGGAATTACTCAAGAAAAACGGTAAATTTCTACACCTAAACACCATTTAATTCAAAATTTGGTGTTCTTGAGCAATTTTTCCCCCAATTTGATTTTGATGCTTTTTAGTGTAATTAGGCTTAAATTGTTTATGTATTATGCTTGTATAACCTAGATTGATGCTATTTAACATGATTAGAAGCCTTAAACTTCAAATTTTGAGTAATCTAGGGTTTGTGTTCTTGAGCAATTTGGGGCTTTTTGATATAAACAGGTTATGGCCGATTTTTGTCATGAATTGTTGCTAAATTAAGTAGTGTAACATGTCTAGGTAGTTAAATGATCCAAACTTTGAGCCTAAACATGATTTTGAGAATTAAAGTGGACTTTTTCAAATCTAAAATTCATGAACTTGATTTTTGAAAGATAATGCCATTTGAAACTTGTTTAATTGCTAGTAATGATTATTTTAACATGTTATTTGAGTTGAATGCTTATGAACTTGGCAAACATTTTCATATATGCTTATTTGAAAAAGTGTAGATTTGATGAAAATATGAAAATGAACTTAAGTTTGATATAAATTGATCATGTCAGTGTAATTATTTTGATTGATGATTTTGCTGACACTAATGCATATTTGGATGCACAAAAAAATTGTGTTTGATGTGTTTTGCAGACTGAAAGGGGTGAATCTTCATCCCAAGCCCGCAATGCTCCTGCTGAGAATGCGGAACAACAGGAGGTGGATAACTACTACAAGCAGGATATACCTCATCCAGTCATGACCTTTTCTGATATGCACTTGGAAGAATTGCACCGGAACCTGAGAATTGACAGACTTTGGATAGATTATCCAAAATATCAAAGGGGTTTGCATACTCTTCATTCTAAGGTTGTTGAGGTACCGAGGGTCATAGAATGGGGACCCTTAGAAGCTGTAGAATTGGCCGGGCCAATTAGGGAATTACTTGTACAGAGGTATGGTAATTCTACTTTTAATGACTGGGTACGTTTATTCACCATGCGTAGACCTGCATATAAAGTATGGTGTGAAGAATTGTTGTGTAGTATAGAGTTGAATGATCGGGTAGCTAGTTTAACCGATCGTTCTTTTATTAGATTTTTGTTAGGCGGTTCGATGCGCCACATGTCTTTACTAGACATGGCTCAGGCTTTACGTATATATACGCCTGAGGAGTTAGCATCTGCCGATTGTAGAGGGTTGATACTAAATGGTAGAAAGATAGATGAAAATTTTGATACACACGGTGTGTGGAGTCAAATGACAAGCCATCACCGTTTCAAAGGGGGAAATTACTCTTATTTGGATATAGATAGAGCTGAATTAAGAGTAATTCATAGGTTTTTAGCTAATTCGATTACACAAAGGGGTAAGAACAAGGAAAAAGTAAATGAACAGGATTTGTTTTACCATATGTGTATTCGAGACCCACAAAGCGCTGTAAGTATACCGTATTGTGTGGGTTATTATTTATCGGCTATGGTTCGGGGGATGAGACCGCATAGCATAATAGGAGGTGGTATTTTTATTACTTTGATTGCTGAATATCTCGGTGTGGATATAAGTCGGGGGGGATTATTAGTCGAAGAACCAGAACCCCGCGATACTATAGGTTTAAATGTATACAATGGTGCGAAAGTTTTGAAGAGGCGAAATAACGCCGCAGTACCATACCATGGTAGACATCCACAGGTTGAGAGAAACCAATAGCAAGGTAATGTAGGAGGGGGAAATGAGATGCAAGAAATGCAAAGGTTTATAGCTTCACAAGAGTACGAAAATGCTAGACAGAGAGCATTTGAAGATTGGCAAGTTCATCAGAACTAAATCATAGCTCATTGCCAACATATAGGTAGAAACTATATTCCTACACCAAAACCCATATTCCCTCCCTGGACTATAGAGATGCAACCACCGTATCCTACGTATAACCCTGCCGAAGCATTCTATAGCACCTATGGTTATGCTTGGAACCCCTATTGGTACCAGTATCATCCCTAGTCTACTTAGTTTTTTTTATTTTGTAATTTGTAATGTTGATACGTTTAATACTTATGTTAATATTGTAATAGTTGTTATAATTTTCTAACTTTTATTCTTAGATTTTAATAATTTTTGAATGTGGGGTAATATACCAAACTTCAGAAATATGTATATATGTTTGCAGTTTATCTTATGTACACAATATGGTAAAACAACGCATTTTCAAAGACTGGCATTAAGTTCAGCAAAAGCAACTAATTTTGACGACAAGATGTAAAATATATGTGAAATAACAAAAAGACGGAATGAACAAATGATGTGCACCATTTATCATTCAGCAAACAAACGCCAATATATTTGGAAATTTTGGTAAAAATTTAATCATTTTCACACAAATCACCCTCAATAATTTAAATTGTTACTGATTTCTTGCAAATGAGGGCATTGCAAGATCTTAAGTGTGGGAAGGGGTTAAATTTTCTTGGATTTTAAAATTTTTTACTTTATACACTTGGTTACCATTAAAAATACTAGTAAAGCAGTAGTTGTATTAGAATCTAGTGCTCTCTGATAATAAAGAGCAGCCCTAGTCTTATATACTGACTACCCAATTCTAGTAAAATTTTTAAAAATTTTCAATTAAATGAACTCAAAATCATGTTTATACATATTTATGAACGATAAAACTAGGTTTTAACACCGAAATTATTGTTACCTCAAAAAGGACATAAATTGAGAAACAAACCAAAATGTTAAAATTCATTTAAAATGGAATAGAGGACGATAAAAAGGAAAATAAAAGCCAAGTGTGGGAATATTTACCAAGTTATCTTAAACATATGTCACATATTTCTGTAACAAATAACTGAAAATACTTTTGCTTTGGACTAAACTAAACTGTTTTACCCGATGAAAGAAAAGAAGAGGTGGATCTACACGATGAATCAATTCCATCATTAAAAGGAAGTAAAGTCTTCCGAAAAAGAAACGCACTTCTTGATTTAGGTCATGAAGTTGTCGTCCAGACCAGCTGTAGGTTGACGAAAAATCTAGAAAAGTCATCACTAAAATCAGCAGGAAATCCACGGACCTCGGCATTAAACAGGGTCGCCAAGTGGTCAGATTTATCCTAACCATGAGAAGGATTTATCTCGTAAAATGGGGGGGCACCATGCAAATTAGTTTGATAAGACTAATGAATCAGATCCCCAGAAAGGATAATCTCCTTAAAAGATCAAAAATCAGCTTTTAAGCCTGATATTACTCAATCCTAGAGATTGACCTTAAAGATTGAGAATTACAAACTCATGGAATTCAATGATATCTAAACTCGAGCTTGAACGAGAAAATATTTTGATCAAAATTATAAACCGATTTGTTTTCTGAAAACCCTATTTTCAATGCGTTCATTACCATTGAACGTAAAATCCTAGGAATTCACCTGGAATTCATTAGGTCACCTGAACTAAATCGGGTGTCAACCGTAAGAACGGTGGTTGCATAGTGGTCAAAGACAGGACCTTGTGCCAGACCGAAAAATCATAAGGGTGAGCTTTACTATTGCTCCTACCAAGGATAGTAATTGCGTCCGACACGTTATAAGACCATAATTAAAAGCATGTCAGGGGACATTGCCTTAACAGTTGCTTGTTCAATGCTTTCCTTTACAACCGGACGGTAGTTTACCGAAAGGTAATATACGGGACAAGTAAACTGGACGTGTTGCTTTCCAAATACAAGGTTAGCAAGTGGGTGACACAAAACCGCAAGTTTTGAGCTAAAATTTTCAAATCTGAAACCCACCAAACCCACAAAAATATTTTGCAAACACCGGTAAAGGGTTATTCCGGAAAACTTATCTAGGGTAAAAACTAGATTTAATTTTCAAAAGATCAAATGTTTTCATAAAGATCCAATTTCCTTAATGGATCTAAATTTTTATAGTCATGTGGGACTGTAAACCATATCGTTACTACCATTGTTTATACCGCCGTATAGAAATCACTGATGTAAAAAGTGTGAAGAATAAAGATGTGATTCTAGTATTTCAAGACGATATTGCTTGAGGACAAGCAACGCTCAAGTGTGAGAATATTTGATAATGCTAAAAACGAACATATATTTCATAGCATTATTCCTCAAGAAAGACAAGCTTTTAGTTGCAATTGTTCTATTTACAAGTGATATTCGTTTAAATAATAAAAGGTGAAGACAAAAGACAGATTCGACGAATTGAAGACGCAAACGACCAAAAAGCTCAAAAGTACAAAAGACAATCAAAGAGGTTCCAATTATTGATAAGAAACGTCTCGAAATTACAAGAGTACAAGATTTAAAACGCAAAGTACAAGATATTAAATTGTACGCAAGGACGTTCGAAAATCCGGAACTGGGACATAAGTCAACTCTCAACGCTGGACGCAACGGACTAAAAATTACAAGTCAACTATGCACATAAATATAATATAATATTTAAATAATTCTTATAATTATTTAATATATTATATTTATTTATAAAATGTCGGCAAACAAAGAGCCAAAAGCTGGTGAGCTGTATTCACAAACTCCGCGACTCGCGGAGTTTGAACGCCAAAAGGGCCGCGAGTCGCGGAGCCCCAAAATTTGAAACTCCCTATAAAGCCATCCGAATTCTGAGCATTTTAAATCATCATATATCATTCTCTCTATCTATATACGTAAATATATATATATATATATATATATATATATATATATATATATATATATATATAATTTATATTTTAATTTTAATTATAATTCTAATAATAAGGGTATGTTAGCGAATGTTGTAAGGGTGTAAGTCGAAATTCTGTCCGTGTAACGCTACGCTATTTTTAATCATTGTAAGTTATGTTCAACCTTTTTATATTAATGTCTCGTAGTTAAGTTATTATTATGCTTATTTAATCCGAAGTAATCATGATGTTGGGCTAATTACTAAAATTGGGTAATTGGGCTTTGTACCATAATTGGGGTTTGGATAAAAGAACGACACTTGTGGAAATTAGACTATGAGCTATTATTGGGCTTTATATTTGTTTAACTAAATGATAGTTTGTTAATGTTAATATAAAGATTTAAAATTGGGCGTTCCTATAAATTACCATATACACTCGATCGGACACGATGGGCGGGGTATTTATATGTACGAATAATCGTTCATTTAACCGGACACGGGAATGGATTAATAGCCACTAGAATAATTAAAACAGGGGTGAAATTATGTACAAGGACACTTGGTATAATTGATAACAAAATATTAAAACCTTGGATTACACTCAGTTGATAACCTGGTGTATTCATTAAACAAAGTATTAAAATCTTGTTACAGTTTAAGTCCCCAATTAGTTGGAATATTTAACTTCGGGTATAAGGATAATTTGACGAGGATACTCGCACTTTATATTTATGACTGATGGATTGTTATGGACAAAAACCAGACGGACATATTAAATAATCCAGGACAAAGGACAATTAACCCATGGGCATAAAACTAAAATCAACACGTCAAATATCATGATTACGGAAGTTTAAATAAGCATAATTCTTTTATTTCATATTTAATTTCCTTTATTTTATATTTAATTGCACTTCTAATTATCGCATTTTTATTGTTATTTTATTTCATTGCACTTTTAATTATCGTACTTTTTAATTATCGCAAGTTTATTTTATCGCACTTTTATTATTCGCAATTTCATTATCGTTATTTACTTTACGCTTTAATTTAAGTCTTGTATTTATTTTTAATATTTTACATTTGGTTTTAACTGCGACTAAAGTTTTAAAATCGACAAACCGGTCATTAAACGGTAAAAACCCCCCTTTATAATAATAATATTACTTATATATATATATTTTTATTTTTATAAAAGTAAACTAATATAGCGTTAAGCTTTGTTTAAAGAGCTCCCTGTGGAACGAACCGGACTTACTAAAAACTACACTACTCTACGATTAGATACACTGCCTATAAGTGTTATAGCAAGGTTTAAGTATATCCATTCAATAAATAAATAAATATCTTGTGTAAAATTGTATCGTATTTAATAGTATTTCCTGTAAAATTAATAACTATTTTATACCACTCTGCTAAAACATCAATGTTCTAGTGATTTCAAGTTTAAACCTTCGAATAAGGTAGTTTTATATATATGAATCGAATGATGTTATGAACATCATTACTACCTCAGGTTTTGTGGATAAACCTACTGGAAATGAGAAAAATAGATCTAGCTTCAAAGGATCCTTGGATGGCTTGAAAGTTCTTGAAGCAGAATCATGATACGAAAATAAGTTCAAGTAAGATTTCCACTCGAAATAAGATTGTTATAGTTATAGAAATTGAATCAAAGTTTGAATATGAGTATTACCTTGTATTAGAAAGATATATTACAGTAAATAAGAAAGATTTCTTGAAGTTGGATGATCACTTTACAAGATTGGAAGTAAGCTAGCAAACTTGGAAGTATTCTTGATTTTATGAAACTAGAACTTATAGAATTTATGAAGAACACTTAGAACTTGAAGATAGAACTTGAGTGAGATCACTTAGATGAAGAAAATTGAAGAATGAAAGTGTTTGTAGGTGTTTTTGGTCATTGGTATATGGATTAGATATAAAGGATGTGTAATTTTGTTTTCATGTAAATAAGTCATGAATGATTACTCATATTTTTGTAATTTTATGAGATATTTCATGCTAGTTTCCAAATTATGGTTCCTATATGTGTTAGGTGACTCACATGGGCTACTAAGATCTGATCATTGGAGTGTATATACCAATAGTACATACATCTAAAAGCTGTGTATTGTACGAGTACGAATACGGGTGCATACGAGTAGAATTGTTGATGAAACTGAACGAAGATGTAATTGTAAGCATTTTTGTTAAGTAGAAGTATTTTGATAAGTGTCTTGAATTCTTTCAAAAGTGTATGAATACATATTAAAACACTACATGTATATACATTTTAACTGAGTCGTTAAGTCATCATTAGTCGTTACCGTAAATGTTGATTTGAAACCTTTAAGTTAACGATCTTGTTAAATGTTGTTAACCCAATGTTTATTATATCTAATGAGATGTTAAATTATTATATTATCGTGATATTATGATATATTACTATATCTTAATATGATATATATACATTTAAATGTCGTTACAACGATAATCGTTACATATATGTCTTGTTTCGAAACCTTAAGTTAGTAGTCTTGTTTTTACATATGTAGTTCATTGTTAATATACATAATAACATGTTTACTTATCATTTATCATGATTAAAAATAGTGTATCAATATCTTAATATGATTCATATGCATTTAGTAAGACGTTGTTATAACGATAATCGTTATATATATCGTTTCGAGTTTCTTAATTCAATAAACTCAATTTTATGTATATAACTCATTGTTAAAATACCTAATGAGATACTTAATTATCATAATATCATGTTAACTATATATATAATCATATATATGTCATCATATAGTTTTTACAAGTTTTAACGTTCGTGAATCACCGGTCAACTTGGGTGGTCAATTGTCTATATGAAACCTATTTCAATTAATCAATCTTAACAAGTTTGATTGCTTAACATGTTGGAAACACTTAATCATGTAAATATCAATTTCATTTAATATATATAAACATGGAAAAGTTCGGGTCACTACAGTACCTACCCATTAAATAAATTTCGTCCCGAAATTTTAAGCAGTTGGAGTTGTTGACGTATCTTCTGGAAATAAGTGCGGGTATTTCTTCTTTATCTGATCTTCTCATTCCCAGTGAACTCGGGTCCTCTACGAGCATTCCATCGAACCTTAACAATTGGTATCTTGTTTTGTTTAAATCTTTTAACCTCACGATCTATTATTTCGACGGGTTCTTCGATGAATTGAAGTTTTTCGTTGATTTGGATTTCGTCTAACGGAATAGTGAGATCTTCTTTAGCAAAACATTTCTTCAAATTCGAGACGTGGAAAGTGTTATGTACAGCCGCGAGTTGTTGAGGTAACTCAAGTCGGTAAGCTACTGGTCCGACACGATCAATAATCTTGAATGGTCCAATATACCTTGGATTTAATTTCCCTCGTTTACCAAATCGAACAACGCCTTTTCAAGGTGAAACCTTAAGCATGACCATCTCTCCAATTTCAAATTCTATATCTTTTCTTTTAATGTCGGCGTAGCTCTTTTGTCGACTTTGGGCGGTTTTCAACCGTTGTTGAATTTGGATGATCTTCTCGGTAGTTTCTTGTATTATCTCCGGACCCGTAATCTGTCTATCCCCCACTTCACTCCAACAACTTAGAGACCTGCACTTTCTACCACAAAGTGCTTCAAATGGCGCCATCTCAATGCTTGAATGGTAGCTGTTGTTGTAGGAAAATTCTGCTAACGGTAGATGTCGATCCCAACTGTTTCTGAAATCAATAACACATGCTCGTAGCATGTCTTCAAGCGTTTGTATCGTCCATTTGCTCTGCCCATCAGTTTGTGGATGATAGGCAGTACTCATGTTTAGACGAGTTCCTAATGCTTACTGTAATGTCTGCCAGAATCTTGAAATAAATCTGCCATCCCTATCAGAGATAATAGAGATTGGTATTCCATGTCTGGAGACGACTTCCTTCAAATACAGTCATGCTAACTTCTCCATCTTGTCATCTTCTCTTATTGGCAGGAAGTGTGCTGATTTGGTGAGACGATCAACTATTACCCAAATAGTATCAAAACCACTTGCAGTCCTTGGCAATTTAGTGATGAAATCCATGGTAATGTTTTCCCATTTCCATTCCGGGATTTCGGGTTGTTGAAGTAGACCTGATGGTTTCTGATGCTTCGCTTTGACCTTAGAACACGTCAAACATTCCCCTACGTATTTAGCAACATCGGCTTTCATACCTGGCCACCAAAAATGTTTCTTGAGATCCTTGTACATCTTCCCCGTTCCAGGATGTATTGAGTATCTGGTTTTATGAGCTTCTCTAAGTACCATTTCTCTCATATCTCCAAATTTTGGTACCCAAATTCTTTCAGCCCTATACCGGGTTCCATCTTCCCGAATATTAAGATGCTTCTCCAATCCTTTGGGTATTTCATCCTTTAAATTTCCCTCTTTTAAAACTCCTTGTTGCGCCTCCTTTATTTGAGTAGTAAGGTTAGTGTGAATCATTATATTCATAGCTTTTACTCGAATGGGTTCTCTGTCCTTTCTGCTCAAGGCGTCAGCTACCACATTTGCCTTCCCCGGGTGGTAACGAATCTCAAAGTCGTAATCATTCAACAATTCAATCCACCTACGCTGCCTTATATTCAGTTGTTTCTGATTAAATATTTGTTGAAAACTTTTGTGATCGGTATATATAATACTTTTGACCCCATATAAGTAGTGCCTCCAAGTCTTTAATGCAAAAACAACCGCGCCTAATTTCAAATCATGCGTCGTATAATTTTTTTCGTGAATCTTCAATTGTCTAGATGCATAAGCAATTACTTTCGTTCGTTACAGTAATACACAACCGAGACCTTGCTTTGAGGCGTCACAATATATCACAAAATCATCATTCCCTTCAGGTAATGACAATATAGGTGCCGTAGTTAACTTTTTCTTTAACAATTGACATGCTTTCTTTTGTTTATCTTTCCATTCAAATTTCTTCCCTTTATGCGTTAATGCAGTCAAGGGTTTTGCTATTCTGGAAAAGTCTTGGATGCACCTTCTGTAGTAACCAGCTAGTCCTAAAAATTGGTGTATGTGTTTCGGAGTTTTCGGGGTTTCCCACTTTTCAACGGTTTCAATCTTTGCTGGATCCACCTGAATACCTTCTTTGTTCACTATGTGACCGAGGAATTGAACTTCTTCCAACCAAAATGCACACTTTGAAAACATAGCGTACAATTTTTCTTTTCTCAGCAACTCTAGCACTTTTCTCAAATGTTCTTCGTGCTCTTGATCATTCTTCGATTAAATAAGTATGTCATCGATGAAAACAATGACAAACTTGTCAAGATATGGCCCACACACTCGAATCATGAGGTCCATGAACACAGCTGGTGCGTTAGTTAATCCAAACGGCATAACCATAAACTCGTAATGACCATAACGCGTCCTAAAAGCAGTCTTTAGAATATCATCCTCCTTCACCCGCATTTGATGATATCTAAAACGTAAATTGATCTTCGAATAAACAGAAGAGTCTTGTAGTTGATCAAATAAGTGTCGATTCTTGGTAGTGGGTAGCGGTTCTTGATGGTAAGTTTGTTCAACTCTCGATAGTCGATACACAACCTGAATGCAAAATCTTTCTTCTTGACAAACAAAACAGGAGCTCCCCATGGTGATGTGCTTGGTCGAATGAAACCACGCTCTAAAAGTTCCTGTAACTGACTTTGTAATTCTTTCATTTTGCTGGGTGCGAGTCTGTATGGAGCACGAGCTATTGGTGCAGCTCCTGGTACAAGGTATATTTGAAATTCAACGGATCGATGTGGGGGTAATCCCAGTAATTCTTTCGGAAATACATCGGGAAATTCTTTTACGACGGGAACATCACTGATGTTCTTTTCTTCAGGTTTAACTTCCTCGATGTGTGCTAGAATGACGTAACAACCTTTTCTTATTAGTTTTTACGCCTTCAAACTACTAATAAGATTTAATTTCGCGTTGTTCTTTTCTCCGTACACCATTAAAGGTTTTCCTTTTTCACGCATAATGCGAATCGCATTTTTGTAACAAACGACCTCTGCTCTCACCTTTTTCAACCAGTCCATGCCAATTATTACATCAAAACTCCCTAACTCGACTGGTATTAAATCAATTTTAAACGTTTCATCCCCCAGTATAATTTCTCTCCCGACATATATTATCTGCTGAAATTAATTTACCGTTTGCTAATTCGAGTAAAAATTTACTATCCAAAGGCGTCAATGGGCAACTTAATTTAGCACAAAATTCTCTACTCATATAGCTTCTATCTGCACCCGAATCAAATAAAACATAAGCAGATTTATCGTCAATAAGAAACGTACCCGTAACAAGCTCCGGGTCTTCCTGTGCTTCTGCCGCATTAATATTGAAAACTCTTCCACGGCCCTGCCCATTAGTATTTGTCATAACCCGTCCTTAACCATAAGAACGTGTTAGATAACGTATGATTTCATTGCGAGGTATTGACCTCTATATGCGACATTTTTAAAAGAAAAACTGCATATATTATACATTACAAACCATAACCTTTATTTTTGATACAAGCTTTAGACAATAAAAAGATGATTATCGTTTAGCGATAATCTTCGACTTACAAACTTTACAAATGATGATAACAACACGATTTCTAGCATATTTTACAACACAAATCCTTGGGTATGCAGTTTTATTTTTGACACATATATGCGTACGCAAGATCCTGCTCAAATTCAACATAATGCAGCGGAAGCTTCTAATTATCACCTGAGAATAGACATGTTTTAAAAGGTCAACATAAAGTTGGTGAGATATAGGTTTAATGCCGGCAGCAATATATATATATAGACCACAAGATTTCGTATATAAACAGTTTAATAAAAATATTCTAAGTGGTTGAGCACTTGGTAACCATACTTAACATTTAATCACGTCGCATATTCCCTTTAATATGAAATCTTACTACACCGTACCAAGTGTAGTCACAAAACGAAGTACTGTGCAACCGTTGAATACTGGTCGTCCAGTCCGGTTGGGGTTGTCAGGCCCGATAGATCTATCAACAGGATTCGCGTTTACAATACCGCTGTAAATATTAGTTACCAAGCTACAGGGAAGTATGCCAGTGGTACAACTCAACGTAGAATATATTTTTCAGTTACTTGTGTCCATAACGTAAAACATAAAATACTTGTATTCTCATCCCGAAATATTTAGAGTTTAAAAGTGGGACTATATACTCACGTTCGTCTTGAAGATATATATATTTTTGACTTGGTCTTCCGGTTGATATCACGAACCTATCCATATATAATATATCAATACCTTTTCTTTTTAAACAAACGTCTCATATATATACTTGTTATACTTTTAATACTTTGAATAATTCCTTAGTCCGTAGTTAGCATTTCGTTGTTAGTAATTCAATTTTAATGGTTCATTTGTAGATGTTTAATATACCCGCAATGAAATAAATAAAACCCCCAACGAAATAAATAAAACCCCATCGTATATGTATTGGTCGAGATTAATCTTGACCCACGGTACCGGTGTTGTCAAATGACGTGTTGCGTACATAAAGTACCGGTGTTGTCAAATGACGTGTTGCGTACAAACATGGGATCTTATGATTAATCTTCTCGTATTGTTTATGGGTGATCCTGAACCATATAAAATTGAATTATAAGTACATATATATAAAATATCATGTTATCTTAGAAAGATGTGATTTTATTTAATTTTTCCCAATTAATCCCGAAGTTAAACAAGTCTTGGATAACCAATTTTGTTTCGGTCATAGTTTCTTCGTTACAAATCCGTTTTCGTTGATTCAACTTGCCATCTCCTTGGATCGAGTTCCTCTTTAAGACTATGAACTGAAAATACCTTGGTTTGTATTCAAAATCACACGGCATAGATGAAACTTTAGTGAAACTTATGAAGTTAAACATTTTCCTTTATGTAAACAACCTTAAATGATTATTTTTCTAAAAATACTTATACTTTGAATTAAATCATGAAATTTTTATGTGTTATCATATTCATATTAAAAATCATTTTTCCAGAAGATAAACTTCCAATTCAAAGTTTAAGATGGTTTTTAATTATCCAACCCAAAACAGTCCCCGGTTGCACTCCGACGTCGTAAAAACAGTTTTTAAGGTGTTCTTTGAAAAACCAAGTTATACCTTGTTAAATTAGCATGTAATTAAGTTATATTACAGGTCTTGAAGTATTTTAAAAGTTAAGTTAGAAGGATCTATTTAGTTTGCAAACAAGTTTGAAAACTTTCAAACTATGTTCTTGTTGTTAAAATTTTATACCACAAAATAAGATAGCTATATATATATGAATCGAATAAGGTTATGAACATAGATTCTACTCAAGTTCCTTGGATAAGGTTGCTGTAAAAGAGGAGTAAGAACCTAGAACCAAAAGGGTTATGGAAGTGGATGAAAGATTGGAAGTAAGTTGCTGTTCTTGGAAGGTTTTCTTGAAGTATTTTTGTAAGGGTTTTGTTATGATGATTAAGTGATGTTTTGAAGCTAAAAACTTATGAGGACCTTGAAGAACACTTGAAGGTTGAAGATAAGAGAGTTTAGAAGATCATTTAACTTGAAAGAAAATTGTTATGAAAGTGTGCATATGTGTATATAGGCGTATATATGTATATGTATATATAGACTTTATTTTTTTTGATTTTTAGCTCAAAAGTCCTCATATATGATCCCACATGTATTGACTAATCAAAGGCTGCTAAGATCATATAATTGAAGTCTAATAATTGGTATTTTTCAATAGTAAAACTTCTAGAAACTGCGTATTTATACGGGTACATATACCCTAAGTATACGTATAGAAATCTTGTGAAAACGGAACGAGGATTCAAATATAGCTATCTTTTGTGAATATACTTATATGGTTTTATGTATTTAAGTCCTTAAAAATGATTAAATACATTACTTATACGATATATGTATAAACATTATATGTCATAAGTATTTAAGTCAAATAACGTTACGTATGGTTATCGTTTTGAAAACTTAAGTTAGTAGTTTCAAAATATACTTATAACTTATTGTTATTAATACAAAATGAGGTATTAAAACATCCTTAAATCATGTTAAACATGTATATATACATATATATATACAAACGTATAATTATCATATATTGTATAGTTCGTGATATCATCGGTCAAACTAGACGGTCAAACGTTGTGTAAATCTCTTTTCGAAAAACATAAGTCTCGACAATTTGGATTGCTTATCATGTTGGTAAGGTTTAATTGATGTAAATATTAATCTTATAAGTATAGAATGATCGAAAAAGTGCGGGTCGTTACATTACCTCCCCGTTAAATAAATTTCGTCCCGAAATTTTAAAATTGTACCTATTTTGCGTCATCGAGAAACAAGTGTGGATACTTTTGTTTCATCTGATCCTCTCGTTCCCAAGTAAACTCGGGACCTCTTCTAGCATTCCACCGAACCTTAACAATCGGTATGTTGCTCTGTTTGAGCTGTTTAACTTCACGGTCCATGATTTCGATTGGTTCTTCGACGAATTGTAGTTTCTCGTCGATATGGATTTCTTCAAGAGGAATAGTGAGGTCTTCCTTTGCAAGACACTTCTTAAGGTTTGAGACGTGAAAGGTATTATGTACCCCGGCGAGTTGTTGCGGTAACTCAAGTCGATAAGCTACCGGTCCAATGCGTTCAATAATCTTGAACGGGCCTACATATCTTGGGTTCAGCTTACCCCTTTTGCCGAAACGTATTACACCTTTCCAAGGTGACACCTTTAACATAACCATGTCCCCAACCTGAAACTCTAATGGTTTCCTACGGACATCGGCGTAGCTCTTTTGGCGACTACGGGCTGTTTTCAATCTCTCCTTGATTTGTACTATCTTCTCAGTCGTTTCGTGTATGATCTCGGGACCAGTTAATTGTCGATCTCCTACTTCATTCCAACAGATAGGAGATCTACACTTCCTTCCATACAATGCTTCGAATGGCGCAGCTCCAATGCTCGCATGATAACTATTATTATACGAGAATTCTGCTAACGGTAAATACTTATCCCATCCGTTTCCAAAATCAATCACACATGCCCTGAGCATATCTTCAAGAGTCTGAATTGTTCTTTCACTCTGCCCGTCCATTTGCGGATGATATGCGGTACTCATATCTAAACGAGTTCCTAGTGCCTCCTGTAGTGCTTGCCAGAACTTTGAGGTAAATCTACTATCACGATCAGATATAATGGAAATAGGTATTCCATGCCTTGAAACAACTTCCTTTATATACAATCGTAATAGTTTCTCCATTCTATCCGTTTCCTTTATTGGCAAGAAATGTGCAAACTTGGTGAGACGATCAACAATCACCCAAATGGTGTCGTAACCCCAGGCAGTCTTTGGTAACTTCGTGATGAAATCCATGGTAATACCATCCCATTTCCATTCTGGGATTTCTGGTTGTTGAAGTAACCCTGACGGCTTTTGGTGTTCTGCTTTGACCTTGGAACAAGTTAAACACTCCCCAACATATGTTGCTACGTCTGTCTTTAAATTAGGCCACCAATAACGTGTCTTAAGATCTTGATACATCTTTCCAACTCCAGGATGTATCGAGTATCTTGTCTTATGTGCCTCATTCAATATCAACTTCCTTAATCCACCCAACTTCGGTACCCAAATACGATTTGCAAAATATCGAGTTCCATCTTCCCGCATAACGAGTTGCTTCTCATACTTCTTCATTATTTCATTTCCTATATTTTCTTTAGTAAGTGCTTCTCGTTGAGCCTCTTTGATTTGTGAGTTGAGATTCAGGCAAATTTTTATGTTCATCGCTCGAACTCGAATTGGTTCTCGTTCCTTTCTGCTTAAAGCATCAGCCACCACGTTCGCCTTCCCGGGATGATAACGAATTTCACAATCATAGTCATTTATCAGCTCGACCCATCTACGTTGCCTCATGTTCAACTGTTTCTGATTAAAAATATGTTGAAGACTTTTATGATCAGTAAACACAGTGCATTTAACCCCATACAAGTAGTGTCTCCATATCTTCAATGCAAACACGACTGCTCCCAGTTCTAGATCATGCGTCGTATAATTCCGCTCGTGAATCTTTAATTGTCGGGATGCGTATGCAATAACTTTCTTCCGTTGCATAAGAACGCAACCAAAACCTTGTCGCGAAGCATCACAATATATTTCAAAATCATCGTTCCCTTCTGGTAACGATAAAATAGGCGCCGTAGTTAACTTCTTCTTTAGTAATTGAAATGCACTCTCCTGCTCAGAAGTCCATTCATATTTCTTCCCTTTTTGTGTTAACGTTGTCAACGGCTTAGCTATTCGGGAAAAATCTTGAATAAACCTTCTATAATAACCGGCTAAACCCAAAAATTGGCGTATCTGCATTGGTGTCTTAGGAGTCTCCCATTTTTCAATGGCTTCAATTTTTACTGGATCAACCTGAATTCCTTTGCTACTAACAACGTGGCCAAGAAATTGCACTTCTTTTAACCAGAAAGCACATTTAGAAAATTTAGCATATAGCTGTTCTTTTCTTAACAACTCTAATATCAACCTTAAATGCTGCTCATGCTCTTGCTCACTCTTGGAATAGATAAGAATATCATCAATGAAAACGATAACAAACTTATCTAAATATGAACTACAAACTCGATTCATGAGGTCCATGAATACAGCTGGCGCATTCGTCAATCCAAACGGCATGACCAAAAATTCGTAATGACCGTAGCGTGCCTGAAAAGCAGTTTTCGGTATATCTTCTTCTTTAACACGTAATTGATGATAGCCCGATCTTAGGTCAATTTTCGAGTACACACATGATCCTTGGAGTTGATCAAATAAGTCGTCAATTCTCGGTAGTGGATACCGATTCTTGATAGTTAACTTATTTAATTCACGATAATCTATACACATTCGGAAAGATCCGTCTTTCTTCTTGACGAATAAAATTGGAGCTCCCCACGGTGAAGTACTTGGTCGTATGAATCCACGATCCAGTAATTCTTTTAACTGACTCTGAAGTTCTTTTAACTCGAACGGTGCAAGTCTATATGGAGCACGGGCAACCGGTGCAGCTCCTGGTACAAGATCTATTTGAAATTCTACAGATCTAAATGGAGGTAATCCCGGCAACTCTTCTGGAAATACTTCAGGAAAATCTCTTGCCACAGGCACGTCATTGATGCACTTCTCTTTTTCTTTCTTTTCGACTTTATTAACATGTGCTAAGATAGCATAGCACCCTTTCTTCAAGTACTTTTGAGCTTTCAAATAACTAATGAGTTTTAGCTTTGAGTTACCCTTCTCTCCATAAATCATTACTGGCGTTTTATCCTTACGAGGAATGCGAATTGCCTTCTTGGCGCACACAACTTCAGCTCCTATTTTGGACATCCAGTCCATGCCGATTATTACATCAAAACTTCCTAATTCTACGGGTATCAAATCAATCTTAAATGTTTCTCCGGCTAAATTTATTTTACAATCACGGCAAATTTTATCGGCTTTAATTAGTTTACCATTAGCTAACTCAATCATGTACTTAGCATCTAGAGGTAATGATGAACAATTCAATTTAGCGTGAAAGTCTCTACACACGTAACTTTTATCAGCACCAGTATCAAATATAATAGATGCGGATAAGTTATTAATGGTAAACGTACCCGTAACAAGCTCCGGATCTTCGCGTGCCTCTCTAGCATTAATAACAAATGCTCTCCCACGTGCAGGTCTGACATTCTTCTCTGAATTCGGGCACTGACTCTTATAGTGACCTTGTTTTCCACACCCAAAACAAGTAACGGTAGCCAAAGCAGTTCTATTTGCATTGGTGGCAGGACTCTTGCTACCATTTGTATTTGTAACGAGAGCCCTACAATCTTCAGCAAGATGACCCTGTCGATTACACTTGGTGCATAACACACTACAGTAACCAAAGTGATGTTTGTGACAACGGTTGCATAAAGGATTTTGTCCTTTGTAACCAAAGCTTGAACCACTACCTGCACCTTGCGTGGTTTCTTGTTTCTTAAAAGATTGTTGTTGGTTACCTCGATCATAATTTCCATTCCACTTTCTTTTGTTACCTGATACCTTCACATCAGTATTGGATGCTTTCTTATCCATGATGACCTGATCCATTAGCTCGTTTGCCATGGTTATAGCTTCATGAATTGTCTTAGGTTTCGATGCTGTAACATTTGCCTTGACCTTTTTTGGCAAACCATCTTTGTACATTTCAATCTTCCGTTCTTCGGTTGGAACCAATTCAGGACATAGCAAAACTAATTCCATGAATCGCTGATTGTAGTTGGTGATTTCAGTACCAACAACCTTCAGGCTTCGTAATTCATCTTCCAACTTTCTAACCTCGTTCCTTGGACAATACTCGTTGATTAACATTATTTTGAATTCTTCCCATGGAGTATCATAAGCTACATCTCCTCCTACAGCCTTCACATAATTTTTCCACCACGTGAGTGCACTATCTTGTAAAGTGCATGATGCATACTTGGTCATGTCCTTTTCAACACAACCACTGATTTTAAACACAGTCTCCATCTTTTCTATCCATCGGGTTAAACCGATCGGTCCTTCTGTTCCACTGAATGATGAGGGCTTGCAAGCTTGAAAAGTTTTGTAAGTGCACCCCACACGAGGATTTGGGTTAACTGCAGCACCTCTTGAAGCCTCGACCCATAACATTCTGTCGTTCACTCGTTGATTGATGAGTTCCTGGATTTCTTGTTCCGTCATTCGGTTCAATCGCGCCATATTCTTCTATAAGAATGAAAAGAAAATAATTATTCACATAGAATATTATAGATGTAGTGTATATTTACAGTACATTATAGCTTATTAATAATATGAACCAGGTATTATTATAAAAGCCTTTTCTTCTTATTAGCGTTTTATAATTATATCTAGGGTAGTACCTACCCGTTAATGTCCATACTTAATAGCTTAGTACAAAATCAATTACTACCATCTAAATAATACTTAACCATGGAAAATTATTGCATTTCACACTTCACTATTTTACATATGCTTATCTTTCATCAAACATTAAGCAAACCACACTAATAATATTATACAAAACATTATATGATCCCATGGTTTAATACGGCAGCGCATCGTTTGGTCTATTTTCTAGGACGTTTAGGTTCAAAGAATCGCTTAACGCTTATCCTGGCTGTCTGCCTATATTTTGGCTGTGGGACTGAAGAACTGGATGCCGGGATAGAACGAATAGGAATAGCGGGAATAGGGGTGGTAGTGTCTAGTGGAGTTGGTGCCACATCATCCTTATTAAACTCAGGATTTGAATTTTCTAATTCATTAGCCTTTCGTTTCTTTCCTAGTTCGAACTCGTCTTTTGTAATTTCCTGTATTTCTTCCTCGGGTTCACTTTCCTCCTCGGGTTCACTTTCCTCCTCGGGTTCACTTTCCTCCTCGGGTTCACTTTCCGGGTTCTCTATAGTTGGTTCATCCGGAATTTGTGAGTCTTCCCCAAAGATATTATTTTCGTCATCGGATAGGTTAATGACTAGAACACCATCTGAAGATTCTGGTTCGGAGTCGCTGAACGTGATGACAAGTTTTGAGCCCGACATCTATCATACAACAACTAACCCATTAGTACTACATAATATTTACATATAAATTTTAACCAACAATGATAAGCAATGGTTTTTAAATCAGACCCGGTCAAAGTCCAGACTTACTAATGTATCCTAACGACTTATCAGTTAGACACACTAATGCAAACCTGGTTCGCTAAGACCACCGCTCTGATACCACATGTCATAACCCGTCCTTAACCATAAGAACGTGTTAGATAACGTATGATTTCATTGCGAGGTATTGACCTCTATATGCGACATTTTTAAAAGAAAAACTGCATATATTATACATTACAAACCATAACCTTTATTTTTGATACAAGCTTTAGACAATAAAAAGATGATTATCGTTTAGCGATAATCTTCGACTTACAAACTTTACAAATGATGATAACAACACGATTTCTAGCATATTTTACAACACAAATCCTTGGGTATGCAGTTTTATTTTTGACACATATATGCGTACGCAAGATCCTGCTCAAATTCAACATAATGCAGCGGAAGCTTCTAATTATCACCTGAGAATAGACATGTTTTAAAAGGTCAACATAAAGTTGGTGAGATATAGGTTTAATGCCGGCAGCAATATATATATATAGACCACAAGATTTCGTATATAAACAGTTTAATAAAAATATTCTAAGTGGTTGAGCACTTGGTAACCATACTTAACATTTAATCACGTCGCATATTCCCTTTAATATGAAATCTTACTACACCGTACCAAGTGTAGTCACAAAACGAAGTAATGTGCAACCGTTAAATACTAGTCGTCCAGTCCGGTTGGGGTTGTCAGGCCCGATAGATCTATCAACAGGATTCGCGTTTACAATACCGCTGTAAATATTAGTTACCAAGCTACAGGGAAGTATGCCAGTGGTACAACTCAACGTAGAATATATTTTTCAGTTACTTGTGTCCATAACGTAAAACATAAAATACATGTATTCTCATCCCGAAATATTTAGAGTTTAAAAGTGGGACTATATACTCATGTTCGTCTTGAAGATATATATATTTTTGACTTGGTCTTCCGGTTGATATCACGAACCTATCCATATATAATATATCAATACCTTTTCTTTTTAAACAAACGTCTCATATATATACTTGTTATACTTTTAATACTTTGAATAATTCCTTAGTCCGTAGTTAGCATTTCGTTGTTAGTAATTCAATTTTAATGGTTCATTTGTAGATGTTTAATATACCCGCAATGAAATAAATAAAACCCCCAACGAAATAAATAAAACCCCATCGTATATGTATTGGTCGAGATTAATCTTGACCCACGGTACCGGTGTTGTCAAATGACGTGTTGCGTACATAAAGTACCGGTGTTGTCAAATGACGTGTTGCGTACAAACATGGGATCTTATGATTAATCTTCTCGTATTGTTTATGGGTGATCCTGAACCATATAAAATTGAATTATAAGTACATATATATAAAATATCATGTTATCTTAGAAAGATGTGATTTTATTTAATTTTTCCCAATTAATCCCGAAGTTAAACAAGTCTTGGATAACCAATTTTGTTTCGGTCATAGTTTCTTCGTTACAAATCCGTTTTCGTTGATTCAACTTGCCATCTCCTTGGATCGAGTTCCTCTTTAAGACTATGAACTGAAAATACCTTGGTTTGTATTCAAAATCACACGGCATAGGTGAAACTTTAGTGAAACTTATGAAGTTAAACATTTTCCTTTATGTAAACAACCTTAAATGATTATTTTTCTAAAAATACTTATACTTTGAATTAAATCATGAAATTTTTATGTGTTATCATATTCATATTAAAAATCATTTTTCCAGAAGATAAACTTCCAATTCAAAGTTTAAGATGGTTTTTAATTATCCAACCCAAAACAGTCCCCGGTTGCACTCCGACGTCGTAAAAACAGTTTTTAAGGTGTTCTTTGAAAAACCAAGTTATACCTTGTTAAATTAGCATGTAATTAAGTTATATTACAGGTCTTGAAGTATTTTAAAAGTTAAGTTAGAAGGATCTATTTAGTTTGCAAACAAGTTTGAAAACTTTCAAACTATGTTCTTGTTGTTAAAATTTTATACCACAAAATAAGATAGCTATATATATATGAATCGAATAAGGTTATGAACATAGATTCTACTCAAGTTCCTTGGACAAGGTTGCTGTAAAAGAGGAGTAAGAACCTAGAACCAAAAGGGTTATGGAAGTGGATGAAAGATTGGAAGTAAGTTGCTGTTCTTGGAAGGTTTTCTTGAAGTATTTTTGTAAGGGTTTTGTTATGATGATTAAGTGATGTTTTGAAGCTAAAAACTTATGAGGACCTTGAAGAACACTTGAAGGTTGAAGATAAGAGAGTTTAGAAGATCATTTAACTTGAAAGAAAATTGTTATGAAAGTGTGCATATGTGTATATAGGCGTATATATGTATATGTATATATAGACTTTATTTTTTTTGATTTTTAGCTCAAAAGTCCTCATATATGATCCCGCATGTATTGACTAATCAAAGGCTGCTAAGATCATATAATTGAAGTCTAATAATTGGTATTTTTCAATAGTAAAACTTCTAGAAACTGCGTATTTATACGGGTACATATACCCTAAGTATACGTATAGAAATCTTGTGAAAACGGAACGAGGATTCAAATATAGCTATCTTTTGTGAATATACTTATATGGTTTTATGTATTTAAGTCCTTAAAAATGATTAAATACATTACTTATACGATATATGTATAAACATTATATGTCATAAGTATTTAAGTCAAATAACGTTACGTATGGTTATCGTTTTGAAAACTTAAGTTAGTAGTTTCAAAATATACTTATAACTTATTGTTATTAATACAAAATGAGGTATTAAAACATCCTTAAATCATGTTAAACATGTATATATACATATATATATATACAAACGTATAATTATCATATATTGTATAGTTCGTGATATCATCGGTCAAACTAGACGGTCAAACGTTGTGTAAATCTCTTTTCGAAAAACATAAGTCTCGACAATTTGGATTGCTTATCATGTTGGTAAGGTTTAATTGATGTAAATATTAATCTTATAAGTATAGAATGATCGAAAAAGTGCGGGTCGTTACAGTATTCCCCTGATTCGGGCAATTTCTAATAATGTGGCCGTGTTTTCCACATTTATAACAAAAAATGTTGGTATTACTTGCTCCGACACTATTTGTTTTGGCATTACTTGTTCCGACATTATTTGTTCCTTTAATTCTGTTAAACTTTGGTCCGTAGACCTCACACTTTGTCGCGCTATGACCATTTCTTTTACACCTGTTGCAAAATGTCGTGCAAAACCCCTGATGATTTTCTTCACACCTATGACATGGCTGTTTTTGGTTTTTGCTGCCGTTGTTGTTATTGAGGTTGTTGTTGGGATTGTTATTGTTATTGAAACGGTTGTTGTAGTTGTTGTTGTTGTTAGGATGTTTGTTGTAGTTATTGTTAGGATTGTGGTTATTGTTGCGATTGTTGTTGCGGTTGTTGAGATAGTTGTTGCGATTGTGGTTGTAATTGTTGTTGTTGTTGTTGTTGTACTGGTGACTCTTGTCACCGTTTTCCTCCCACTTCCTCTTGAGTTGTTTCGTGTTGGGTTCTTCGGCCGCCTGCTCTTTAATTCTTCCCTCAATCAGATTTATGAGTTTATGAGCCATTCGACTTGCCTTCTGTATTGAAGCGGGCTCGTGTGAACTTACATCTTCTTGAATCCTTACTGGTAACCCTTTTACAAACACGTCGATCTTCTCTTTTTCATCTTCGAATGCTCCCGGACACAATAGGCACAACTCTGTGAATCGTCGTTCATATGTGGTAACGTCGAACCCTTATGTTCGTAACTCTCTAAGTTCTGCCTTGAGTTTATTGACTTCATTTCTAGGACGGTACTGCTTGTTCATCAATTGCTTGAATGCTGACCACGATAGTGCGTAAGCAGCATTTTGTCTGACCTGTTCAAGATAGGTGTTCCACCACGTTAACGCAGTACCTGTGAAGGTATGCGTAGCGTACTTAACTTTGTCCTCTTCAGTACACTTACTTATGGCAAACACCGATTCGACTTTCTCGGTCCACCGTTTCAATCCAATTGGTCCTTCGGTTCCATCAAATTCCAAAGGTTTGCAGGCAGTGAATTCTTTGTAGGTGCATCCTACACGATTTCTTGCGCCATTAGCTGCATTTCTAGATTTAAAGTTATTGTTGGTATGTAGCGTAGCCTGTACTGCAGCTATGTTTGCAGCAAGAAAAGTACGAAATTCCTCTTCGCTCATATTCCTGGTGTGTCGAGTAGTCGGTGCCATTTCCTTCAAAATAGCCAACTGAATCGAGTTAATCATACAGAATATTAAGAGTAGTCAATAGTATTTCATAGCATAATATGAACTCATTTATAAAAGCTTTTTCTTCATATTAGCATTTTATAAGTTTAAATTTGGGTACTACCTACCCGTTAAATTCATACTTAGTAGCTAATATACAATTCAACTACTAAAATTCCATATGAAAAACTGATTATAATAATATATCACATACAAATATTCTTCAAACTTACAACTTCGCTATATTACATATAACATGAAATATAGTACACTTTGATACAGGACAGTTTTGAAGATAAATCTAGTTAATACACAAGTTGTTCAGCAAAGGAAATAAAGACACATAATTCATAAGTCCAGAAACAAGTCATGCATTCTGGTTTTACTAAGACGACTTCCCATCCTTGGTCTTGTGGAAAATAACCGTTATGACCATTGGCTAGGCAGCATGTTGTAATGTCGTCAAAAGGACGAGGGTTTCGTAATGTCCAACAGCCCCGTAATAATCTAAAAACCTTGTTTCTCACCCCAACTACTGAATCCGTCACTTGTGGGAAGGTCTTATTTAAAAGTTGCAATCCGATGTTCTTTTTCTCACTTTGGTAAGAAGCGAACATCACTAACCCGTAAGCATAACATGCTTCTTTATGTTGCATGTTAGAAGCTCTTTCTAATTCACGAAATACAATGTTGGGATATGTTGAGTCAAAATAGGTTCTTAACCCGTAGCGTAAAATTGCATTTGGGTTCCCCGCATTTAATACTTTAAAGAAAACACGGCGTAACTTATGGTCTCCCCAGTGTGATATACCCCACCTATCAAAGGAAAGCCTTTTATAAACTAAGGCATTTCTGGAAAGTCTTTCAAATGTTTGACAAGTTAATTTCGCCATAAATAAATGTGCTGATGAATTCTGACCGACTCTAGACAAGATTTCCTCAATCATATCCTCTGGTAGGTCTTCTAAAATATTCGGTTATCTACCCTTAACGTCCATTTTATTTTTATACTGTAAAATAGACAAGGATTAGATTCGTAAAAGATAATTAACAAACAATACAAGCAATTTTTACATAGAACATAAAAGTACAAGTACACTACAATACATATAATACACAACATGATTACAACCCTCTAATCTGAATCACTGGTTTCTTCTTCTTCGGACTTGGTTCGTTTTCCTAATTTTCTAGGAATATATGGTGTTCCTCTAATACGAGCCGTCGTTTTCCATAATGGTTTAGAAAAACCTGGTGGTTTAGAGGTTCCCGGGTCATTGTTACATTTTAGGAAATACGGATGTTGTCGATACATATAAAGTTTATCGGGGTTGGAATCGGATTTCTCTATTTTTATACCTTTTCTCTTATTATTTTCTTTCGCTTTATTAAATTGGGTCGAGGTAATTTCTATAACATCATCGGAATCCTCATCGGGATCCGATTCATCGAAAAATTGGTAATCTTCCCAATATTTTGCTTCCTCGGCGGAAACACCATTGACCATTATTAACTTTGGTCCGTTGGTTGAGGATTTCCTTTTATTTAATCAATTTACTATAGGTATCAATATTTCTTCCTCCGGAACCTCTTCTTATTCTGGTTCCTCCTCTTCCGATTCATCCTCTTCTGGTTCCTCTTCTTCCGGTTCCTCCTCTTACGGTTCCTCTACGGGAATTTGTGAATCTTCCCAAAATATATTCGACTCTTCATTATTATTAGGTGAATCAATGGGATTTGTACTAGAGGTAGACATCTATCACACAATATCAAACACGTTAAGAGATTAATATATCACATAATATTTACATGTTAATAATATATAGTTTCCAACAAAAAAAATGTTAAGCAATCGTTTTTGAAGAAAAACACGGTCGAAGTCTAGACTCACTAATTCATCCTAACAAAATCGGTAAGACACACTAATGCAATTTTCTGGTTCTCTAAGACCAACGCTCGGATACCAACTGAAATGTTCCGTTCATATTGATTATAAACGTTCCATATTAATTGATTTTGTCGTGAGGTTTTGACCTCTATATGAGACGTTTTTCAAAGACTGCATTCATTTTTAAAACAACCATAACCTTTATTTTATCTATAAAGGTTTAAAAAGCATTACGTAGATTATCAAATAATGATAATCTAAAATATACCGTTTACACACGACCATTACATAATGGTTTACAATAAGAATATATTACATCAAAAATAAGTTTCTTGAATACAGTTTTTACATAATATCATACAAGCATGGACTCCAAATCTTGTCCTTATTTTAGTATGCAACAGCGGAAGCTCTTAATAATCACCTGAGAATAAACATGCTTAAAACATCAACAAAAATGTTGGTGAGTTATAGGTTAACCTATATATTATCAAATCATAATAATAGACCACAAGATTTCATATTTCAATATACATCCCATACATAGAGATAAAAATCATTCATATGGTGAACACCTGGTAACCGACATTAACAAGATGCATATAAGAATATCCCCTATCATTCCGGAAAATCCTTCGGACATGATAAAAATGAATTCGAAGTACTAAAGCATCCGGTACTTTGGATGGGGTTCGTTAGGCCCAATAGATCTATCTTTAAGATTAGCATCAATTAGTAGATCGGTTTACTAATTCTTAGGCTACCAAGAAAAAGGGGCATATTCGGCTTCGATCATTCACCCATATAATGTAGTTTCATTTACTTGTGTCTATTTCATAAAACATTTATAAAACTGCATGTATTCTCATCCCAAAATATTAGATTTTAAAAGTGGGACTATAACTCACTTTCACAGATTTTTACTTCGTCGGGAAGTAAGACTTGGCCACTGGTCGATTCACGAACCTATAACAAATATGTACATATATATCAAAGTATGTTCAAAATATATTTACAACATTTATAATACGTTTTACTGTTTTTAGTTTATTAAGTCAGTTGTCCTTGTTAGTAACCTACAACTAGTTGTCCATAATTAGATGTACAGAAATAAATCGATATATATTATCTTGAATCAATCCACGACCCAGTGTATACACGTCTCAGGCTAGATCACAACTCAAACTATATATATTTTTGGAATCAACCTCAACCCTGTATAGCTAACTCCAACATTACTGCATATAGAGTGTCTATGGTTGTTCCAAATAATATATATATATGGGTCGATATGATATGTCAAAGCATTTGCATACGTGTCTATGGTATCTCAAGATTACATAATATATTAGAATACATGTATAATACAATATAAGTTAGCTAGGATATGATTAATATAGATTTGTTACCAATTTTCACGTAGCTACAACAAGCAAAAATAACTAATTTTGTTTTACCCATAACTTCTTCGTTTTAAATCTGTTTTGAGTGAATCCAATTGCTATGGTTTCATATTGTACTTAAGTTTATGAATATATACAGAAAAAGTATAAGTTTATAGTTGGAATTACAGGTTACAAGTCATTTTTGTAAAGGTAGTCATTTCAGTCGAAAGAACGACGTCTAGATGACCATTTTGGAAAACATACTTCCACTTTGAGTTTAACCATGATTTTTGGATATAGTTTCATGTTCATAAGAAAAATCATTTTTCCAGAAGAACAACTTTTAAATCAAAGTTTATCATAGTTTTTAATTAACTAATCCAAAACAGCCCGTGGTGTTACTACAACGGCGTATATCCGGTTTTACGGTGTTTTTCGTGTTTTCCGGTTTTAAATCATTAAGTTAGCATATAATATAGTTATATAAAATGTGTTTAGTTAATTTTAAAATTCAATTTAGAAGGATTAACTTTTGTTTGCGAACAAGTTTAGAATTAACTAAACTATGTTCTAGTGATTTCAAGTTTAAACCTTCGAATAAGGTAGTTTTATATATATGAATCGAATGATGTTATGAACATAATTACTACCTCAAGTTTTGTGGATAAACCTACTGGAAATGAGAAAAATAGATCTAGCTTCAAAGGATCCTTGGATGGCTTGAAAGTTCTTGAAGCAGAATCATGACACGAAAACAAGTTCAAGTAAGATTTCCACTCGAAATAAGATTGTTATAGTTATAGAAATTGAATCAAAGTTTGAATATGAGTATTACCTTGTATTAGAAAGATATCTTACTGTAAATAAGAAAGATTTCTTGAAGTTGGATGATCACTTTACAAGATTGGAAGTAAGCTAGCAAACTTGGAAGTATTCTTGATTTTATGAAACTAGAACTTATAGAATTTATGAAGAACACTTAGAACTTGAAGATAGAACTTGAGAGAGATCACTTAGATGAAGAAAATTGAAGAATGAAAGTGTTTGTAGGTGTTTTTGGTCGTTGTTATATGGATTAGATATAAAGGATGTGTAATTTTGTTTTCATGTAAATAAGTCATGAATGATTACTTATATTTTTGTAATTTTATGAGATATTTCATGCTAGTTGCCAAATCATGGTTCCCACATGTGTTATATGACTCACATTGGCTGCTAAGATCTAATCATTGGAGTGTATATACCAATAGTACATATATCTAAAAGCTGTGTATTGTACGAGTACGAATACATGCGCATACGAGTAGAATTGTTGATGAAACTGAACGAGGATGTAATTGTAAGCATTTTTGTTAAGTAGAAGTATTTTGATAAGTGTCTTAAAGTCTTTCAAAATTGTATGAATACATATTAAAACACTACATGTATATACATTTTAACTGAGTCGTTAAGTCATCGTTAGTGGTTACATGTAAATGTTGATTTGAAACCTTTAAGTTTACGATCTTGTTAAATGTTGTTAACCCAATTTTAATTATATCTAATGAGATGTTAAATTATTATATTATCATGATATTATAATATATTACTATATCTTAATATGATATATATACATTTAAATGTCGTTACATATATGTCTCGTTTTGAAAACCTTAAGTTAGTAGTCTTGTTTTTACATATGTAGTTCATTGTTAATATACATAATGACATGTTTACTTATCATTTATCATGATTAAACATAGTGTATCAATATCTTAATATGATTCATATGTATTTATTAAGACGTTGTTATAACGATAATCGTTATATATATCGTTTCGAGTTTCTTAATTCAATAAACTCAATTTTATGTATATAACTCTTTGTTAAAATACCTAATGAGATACTTACTTATAATAATATCATGTTAACTATATATATAATCATATATATGTCATCATATAGTTTTTACAAGTTTTAACGTTCGTGAATCACCGGTCAACTTGGGTGGTCAATTGTCTATATGAAACCTATTTCAATTAATTAAGTCTTAACAAGTTTGATTGCTTAACATGTTGGAAACACTTAATCATGTAAATATCAATTTCATTTAATATATATAAACATGAAAAAGTTTGGGTCACTACAAGAAGAAGTTGAAAGTGGATGACTTGGTTATAAAAGGAGGTCATGGGCATACTTCCAACTTGCTCAATCAATACACTTTAAGTATTTGATTATTTCTTTCTTTCTTACCCATGTCTGAGAGTTGTATTAGTTACATACTTTGGAGAGTGTAGTTGGCTTAAGAGAGTCGTCTATATCATTGTAACAATTTGTGATATAGTGAATTTCTCTCTTTGGGGGCCCGTGATTTTTATCCTGTTTTGGAGTTTCCACGTTAAATTCTTGTGTTGTGAATTGTTCTTATTTCTTTACTGTTTTTTATTGGGCGTTTGTTGAGAATTAGTGAGGCCGTAATTTCCCAAAAATTATTTCGGTTTTTCTAAATGTAATATACACAAACCCATTCAACCGCTTGCCAAATATTTTTTTCAAAACCCAACATTGGTACCCTGGCATTACCCCATAATATTTCGTTTACACTAAGATTACTGAAAGTGCCAAGACCCCACCATCTAAATACACGATCCCATATCTCCATAGAGTGTTTGCGAAAGATAAGACTATGTTCAGTCGACTCCAAATCATCATCACAAAGAGGACATCTAGTGAAATGTAAATCGATACCTCTCTTGTCATCATACTGTTACAGGTTTCCTGCCACCAAACACAAGTAGGGGTGTGTTTTATAGAGTTCTCGGGTTGTTGCGCGAAGAAAAGAGTTTTGCTATTGTAATTGATTTGGGCAGAGTAATATTAATACATCCAGTGTTGTCCGATTGATGAGCTCGCTCACGTATTTATAGATGTTAGGAGGGAATGATGATGTGGCACATGTCCCTTTCATGGTTGTAACGAACTTTGCCAATCCCGAGAGGTGACGTGGCACCTGTCCTTTTCATGGGAATAATCGACAAGGTCCTAACAAACTTTCCAAGATTCGTGGGCTGACGTGGCATACAACTTGCTTGCATGCTCGTTCCGGGATGAAGTGTTTGTTCCAGGACAGTGCACTTCATCCGGGATGGTGTGTTTGACCCGGGAAGGTGTCCTTATGTCGGGTTAGAATACCGAACCTGGAAGTGGTGACGGTGCCGGTGGCATGTTGGTTCCGGCTAAGGCATCACGGTAGTTTCAGTCTAGCCGGGGAGGTTTTGTTTCTATTTATTCCAAGTGTTTCTTCACGGTTGCAATCATCATGACTGGTTACATGATGTCAGTTACGTGTGTGTCATCCGGGCTGGGTCTTCATATAACGTTCCCGACTAGCCGTTCGCCCGGCGTGGTAGAGTTGCTTAGATGATGCCGGTTGACTGTTAGGAAGGAATCCTTCTTCTGGGATAGACCTTGTCTGTTAAGATCCTAGCCGGTTGCTACTTGTTATTGTCATTTTGAGACGGATCGTTATGCGTATCATTAAGTCCCCACAGTTTGATGGTGGTAGCCGGAACGGTTACCGTCGTCAAACTCCCGAGATGAGGCCATGCTTCCGATTAGATGTGCATTTAATGTTTGTCAGCGTGAAAAGACAGTTTCTGCAAATACGCCTGGGTGGACGTGCGTATGTCTCCTGAAAAGATGCTTTTTTGCAACTGTGTCTTTTTTAATAACTATATCCCGTTTATCGATATCTTGAAACATTTTCCAAGAGACAACTGTATGCCACTTTCATCATTGCTTGTGGCTATAAATAGCTGCGATTATCATCTGAGTTTTTCACATTTCTTTCTTCCACCTATGCTACACTTCGCATCTTTGACACTGCTTCATTTTATAAATTCGTAGTCTTCAAAAATTGCCTTTCATTGTATGAGTAACCCCTTTGCTTAGTTAATCATTTATGTTGTTGTTGTTGTTGTTGTTGTTGTTGTTGTTGTTGTTGTTGTTGTTGATGCCCAAAAGATGGCGCTGCCATTGTTCGCTAGAGCATACTACTCATGATATTGGTAAGTGTTTGTGTGTTTTTTTTTGTTTCCTTCTTGTGCGGCCTTCTTACTGCTGTTTTATTCTGTTTCAGGCTTTGGTGTGGATCTGAAGATTTGTTTCAAACCTTTGAATTTTCTCTAACGTATTCCGCCTTCAACTACGGATAAACTGGGGACCACTGAACACCGATGGTCGTTTGACGTGTCTCTTGTCATCCCGTTAGTCGCCGCATTTTTGGATCTCCCGGATTAGAAGAATACGATTCGTTCGTGCCCGGATAACTGTGTGCCATGCGCACCTCCTGTGGACGAACGTTGGTATTTGTGCTTCCGGTTATTTTGAAACTGGAATTACTTCCAGTGGGGCTAAGGGGCATGTCTCTGTCTTTTAATCATCCTAATACCAGCTAGGTCATGTTGGCGATTGCTCGTTGAGAGCTTTTGATTTCTTTCAACATATGTGCCCATTTTCACTTCCTTTGTGGGTGAGCCTAACAGATCATATACAAGGGTTTCCTTTTGTTTGTATAGGATTTGATGCTACTTTTGTGCTAAAACCATAGGTTGTTAGGGTTTTAAGCTTTTATACGTGTAGCTTCTGCGCTTAGTAATGAAATACTTTGATATCGTTGTGTTTATCTTCTGTCTTGAAATAAACTTCTACACGGGATACTGATGACAAATATGCTTGATGAACTGCTTTTCTTTCTATCGTTGCCTTTGTACTGATGTACCTTGTTTTAGTGTTTTGTAACTGTAACTGTAGAGTCATTCGTGAAACCCTTTGACTTTTATCGGGAGGGACGATTTTGTCTGATCGCTTCCCAAGTTTAATGATAACTATGATGTCAACAAAGATATCGTCTCTAAAGGGTCTTCCTCGAATATCTTGTGGCTTGTGTTACTGTTTTCCAGGTCGGTCTTAACCGGGAGAGGCAGGTGGTAGACTTGGAACGTCAGCTTAAAGATGCCCGTGATGAGCTGTCCCAGGCACCCTTCGCCCGGGAAGCTGTTAAGAGCTTGGAGGTCCAGCTAAGGACTGCTAAGAATGAGCTTGCCCAGATGGTGCAGGAGAAGGATAAGGAGATTGTTGTTGCTGTTTCCGCCAAGGAGGCGGCCCTGGTGGAGTGTAAGCGACTGCATGGTGGTCTTCCTTTGATTTTGAAAAAAGCTGTTAATTCTTCTACTGTGAAGGCATCCTTCCAAGTTTATTTAGATTTCTTTGGGGTGGCCAATTTTACCCATGCCGTTAGGTTGATGCAGAAGCATTACGTTAGTGGCGCCGTTCCCTTGCATCCGGATATTGCCGAGAAGGTGAACCCGGCTGCTGCGCAAGAACTCCAGGCTGCTCAAAAGGCCTTGGCGGAGATCCGTTTTGGCAGTTTTGAGGATCTTTGTGCCAGTGATGGTACAACCGTGTAGCAGCTCTAAGATTTTAACTTCTAGTTTATTTTACTGCACATTGTTGCATATTTTTTTGGAGAAACTTGTAATGAAGCCACGTGTAATTAATGAAAATTTTAATTTCAAGTATTTTGTGCCGAATTTTCTTCAGTTGAACTAGTTCATATCTTCGTATGTATGCATAGAATACATTTGTGTTAGTTTTGGCGTGTACACCGTGCAGTCATGCATGTTTATGCCATCTACTCATTGGCAATTTATCAGTATAAACTTGTACTGACGAGGGCTAGGCAATCACCTCTTAAGAGGGTACAGAAATACTAGCGTGGGACTTCGTGTATGCCGAAATCCGTCTGCCACTAACTGGTTATTAACACATGAACATCGTTTGTAAATAACATAATGAACAAGTTATTGTAAACGGTAAAATGCTTTTATTCATTCCTGAAAATGAAAAACATACATAGATTCTTTATTGAAAAAAGAAAGGCATAAACATCAAGATAGACGTGAGTTGAAGTGATCAGTTTCAATCACGGTATCCATCTAAATTTTAGTGTAGCATCTAGCCACTTTCATTTCCCTTAGCCGGTGTTCCATCTCGGTTGGAGCTTTCACAACTTTCTGGCCTGGAACGTTTAGATACTTGATTAAGGTGTTCAGTTGTTCCATGAGTATTGATAAATTGTTCTTCCCATCCCGGCTGATAGCGCCAGCCAGCACTCCTGTTTTCAGTCTTGTAAGAGTTAGTTGGGCTCTTTTTGTTGGATTATCATGCTGGAGGTAAGTAACTTAGCCGTTTAAGCACCGACACACGTTTTTCTTCCAAGATGTGTGGTGTCTTCCTTGCTGTGATGCTTCGTGTGACTTGAGTATTGCCTCTTACCGGGAAAGGCTGTCGGGTGGATTCGACTGTAGCCACACCTTTCCGGGTTGGAAATTTAAGCAAGCCGTGAGCGGTGGAGGTTATGGAGCTAAACTTTCTGAAGAAATTTCTTTCCAAGAATACATTTGTGGCGGTCACAGATTTGACCACATAAAAGTCAACGACCTCACTACGGAGGTAGAGCTGTGTGCCTACCGTCACCGTTGCCTTGAGTTTTCCTATGGGTTCTTCAGTAGAGCCCGTAAATCCAGAGATGATGGCGTTGGAGTGTCTCATTTTTCTACCGACACATTTTGGGAGTTGGGAAAGGCAATGGGCATACAAGACATCAACCTCACTCCCAGTGTCAGTGTACATTTCTTGGACACGAAAGCCGTCTATCAAGCCGTCAATCACCACAGGTTCTTCCCGAGCGTATCGTACCGGTAGCCTCGGGAACGTGATTGCGGCATCTCTCCACTCATCTTTTTCAATACTGATCATGTTGATTACAACTTTATCTTTCGCCTTCTCACATTTCTTACCGTCTTCCTTCTGCCAACTGAATGTTTTATTGGGATCGGCCTTCTTGAACTTCCGTCCTGACAACAAGTGATTGAGTTCATCTGCTTTAATTTTGGCGATGATTTCCCGTATCAACGCCTTGCATTCATCAGTGTCATGGCCATTGTCTTCGTGGAACTCACAATACTTGTCTGACACTTGACCGTCACGTTTATCCAGTGGTGCCGGAGGGGTAAACTTTGCCTTTACGGGTTCTGTTAGCAGTATTTCCCTTGGAGTTTTGGATAGGCTGTCGATTAGTGAAACGACCCGTCCATATTACTATAAATGCAGTACGTTCTCATTGGTCCCATAGCTTTGACCTCTATATGATATGTTTTAGAAAATATTGCATTCGTTTCTAAAAAAACACACCATTATTATACATAATGCCTGTTTTAAACAAGTGGGCGATTATTTAAGAAATATTCCCCAAAATACATCGGTTTTCAAATACTACACACGTGACATAACAGTCGAATATAATACATGACAAAGGTTTTATTGAATGCAACACTTTATTTAAACCAAAGCATGAGACTCCATGCACAGCTTGCTCAGATAATGCAACAGCGGAAGACTTTCTTAAGGACCTCAGAATAAACATGCGTAAACAGTCAACACAAAGGTTGGTGAGAGCATCGATATAAATATAGACCACGAGATTTCATAGTTATAAATATATGTACACTCACAAGTGTATAAAAGTATTCTATAAGTTGTTGAGTGCTTCGGTAACCATACTTAACCATTAATGTGGCATATTCCTTTTATTATGAAATCTTCCTACACTGTACCAAGTGTAGTAAAAACGAAGTACTATGCAACCGTTTACGATACTAGAGCGATTAGCCCAATTGGGGTTGTCAAACCCGATAGATCTATCAATAGGATTCGCACTTACATGTTCTTACAACATGTAAATATTAGTTACCAAGCTATTAGTGAAGATATGAAAGGTGGTACAACTCAACGTAGAATATATTTTAAGTACTTGTGTCCATGGCGTAAAACATAAAATGCATGTATTCTCATCCCAAAATATTTTTAGAGTTTAAAAATGGGACTATATACTCACAGTAGTAAAAGTATATTAATAATAAGTTTTCAACTTATTAAAAATATGACCGTCGTCCTTGGATTCACGAACCTATAACAATAATAACGATACAGATAATAATACGATATATGAATAAAATAAAGCAAATTCATAGAATACTTATATAATAATTTTTAACATTTTATATTAGTAGTCCATTGTTAGTAGTCCAAAATAGTCCGAAAAGTCCAACAGTCCAATAATCGATATATATATATATATATATATATATATATATATATATATATATATATATATATATATATATATATATATATATATATATATATATATATATATATATATATATATATATATATATATATATATATATATATATATATATATAATCTTAGAATTACCCCCACGACGTATTGTATAAGTATTGTCTTTACATCAACCCAGAGACGTATTGTATACATATTGTCTTAGAATTAACTAAGACGTATTGTGTACGTATTGTCTTAGGATTTATCAAAACGTATTGTATACTTATTGTGTTAGAACGTACCAAGAATATTATTATACATATATACAATCACAGAATTAACCAAGATTATAATATTTTGTTATACTACTGATAACATGTCCAAATATATATAGGATATAGGAAAAGTTAACAATGATATGGTTAATATAGTTTTTATAATATAAATTTCGTCCATACAACGTTAATTTTAGCAGATTTTGTTTTGCTCGCCAAATATTCATTACAACTCCGTTTAAAGTGAATCAAATTGCTGTGGATTCATTAAGAAGTAAATTTTACAAAACCAATTTGAAAATTTCATCCCAAGAAGTAACTTTTAGAGATTTACCCTCTTTTTGTGTCGGTGGACAGATTTGGAAAAATCCGGCATCCACCCAATATATGATTTTTGATAAAATACTTCCACTTTGTCTAAAATCATGAAAAAAATACTGGAAGTCTTATTTACATATATTAACATATTTCCAAAGTCTTAGCCTCGAACTCAAAGTCTAAGATAGGTTTTTAATTCCCAACCTAAAACAGCCCGCTTTTTGCTGAATGGAGATTAAAGGATATATGTTAAGTTTCAAGGTGTTTTTCATATGTACAAGTTATAAGTTCTTATATTAACTTAATATAACATCATAATACATATAAATAAGTGTTATTAGAGTTAAGTTAGAAAGATTAGATTAGTTTTTCAAACAAGCTTGGTGTTCACCAAAACAAGTTCTAGTTTTTACAAGTTTTATAAGTATAATAAGATAGCAACTATACAAGGAATTGAACAAGGATTTTGAGAAGTATTTTACCTTGATTATGAAGAGGAAAGTTGCTGAGATTAAAGTACAATATGAGAGCATTCAAGTGTGTATTTTTAGTTTAAGAAAATGTGGAGTAAAAATGAGTTAAAATGGTCCTTATTTATAAGCCTATAATTTGGGCTTTTCCTGAAAATATCTAAGATAAGTTAAATTGTAATAAGTCATGCATGACATATTAAATTGATTAGGTCATGGATGACATATTACACAAATAATTGCAGATTTCTATTGGTATATACCAATAGTAAATACTTCTAGAAGCTGTATATAATATGGGTAAAAATACCGTATGAATGCGAGTAGAATTCTTTGAGGAAATTGAACAGAAATATGAGTATAGCTATTCTTTTTATGTATTGGTATATTATAAAGTGTATTCAATACTTGTAAGGATGTATTTACACTCGTAATACATTATATGTAAATACATTTTAACATAAGTTAATTACGTCTTTTAAATAGTAATATACATATTGTTTGAAAACTCTTTAAATTAGTAGTATGAATATATATATATATATATATATATATATATATATATATATAATACTTTGTTAATATACTTAATGAGATATTTAATTATCATATTTTCAAGTTAAATATATATAAATCTATATATATACACAATAATTAAACAATTAAATAATTAAATCAAGTTATGACATTCGTGAATCGTCAGAATAAAAGGGTTACCAAAAGCTTGTGTAAAACTCTTTTCGGAGGTTCAAGATTTATTAAAATTCATTGCTTATCAAGTCAAAATTATATAAAGATTAAGTTTAAATTTGGACAGAAATTTCCGGGTCGTCACAGTACCTACCCGTTAAAGAAATTTCGTCCCAAAATTTGATCGAGGTCGTCATGGCTAACAATAAGAATATTATTATGACGAATATAAATTGATTCATAGGGTTTTATCATGATTGAGAAATATGGATAAAATAATTCGATTACTCGAAACATATGAGTGAAGCTATCGTAAAAGAGTGAAATGAGAAAATAGGAATTCGTCTTATCTTTTGACGTCATCACGGTTGATCTCTGGATTAAAGAAAATCTTTGTAATCTATATAAGATTTGATTCTTCGGAGATTAAGGAAATTATGATCCTCTTCGATTTAATGCAATAATCTGTCTCGATTTCTCTGTCGGATATTTTACTATAAATCAACCTCCTACGTTTCCTTATTTCCACATCTCCCATCTTTTATACTTTCTTCCTTTCTTCGTACTTCCAAAACATTCGTCAATATGCTCCATCCAGTTTTAATTCTTGATATATTCTTGACTATCACATCTGTCATTCTTCTTTTTCATCTTCCACCGAAGGAATCCGTTAATTTCTACTATGCTCTTGGGTTTATAGTATTCTTAGTTTTCCTGTGTCTTTATATTGCTATACGCATTGATATACACGGTTTGTAATTTCTGCGTTGTCTTCGTGCTTATATTTTTCCTTATATTTTGGAGTTTCATGCTTCCGTCTTCTTTTCCCGACTTCAAGTCAAGCGAATAATGGTCTAGAATTCATAGATATGAAATTCGGAATGAACATAGTTAATGCTCTAAGAGAGAAATTGTAATAACACAATTTGACTTGTGAAATTACCAGAATCCAAAGGAAAAGATAGAACTATGAATAGAATATGTTCTTGATATGTTTAGAGATTAGATTGAATGTAAGAGTCATGTAACATGGCACATGATGACATTATGGTCTGTGAATCATTACGTTCCATTTAGAAACTCAGCATGACTTACTGTAATATAATCACGTTGATCAAGTGTCATTATATTATACCAACTCATGCTTCAGTTCCTAACACTACTTCAAAACATTCATATTTTAAACTCGAAGGTTCCAGAATTTAGAAACTAAAATAGCTTCTTTTATGATGTAACATAGATAGCGCGAAAAGATGAATTATTTCAGATAAGAATAGTTATGAAAATATCTTCAGAAATATGGAGGATATTTATAATGAAAGATACGATGATATCTTAGAATATCTAATATCAGAGGATGATGAAGAATATTTTCCACAAGGATTTAGAGTAAGGAGCAAGGTATTCGCTAAAGACTTCAGCAGACACTGAATCATTTGGATTCTTTGAAGGCAGATTTAGTCCTTGTGATTTGTCCACAGCCTCCTTCAGGGTTTGCTCAATCCGTTTTCCAGTTTCAAACCTTCTCTTTTTCTGTGCTTTGCTAACACAATATTCTTTATCATCAACTTTTGACTGTTACGGTTGTCTACAGTTTCTGCTGCTTCATTCAGCTTTTTTCAAAACTTCATAGTACTGATTCGTAGGCTGAAGTGCTATTCCGGATTTCAGAATTATAATTCCAGGGGATAACGTTATATGTATATGCAGAAATGATGTGAGATTCAAGAATAATTATTGATGCTTCCTGGGGTTTGGTATAACAATTATTGTTACAAGATGTAGATGGGTACATGATAAGGTTTTATAGTGATCTTTCAGAGAAATTTAAGTCAAAGAGCAATAAAGTTGCTGGTAAGCTTACTACTAATGTGGTGGAATATAAAAGGTTCCCCAGTAACGATAGTGAAAAGACAACGTATATATCAAGGTTATAATAAGGCTACTCCGGATGAAAAGTCGAAGTTGTCTTTTTGGAGTTGTGGTAAAATTCGCTATTTTGAAAAGAGATTGTAAAGTTATTTTGGGTAATAATAATGCTAAAGGATCTGACACGGATACGTGTTGAACGTTTGCTTAGGTTCAAGTGTCCTCCGAATGCATATCTATATGCATATATTCTTCGTATGTATCGTGTGATTGGTTTGATTATTCCTTAGTTGAGGTGTTTTCAAGAATTTTGAAGGGTTTAGACGCAGGTTGTCATCGTCAATATCCGTATAATGATTTCGTCGTGAATCTTGAATGATACGAATATCTTTATGAGTTCTGTGAATGAAAGTGATGTTCTAGTATAGTTTGAATTTAAAGTATGATTTTGAAGGATGTAGGAATTTAAGATTGATGACACTTCTTAAATCTTGACTTGGATTTTGATCTGTCAAAATCAGAATATGTAATTGAATTGGTATGGAAAATGGTTGTCTTGAATTTTGTGAAATGATGTATATTGCTATGAAAGGAGAGAGTATAATTAACGATTGTCGAAACATCATTGAAAATGTACAGTGTAACACATTAATGTGAACTTAAGTATTTCTCGGGTATTACCTACCCGTTAAAATAAAATTTCACAAGTAATATTTTGTACAAAAGAATTTTTATTACAGTCTTTATGAAAATATATGTATGTATATTTTCTTTAGATGTAATATGGATTTAATGAGTTAATATTATATTAATCTCATTTGGTTTACGGTTGGAACTAGAAATGAATAATCCCTAAAACTTTAGAGATTACATAATCGCCGCGAAATATTTCTTCAACGTAAATGAAATAATGAATTAATACTTCATCACTCATTATTGTTGGTATCCCTCAGTACCTGCGGTGCGTATGATGTTGATGCTCGTAATGCGGCTTGCGATGTTGAGGCTTGTGATGTTGTTGGTAATGTTGCTGCTGGTGCTGGTAGTGGTTTGATGTGAGTATCGATGATGAGAATTTGTTTTGTTTTATATTGTGAAAGAAGATGTTTAAAGTTTCTTGAATAAAAAAAGAGGTCAAGAGCTTTATAAAGGGAATGAAATGATGTAGGATGCACTTGCTAATGAAGTTTTGCTTTTCATGACAGTAAATATATATATATTTTTTTACTAAATAATTCACCATGCAAGATACGGAGTAAAGGTCGGATAGCCTCAATAATATTAGTAATATTATACTCGTTGCGGCATATCCTGGAAAGGAGAGAGAAAATGGTGTTACGAATGGGTTCGCCGGTAAGTGCCTCAAGTTCTTCACCAAGAGGGCAATGTGGTGGATGGAAGGGATCACCTTCTTCTTGTCTCCAATGATTAAGTAGACTACGAACCCATCCCCAATTCATCCAAAATAGATAATGGCTAATTGGTTGATCCATTCCGGTCACACTGCTTTCGGAGCTCGAGTGAAATTCCATATCGGAATTCGAGGGACTTGAACTAGTGGAGAGTTCCAATTCGTACGATTGAATAAAGAATTTTTCGATATGAAATGATTTTCGGCTATCGGATGGTATTCTAATTACATAGAATATCTATATATATAGAGCAAAAGGTTTCATAGATTACGGAGGAATTTACAGAATATGTTAGGCAAAGTTTACAGTAACAGATACTCTAAGATATGAATTACCATATACGCTAAAATATGAACTTTGTCTATACACTATTTATGCAATCAATACAGTAAGATGTGTCTAGACTAAGAATGATAAGCATGTAATTTTCTAAGGGTGATAAGCAGATGATTTTCGACTAGAAATGATAAGCAAAACTTTTGACATGCAGTTAAGGTCGAAGTCCAGACTCACTAAGCATCTTAATAACTATCCGTTAGACACAATAATGCAAGACATGGTTCGCTAAGACCACCACTCTGATACTAACTGAAACGACCCGTCCATATTACTATAAACGCAGTACGTTCTCATTGGTCCCATAGCTTTGACCTCTATATGATATGTTTTAGAAAATATTGCATTCGTTTCTAAAAAAAACACACCATTATTATACATAATGCATGTTTTAAACAAGTGGGCGATTATTTAAGAAATATTCCCCAAAATACATCGATTTTCAAATACTACACACGTGACATAACAGTCGAATATAATACATGACAAAGGTTTTATTGAATGCAACACTTTATTTAAACCAAAGCATGAGACTCCATGCACAGCTTGCTCGGATAATGCAACAGTGAAAGACTTTCTTAAGGACCTGAGAATAAACATGCGTAAACAGTCAACACAAAGGTTGGTGAGATATATCACAACGTATTGTATACTTATTGTGTTAGGACGTACTAAGAATATTATTATACATATATACAATCACAGAATTAACCAAGATTATAATATTTTGTTATACTACTGATAACATGTCCAAATATATATAGGATATAGGAAAATTTAACAAAGATATGGTTAATATAGTGTTTATAATATAAATTTCGTCCATACAACGTTAATTTTAGCAGATTTTGTTTTGCTCGCCAAATATTCATTACAACTCCGTTTAAAGTGAATCAAATTGCTATGGATTCATTAAGAAGTAAATTTTACAAAACCAATTCGAAATGTTCATCCCAAATAGTAATTTTTAGAGCTTTACCCTCTTTTTGTGTCGGTAAACAGATTTGGAAAAATCCCGGCATCCACCCAATATATGATTTTTGATAAAATACTTCCACTTTGTCTAAAATCATGAATAAATACTGGAAGTCATATTTATATATATTAACATATTTCCAAAGTCTTAGTCTCAAACTCAAAGTCTAAGATAGGTTTTTAATTCCCAACCGAAAACAGCCTGCTTTTTGCTGAATGGAGATTAAAGTATATATGTTAAGTTTCAAGGTGTTCTTCATATGTACAAGTTATAAATTCTTATATTAACTTAATATAACATCATAATACATATAAATAAGTGTTATTAGAGTTAAGTTAGAAAGATTAGATTAGTTTTTCAAACAAGCTTGGTGTTCACCAAAACAAGTTCTAGTTTTTACAAGTTTTATAAGTATAATAAGATAGCAACTATACAATTAATTGAACAAGGATTTTGAGAAGTATTTTATCTTGATTATGAAGAGGAAAGTTGATGAAATTAAAGTATGATATGAGAGCATTCAAGTGTGTGTTTTTAGTTTAAGAAAAAGTGGAGTAAAAATGAGTTAAAATGGTCCTTATTTATAAGCTTATAATTTTGGCTTTTAGTGAAAATATCTAAGATAAGTTAAATTGTAATAAGTAATGCATGACATATTAAATTTATTAGGTCATGGATGACATATTACATAAATAATTGCAGATTTCTATTGGTATATACCAATAGTAAATACTTCTAGAAGCTGTCTATAATATGGGTAAAAATATCGTATGAATTCGAGTAGAATTCTTTGAGGAAATTGAATGGAAATACGAGTATAGCTATCCGTTATATGTATTGGTATATTATAAAATGTATTCAATACTTGTAAGGATGTATTTACACTCGTAATACATTATATGTAAATACATTTTAACATAAGTTAATTACGTCGTTTAAATAGTAATATATATATTGTTTGAAAACTCTTTAAATTAGTAGTATGAAAATATATATATATACTACTTTGTTAATATACTTAATGAGATATTTAATTATCATATTTTCAAGTTAAATATATATAAATCCATATATATACACAATAATTAAATAATTAAACAATTAAATCAAGTTATGACGTTCGTGAATCGTCGGAAAAAAGGGTAAACAAAAGCTTGTGTAAAACTCTTTTCGGAGGTTCAAGATTATTAAAATTCATTGCTTATCAAGTCAGAATTATATAAAGATTAAGTTTAAATTTGGTCAAAAATTTCCGGGTCGTCACAATTAGGGACCCCGAATCATTGTGAAAACCCGTCCTAATCCATTCGGACGAAGTCCATATCGATTATAAACGATTCACAACAGTTGATTACATCGAGAGGTACTTGACCTCTATATGATACATTTTACAAACATTGCATTCGTTTTTAAAAGACAAACTTTTATTTACATCGAAAGCTGACGACATGCATACTCTTTCGTAATATATCCATCTATAATTGACTCAATAATAATCTTGATGAACTCGACAACTCGAATGCAACGTCTTTTGAAATATGTCATGAATGACTCCAAGTAATATCTCTAAAATAAGAAAATGCACAGCGGAAGATTTCTTTCATACCTGAGAATAAACATGCTTTAAAGTGTCAACCAAAAGGTTGGTGAGTTCATAGGTTTATCTTAAAACAATAAAATTCATCATTTTGATAGACCACAAAATTTAAATGCTGCATGGTACAAATGGGCCCGAATCCTATACCCACCTGTAATGTACATGCGATATCTTTTAAATACAGTACACCTTTCTCGTGTACGAAATCCTTTTTCATAAATCTTAGTAACCGTACACATGTATCGTGCACAAAAATAACATACACATAACCTGTGTATAAAATCATTCTCTCGATACATAACATTCATATCAATTGGTGGCAATTATCATGTCCACATAATTCAATGGTGGCAATTATCATATCCACATAATTCAACGGTGGCAATTATCATGTCCACATAATTCAACAATAATCCGCAGAACTTCTGTCTGCATAATATTTTATTCGAGGAATGTTTTGCTTGTGTCTATCTCGTCAAACATTTATAAACGCATTTAATGTATTCACAGTTCAAAATATATTTCAAAAGCATTTAATAAAGCAGTTGTAAAAACAGCGTATGTATTCTCAGTCCCAAAAATATAAAGAGTAAAAGGGAGCAAATGAAACTCACCATACTGTATTTTGTAGTAAAAATACATATGGCGTCATCTAACAAGTGTAGGGTTGACCTCAGATTCACGAACCTATATTATTCATATATTTATTAAAACATAATCTTGTAATCGAACAAGTTTTGATATTATTATTAATTATTATTTCAGTAACTTGTATGTTTCATTGGTAACTATATTAACTATATTTATTTTATATACATTAGATAAATAATTAGTATTTATTATGAAGATATTAATGTTGTTATGCGATATGTTTTAAAGATATTCTTATATATCGTTTGTTTTGTTAAAATTATAATAATACTAAACTGATATTAGTAATGATAAAAATAATAATAATGATAATAGAGTTAAAAATGATACTTTTAATATTAATGATAAAAAATGATAAAAAAAAATGATTCTTTTAACAAAAAAGGTTAATTTTAATAATAATTAATACTAATAATAACTATAAAATTAATGATTTTACTAATACCAATAATGATACTAATATTTATATTAATAACTATAATGATAATAATACTACTAATAATAATAATACTAATACTTATGATAATAATAATAATAATGATGATAATAATAATAATAATAATAATAATAATAATAATAATAATAATAATAATAACAATAATAATAATAATAATAATAATGAAAATGATAATAATAATAATAATAATAATAATAATAATAATAATAATAATAATAATAATAATAATAATAATAATAATAATAATAATAATAATAATAATAATAATAATAAACTAAATAAAAAGTGAACTACCTTCAAGGAATGGAGCCTAAAAAAAAATATGCTGTCTCATTTGGGACTCGAACCCTAGACCACACGCTAACCCGACAACACCCACACCACATGCTCTATCCAGTTTTTCTGAATTATTTCTTAACTAAATCTATATAACTCTTTCTTCCTGATTCTACCCTGCTAATAGCCCAACAGAAGCCCAGTTTAAAGCCCATTCCGATTTTTAAATTTTGATAAAAATATATGAAGTTGCCTAGATTCGAACTCGGTACCTCTTGTTCAAAGACCAATCCCCTAACCACTCATCCGTTCCGTTCATTTCTGTTTCATTTCCTAACTAAATATTTATAACCCGTTTTGTTTTATTTTCTTCTTCTTCTAAAACCAACCCATAACTATTCATCCTCATCAAAACTAAATTACTTCATCATCATCTTAATATCTAAACGTGCATCATCATCTTTCTGGTCGCCTTCATCCTTAACATATAGTTATCATAGTTATCTCTAATCCCTCTATAAGCCTTCATATGAATCTTGTAAACTTTAGTGTTCACTAAGGCAAAATATGGGTCTCGTGAACTAACGATTAAAACAGAAACAATAAGGCTGCAATTCGTCCTCATCATCTTTCTTCTTCCTTACCATTTTCGCTAGACATCATCATCATCATCATAAACTATCTTACATCATAATCATCATTTCTTCTTCCTCGATATCTAACAATGATTATTACAATCATCTCATACTCGAAAGAATAAAATAATGATAATGTCATATCCTTTTAAAACTACTAGTGGGTGAGCTGGGGTTATAGTTTAACATATGTCGGTTTTGAAAAGACTGAAAAAGGGAATAAATTAACTGGAGTAGAAGGAAAACAGTGAGTAGTAGCAAGTGGCATATTTATTTTTTTTCTCCTTTTTGTTTTGAAAGTACAATAAACGTACCCTTTCCTTGTCACTTTGCATCGACTAAATAGAAAGGAAAAAAGGTGACCATATCAGTCTGCCATGGTGGCGATTTAAATAAAAACTAGTAACATCTTACAGCAGTTTTCATTTACGTGGTGTTCTTGGTGTTGGGTTGTCGAGTAAAAAGAAAACAGGAGACTATGATAGCTGTAAACAGAAACGTATACATGGCTTTTGTTTTGATGGATGAGGGTTCTTGTGATTAGGGTGTGCTCATGGTGGTGATAGGTGATGATGATTTGGTGGCCGGTTTTCAAGAATAAAAATGGTGGATGTTCACGATTGTACTCATGGTGGAGATGGAGACGATGGTGACGGGTTTGAGAATGGTGGAAGGTTGTGATTCACGATGGTGATTTAAAAATGGATGGTGGCGTCCGAAGGATGGTGGTTTGTTTCACTAAGAAGAGAACAAGGAGAATGAGAGAGAGAAGAAGAGAATGGGTGTGGTGGTTTTGTGATTCTGAATTCGCATCACCTTAAGTCTCGTACATACAATAATTAATAATATTAAAATAATTAATAATAATCTCATAATAATAATTTACATGATTCATTCAGTGAATGATGAAAGGAAAAGAACAAGCACAGTCATCAAAAATGAATTTCACGTGAATGTTTATTGTTTACATCCTACCGACAGTTTTTACGGACTGTGTTATAACGTGATTCATTGCTAAACAATTAAAATATAAAAGTGTTCCTAAAAATCCTAAATTTTTAGATTAAATATATTTAATTATTTCACTCATTAACTGTTTGAAACCTGATCAAAAAGGTTCAATAATTATTTATTTTCTGTTCCAATTTATATGTACGGAGTGCTAATATTTAATATTAAAAAGGTAAAAATATTTTTGACAAATCTAAAATCTTCGTAATCAATTTACAGTCCAACTTTTATTTCAATCCTTCATGAACATATACAATATCTATATTAAAACTAACAAAACATCAACCGAGTGTTACTGACGTTTACTAATTAAGCTTGAAATCATTCATTTTCGATTTACTCTCTCTCTAAATATTGTCAGTTTTAAATAACAGGTTTTATCACATAAATATATATTATATATTTTTAAACAAATAGATTTAATATTATTTTATATATTTACAAGTAGTATTTATATACATATTTATATACATATATATATATATATATATATATATACATTTGTAATAATAGTTTTCATTATATCGCATATTATTTTACATATTTATTTCCAACAATTAACTCATATATTATTTCAATTAATATTTCAAATTATTATTTATATATCCATACACACATATCTATTTACAATTAATGGTTCGTGAATCATCGGGAATAGTCAAAGGTCAAATGAATATATGAAACAGTTCAAAATTTTTGTGACTCAACATTACAGACTTGGCTTATCGTGTCGGAAACATATAAAGATTAAGTTTAAATTTGGTCGGAAATTCCCGGGTCGTCACAGTACCTACCCGTTAAAGAAATTTCGTCCCGAAAATTGAGTGAGGTCGTCATAACTAACAATAAGAATGTTTTCATGACGAATATTAATTGATAAATAGAGTTTTATCATTATTGAGTAATATAGATAAAACCATTTGATTATGCGAAGAGTGTAAGTGAAGCTATCACAAGAGAGTGAAATGAGTAAACGTATATTCGTTTTAACCGATGACGTAATTATGATTGATTTCCGGAATTCAAGGGATTTAAAGAAAATTTTCGTAATAGGATTTGGTTTTTCGGCGATTAAGGAAATCAAGATCTTCTTTGATTAAATACAATAATCTGTTTCGATTGATCTGTTGGATATTTTACTATAAATCCACCCCCTTCTTTTCCTTATTTTCCATATCTCACATCTTCTATTCTTTCTCCTCAATTCATACTTTAAAACATTTGTCAATATGCTCCATCCCATTCTAATCCTTGATATACTCTTAACTTACATATATGTCATTCTTCTTTTTCATCTGCCACCGAAAAAATCTATTTACTTCTACTATACCCTTGGGTTTATAGTGTTTTTAGTTCTCCCGTGTCTTTATGTTGCTATATGCATCGATATATACGGTTTGTAATTTCTGGGTTGTTGTTGGGTTTTATATTTTCCCTTATATTTCGAATCTCTTTGCCTTTTTATTCTCTTCTCGATCTCTAATAAAGCGAGTAATGGTCCAAAATTCGTAAGTATGAATTTTTGAATGAATATAATGTTCTAAATAAGAAAGAACGTAATAGCACGATTTGATTTGTCAAATTACCAGAATCACTGAGAATAGAACTATCAAGAATATACTTTCTTGATATGTTCAGAAGTTATGCAGAATGAAAGAGTTATGTAATATGGCACATGATGATGTTATAATCTGTGAATCATCACGTTCCATTAGAAACTCAGCATGACTCACTGTAATATAATCACGTTGATCAAGTGTCATTATATTATATTAACTCATGCATCAATTTTCAACACTACTTCAAAATCATTCATAATTCAAACTCGAATTTTAAAGAAATTTAGAAATTAAAGTAGTTTCCTTTATGATGTAATATGGATAGCACGAAGAGATAAATAATTTCGGACGAGGATATTTATGAAAATATCTTCAGAAATATCGAAGATATTTATGATGATATTTTGGAATTTCTAAGTTCGATGGATGACGAAGAAAGATTTTAACATGAGTACGGAGAAAGATATTCGTTGAAGGTTTCATCGGATCCAGAATTACCTGGATTCTTTGAATATATGATATGGTCCTTGTATTTGACCTTGGTCTCCTTCATAGTTAGCTAAGTCCGTTTTCCAGTTCCAACTTTTCTGAGCTTTTCCAACATACTATTCTTTATCTTTATACCTTCGACTGTTAAGGTCGTGTATAGTTTTTGCTGCTGTATTCAGTGTGTACAGTTTTTGCTGCTGTATTCAGCTTTTTCAGAATTTGGAGTATGGATTTGTAGACTGGGTGCTTTTCAAAATTTTGGAGTGGAAGATCATAATTCTAAGAGATAAGGATTATATATATACTTATAACTGTTGATGTAGACATGCTGCGAGATTTCAAAATACCGTTTACTAATTCCCGGTGGTTGGTATAGTAATTCTCGTTATAAGTTGTAAATGAGTAAATGATAGGGTTTCACTGAATATGGTGATTTTTCGGAAAGTCAAAGATCAACGGAGTTGTTGGTAAATTTACTGCTATTGTGGTGTGATATAAACGGTTTCCCGGTATCGATGACGAAAGACAACTTATATATCAGGGTTATAATAAGTTAATTCGAGTTAAAAGTCGAAGTTGACTTGTTGGAGCTGTGACAAAATTTGCTAATTTGAAAAAAAAATTGCAATGTTATTTTCGATAATAACAATGTCAACGGAGCTAGCACAGATAAGTGTTACACATTTACTCAGGTTCCGAGAGTTTTCCCAAGTGCATAACTATATGCATAAATCTTTCCTTCCGTAGATAAAGTGCGGTTGGTTCACCCTCTCGATTTAGGTGTTTTCAAGAATCATGAAAGGTTTGAACGTAGATTGTAATCGTCAAGATATAATGAGGTTTAGGATGAAATCAAGTGGCAAACTTGAAGAAATGTTTAGTTTCATATGTTATAATCAATATTTTAATTCATTTTTAATTGTCCAATCTTGATAGTCCACAGTCGATAGTCCACAGTTGACAGTACAATAATTCATATATAATTTAATATATAATATTCAAATTAATTAATACGTATCGTGACCCGTGTACATGTCTCAGACTCGATCACAACTCAAACTATATTTATTATTGTAGAATCAACCTCAACCCTGTATAGAGACCTCGATCATTACTGCATATAGAGTGTCTATGGTTATTCCAAATAATATATATAGATGCGTCGATATGATATGTCAAAACCTTGTATACGTGTCCCGATATTTAAAGTGCGTAAAATAAATACAGAAATTAAATGACAATAAATAAAATGCGTAAAGTAAATAACAGAAATTAAATGACGATAAATAAAATTGCGATAATTAAATTGCGATAAATAAACTGCGATAAATAAAATGTTATCAGTTAGCTAGGAACAGTTAGCTAGGATTTTGTTAGCGTGGATTCTTAACAAAATTATGTTAACAAATTCTTAACATAATTAATTTGTCTGTTTCTAACAAATTTTATTTTGTCATATGTTTTCTTCATTATGCCACTTGTTGGATTCTGATAGGTCAAAATCCAAATATGAAATTGAATTTGAATGAAAATAGCTATTCTTTGGTGAACGGACACATATATCGGTGGATGTAAGTAGTATAGTTAATGCCGGTTGAATCTGAATTGAAGAATGTACAGTATAACATATTATTGTGAAATCTAAATATTTCTCGGGTATTACCTACCCGTTAAAATATTTTCACCATTAACAGTTTGTACGAAAGAATTTTTAATTACAATCTTTATGAAAATATATATACATATATATTTTCTTCAGATGTAATCATGGATTTAATGAGTCAATATGATATTAAACTCATTTGATTTACGGTTAAAACAAGAATATATAATCTCTAAAACATTAGAGATTACATAATCGCCATGTCGAACGAAGATAAATGATGTAGAACGATACGTAGAACGATGATTGTACTCGAGGTACTGAATGTGATATTAAGGCAAGGATTGTTGATGATACAGGTGCTGTTACTGATGGTACTGTTGGTGTCGGTGATGTTGCTAAAGCTGGTAAGTTTTGCACCATGTTCTCCAAATTGATTACTCGAGCGCGAAGCTCGTTGACTTCTTCGATTACTCCGGGATGATTGTCGGTCGGAATGAGCGGATGACTAAGGTTTAGAATCTGAGTTATGATATAGTCGTGGCGAGATATTTGGGAAATGAGGGTGAAATGGTGTTACGAACAGGTTCGCCGGTAAGTGCTTCAGGTGCTTCGCCAAAAGGTGAATTCGGTTAGTGGATGGGATCGCCTTCTGCGCGTCTCCATTGATTAAGTCGACTATGAATCCATCAGATGAATTGGGGATGGATGATTGGTTGATTCATTCTGGTGTCGTTGCTTCCGGAGCTTAGATGACTATCCATTCTGAATAACTGTCGGGATAACTATCGGAATAGCTATCGGAATCCGAGGGACTCGATCTAGTTGAGGGATTCATCTCGTACGATCAGATGAAGGATTTTTGATAAGAAATAGATTATAGGATGTAGATTAGTATCCTGCAATACATAATTTACATATACATATATAATACTAAAATCTCATAAGTTACGGAGGAATCTACGGAGGCTGTCAGGCAAAGATAACAATAACAGATACGCTAAGATATGAATTAGCAGATACGCTAAGATATGAATTTTGTCTATACACTATTCATGCAGTCAATGCAGTAAAACATGTCTAGTCTAAGAATAATGAGCAGGTAATTTCCTAAGGATGATAAGCAGATGATTTCCGACAAAAATGATAAGCAAAACTTTTGACATGCAGACACGGTCGAAGTCCAGACTCACTAAAGCATCCTAACGACTATCAGTTAGACACACTAATGCAAGACCTGGTTCGCTAAGACCACCGCTCTGATACCAACTGTGAAAACCCGTCCTAATCCATCCGAATGAAGTCCATATCGATTATAAACGATTCACAACAGTTGATTACATCGCGAGGTACTTGACCTCTATATGATACATTTTACAAACATTGCATTCGTTTTTAAAAGACAAACTTTCATTTACATCGAAAGCTGATGGCATGCATACTCTTTCGTAATATATCCATCTATAATTGACTCAATAATAATCTTGATGAACTCGACAACTCGAATGCAACGTCTTTTGAAATATGTCATGAATGACTCCAAGTAATATCTCTAAAATAAGCAAATGCACAGCGGAAGATTTCTTTCATACCTGAGAATAAACATGCTTTAAAGTGTCAACCAAAAGGTTGGTGAGTTCATAGGTTTATCTTAAAACAATAAAATTCATCATTTTGATAGACCACAAAATTTAAATGCTACATGGTACAAATGGGCCCGAATCCTATACCCACCTGTAATGTACATGCGATATCTTTTAAATACAGTACACCTTTCTCGTGTACGAAATCCTTTTTCATAAATCTTAGTAACCGTACACATGTCTCGTGCACAAAAATAACATACACATAACCTGTGTATAAAATCATTCTCTCGATACATAACATTCATATCAATTGGTGGCAATTATCATGTCAACATAATTCAATGGTGGCAATTATCATATCCACATAATTCAACGGTGGCAATTATCATGTCCACATAATTCAACAATAATCCGCAGAACTTCTGTCTGCATAATATTTCATTCGAGGAATATTTTGCTTGTGTCTATCTCGTCAAACATTTATAAACGCATTTAATGTATTCGCAGTTCAAAATATATTTCAAAAGCATTTAATAAAGCAGTTGTAAAAACAGCGTATGTATTCTCAGTCCCA